>NW_020950758.1:5574873-5754959 GCF_900497805.2 Vombatus ursinus | reverse complement strand
ACACACACACACACACACACACACACACACACACACACACACACACATTAGCAGGCATTTTTATTACTGTTTTCCTCTTTCCTCCTTCCCCTTTATTGACTTTTTTAAAATGGAAAATAAAGCCTTTGAAACATAGCTCAAAGTCCAATCGAACAAATTTACACAATGGCCCCATTTGAAAATGTCATGTCGCTCTCTGCAGCTTAAGCTCATCACTTTGCTGGCAGGAGGTAAGTTGGAGTGTGGACCAGAATCTAAAGGCTTTCAAAGTCATTTGTGTCTAGAAGTGTTATTTTCATTACATTAATTCTGATCACCTTGCCCTGCCCCAGTTCACCAAGGTCTTCCCAGTTTCCTCTGAAATTGTCCATTTCATAATTCCTTAGGTCATGATTATATTCCATAACCATCAGCAGTCACACTTGGTGTAGCCATTCCCCAATAAATTATACCCTGTTGGTTCCCCGGGCCATGCTGGAAGCCATTATTGCCACTATAACATCAGGAAGACAGACTGTAATATGCTGTCTAAGCTCCCCAGCATCCACTGGCCTCTACTCAAGCCTCTTACCCTGGTGATGCCTCTGCAGACAATTCTCTAAGACTAAGAATTGTAGTTTCTTTTAGTTACTTAAAGAGAATCAGTCCAGAAGTTGTGGAAGGTAAATAAGCATAATGACCTTATATTCGACAAGTGTAAAAACTTAAGATTTTGGGATAAGAATTCATTATTTTGTAAAAATTGTGGGGAAAGGAAAGCAGTGTGGTAGAAATTGGGCATAGACCAATATCTTACACCACTTACCAAGTCAAAATGGATACAAGACCTAGATATAAATTGAGATTTTACAAGAAAATTAGAAGAACACAGAACATATTACTTATTAGATTTATGGATAGGTGAAGAATTCATGAATAAAGAAGAGATAGAGAACAAAGTTATGTGTAAAATGGATCATTTTGGTTACATTAAATTAAAAAGTTTTTGTCCAGATAAAACAAATGTAGCCAAGATCAGAAGGAAAGCAGAAAATTGGGAAATTTTTTTTATAGATAATTTATCAGATAAAGGTCTCATATCTAAAATATATAAAGAACATTGTCAAATCTATAAGAATATGAGTCATTCCTCAATTTATAAATAGTCAAATAATATGAAAAGACAATTTTCTGAAGAAGAAATCAAAACAATTTATAGTCACATAAAAATGCTCTAAGTCATTATTGATTAGAGAAATGCAAATTTAAAAAATGAGATATCATTTTAAATCTACCAGATTGGCTAAAATGATAGAAGGGGAAAGTGGTAAATGTTGGAGGGGATGTGAAAGAATCAGGACATTAATTAATTGTTGTTGGAATTGTGATCCAGCCATTTTGGAAAATAATCTGGAATTATACCCAAAGAGTTATGAAACTACCCTTTGACCTAGCAATACCACTACTTTGTCTCTTTCCAAAGGTGATTAGGGATAAAGGAAAAGAACTTATATGTTCTAAAATGTTTATAGCAGCAAACTGGAAATTGCACAGATGCCTATCAATTGGAGAATGACTGAACAAGTTGTGGCATATGATTGTGATAGAATACTACTGTGCTACGAGAAATGATGAGCTCAATGACTTTAGAAAAAATATGGAAAGACTTGCATGAAAAAATGAAGAGTGAAACGAGCAGAACCAAGAAAACACTATATACAGTAACAGCAATATTTTTTTAAGAATGACTTTGACTGACTAAGCTATTTTGTCTATTATAAATACCCAAATTAACGATAAAGGACAAATGAAGAAAGACACTATCTGTACCCAGAGAAAGAACGATAAAAGAAGAAATTTACATGCTAATTTTTTTTGTGTATTTGAAAAGAATAGTAAGTTGTACATAATCAATTTGCAGTTTCATGTACAATCATCTTTTTATTGTACTATGTTATGGAAATACTTGTTTTATTCCATAAATTAAAAATAAAATAAACTTTAAAAAAGGAAGTTAAAGACAAAAAAGTAAGAATAATTTTTCTTCTCCAGGCTGCGAATGGTCCAGAAATAACAGTTGTCATAAGAAGGGTCTTTAGAGACAATATGATCCAATGCCTTCATTTTACAATTGAAGAAACTGAGGCTGTGGTAGAGGAAAGGAGTTGTCCAAGGTACCACACATAGTAAGTGGCAGAGTCAGAACTTGAACTCGGGTTCTCTGACTCTAGATCTAGTCCTTTTTCCATTGACTGTCATGATGTCTCTTATTATGGCTCTCGTGATGGCCTCTTGTGTATGATCATGGAACTAGCAATCAGTCAATCAATATATAAGCATTTACAAAGGATCCTAAGTGCTAGGTACTGTGCTAGGCCCTGGGAATACAGACACAAAATTAAGACAAACCTTGCCCCCAAGAAGCTCAGCTCCCACATCTAAAAACAGGACCAGGGAAGTGCAGTAGCTAACCTAGGATTTAATTGGTATCTGGAACTTCTGGTGAGGGAGCTCCCTCCACCGAAGAAGGAGAGCAAGTTCTTTGGAAATTGTAGCTTTGTAAGGTGGCTGGGGGCCTCCATCCTTCTCCAGCCCTACTTCTCATGGTCCAGTTTTTGCCTTCCCCTCCCCCCGCTTCAGCTTCCTTTGGCTGGTGTTCTCTTTTATTAGAACATGAGCTCTCTGAGGGAAAGGACTGTCTTCTTTTTTTTTTTTTGCTTGTATTTGTATCCCCAGGGCTTAACACAATGCCTGACATACAGTAAAGTTTTAATAAATGCCTGTTGATTGTGATTGAGCAATTAAGTATGTGTCACCTGGATGACTTGAACTTCCTAACTCAAAGGCAGGACTTTTATTCATTACCCTATGCTTTCTTATTTCAAGTAGGGCTCTGATATTGACCTTCCTGGCTTTCTCTAAATCCCAACTAAAATTCCAACTTCTGCAGGAAGCCTTCCTGAACCTCTTAATTCTAGTGCTTTTCCTCTGTTAATATTTCCCATTTATCCTGTATATGCCTTGCTTTGTATATCTTTGTCTGCATGCTGCCTCCCTCATTAGATTGTAAGTTCCGTGAGAGCAGGGACTGTCCTTTGCCTGTTTTTGAGCTCACAAGCACTTGGCACAAAGCCTGGTGCATAGCAGACACAATAAATGTTTGTTTATTGAATTGAATTGAAATTGAATCAGTAGTGTTTGTTGAATTAAAAGGACTTTTCTAAGGTCATCACTTTTTCCATTATAATGAGTTATAATGGTATAGCTAAACTCTATTATCTTATTATTATTATTATTTTTTGGAAGGCAGTTGGGGTTAAGTAGACTTGCCCAGAGTCACACTGCTAGCCCCTATTATCTTAAATCTCCTAATTCAGAATTCATGATAAATCAGGCACACTGGACCAGTATTTTCTATTGCTTCCATGAAAGTGTCTGTTAAACAAACCTGTTTGTCTGCTCATTTGGCACCTGACTGTGTCACTGCCCTCCTCAACAACTCCAGTGGCTCCCTATCACCTTCAGAATCAAATACAGAATCCTCCACTAGTCATTCAAAGTCCTTCATAACCTGGCTCCCCTTCCCTCCATGTTTCCAGTCTCAGACCTCACCACATGCTCTTGGACCCAGTGACATGGCCTCTGGCCATTCCATGGACAAGACACTCAATTTCTGGACTTGGGCATTTTCTCGAGCTGTTCCCATGCCTGGGACCCTCTTCCTGTATCTCTGCTTCCTGACTTCCCTGGCTTCCTATGAGTCCTAACTGAAATGTCACCTCCTACAGGAAGCCTTTCTCAACCCCTCTTAATTTTAGTGCCTTCCTTCTCTCAATCATTTTGTATTCATCCTGTATATAGTTTGCTTTGTATATACTCGTTTGCATGCTGTCTCTCCCATTAGACTGTGAGCTCCCTGAGGGCAGGTGCTGCTTTTGCCTCTTTTTATATCCCCAGTGCTTAACACAGTGCCTGGCCCATTCTGTTGTTGCTCAGTTGTTTCAGTTGTGTTTGACTGTCCGTGACCCATTTGGGGTTTTCTTGGCAAAGATACTGGAGCGGTTTGCCATTTCCTTCTCCAGCTCATTTTACAGATGAGGAAACTGAGGCAAACAGGCTTAAGTGACTTGTTCAGGGTCACACAGCAAGAAGTGTCTGGAGCTGGATTTGAACTCAGGAAGGTAAGTCTTCCTGACTTCAGGCCTGGCACTCTATCCACTCTGCCACCTATCCACCTGGCACGTAGTAGATGATTAATAAAGGTTTATTGTCTGATTGTCTGAATTCTTCACTGGGGCTTTGTTTGAAGTGCTTTTGCTCCTGCCTTGCAGCTTACAGGAACCCTGCCTTGTGTCAGAGTGGAACAGCAGAGACTTTAGAGGAAAGCTTGGCTTTCCTTTCTCTTTGGGGATACACAAGTTTATAAGGACTGAGTGTTTTGAGTTCACAAGCCTTTGAATTAAAATGCAGACTGCATCTGGTGGTACCCAGAGCTTATCCTCCAATCAATCACCATTTTTCCTTCTTGGTCCCAGCGGATTATGTCCAGTTCGTGTCAGGAAAGGCAAAAATGTTTCAACAAAACTTTCCACTCCTCCTGTTCAGATTTCCCATTGACCATGGTGGCCCATGAGCTTTTGGCTCCTGGGTGGCATGCACACATGATTCTGCCCCTTGTTGCTGATGCTGATGTCTTGTTCCTGGGGTGTAGGTCTGGCTTCTCCAAGGCTCGTCCTGTGGAGCGCAGGCCAAGCCGGAAAGGATGATAGATTTAGAGCAAAAAAAGACTTAGAGACCATCTAGTCTGAACCTTCATTTTTTTTTAGATGAAACCGAGGCCCATCAAGGTAAAGTTACTTGCTCAGCTAGCATAAGTCTGAACCTTGATTTGAACTCAGGTCTTCCTGACTCCAGGCCCTGAGCTCTATTCACTGGAGTATCTAGCTACTGAAGTAAGCTTACAGGATGTTGGCTCTAGTGAGCAAGATGATTAAGGTGGAGGAGTCTAGGGAGGCAACAGAAGAGGACTGAGGACTGAGAACAGGGCCTTGGAGCATCATCAGAGCAGGGGGGGAGGAGGGAAGGGGGAAGAACCAGGGAAGGAATGTTGAGGCAGGTAGAAGGAGGCTCAGAGGGGAATGTCATCCTGGTGCTGGGGAGGCCAAAAGAAGGAGGGAAATGGCATTGAATCTTATAGACAGATCAAAGATAGTGACGACTAAGAAAAGAACATTGGATTTGACAAACAGAAGGTCATTGGTTATCTTAGAAAGAGCAGTGTCTCCAGGCAGCTTGGGAAGCTAGGATACTGAAGCAAGGTAGTCACTTAGAAGTGAAGGGGCTTTGGGTAGACTGTCCTTTCCAGAAGGCTAGTGCTGAAGACAGGAAGGGGACAGGGCAGGGCACCAGCTCATGGAGTATCAGTAGGAGTTTCACGTGGAAGGTGGAACTTGAATTGAGTTTGACAGAAACAGGAAATTCTAAGTGGTAGAGGTGAGAAGGGAGGGCACTCCAGGCATGCAGGACAGCCTGGGCAAAGACCCAGAGACAGGAGGTAGGTGTCATGGACTAGGACTTTTGATAAAGTTGGTCTGGCTATTCCACAGAGTACAAGATCCAGCATGGCTGGAAAGGCAGGTGGGGAGCAGATGATGAAGGCATTTAAATGAAAAACAACAGTTTATATTTGATCTTGAGAGCAATGGGGAGCTAGGAGAAGTGGGTGAGCATGGGGCTAACATGGTCAAGCCAATGCTTTAGGAAATTGCCCAGGGGTTACATGAAAGATGGATTAGAAAGACACCTGAGGCAGGGAGATCAAGTAGGAAGCCATCGCAACCACGAAAACAAGAGGTGATGATGCCTGACCTGGAATGGAAAAGGACGGCGGTGAGATGCTGTGCAGGTATAGGGGTCATTCTTAGTAAAAGGAAAGCTTCTCTCAACCTCAAAGCAGTTTTTAATAAGCGATGCGTACATTAGGGGTGGGGTGGGGAGGAGATTCCGTGTGTAGTGGATTTGGAAAGGAATTCAGCTTGTGAAATAATGACAAATGACAGATCAAAACACAGCAAAGCCACATGAATTTGGAATCCAGCTTCTTTGGAAGTTGCCTTGACAATAGTAGGTATTTAATTCATATTTGTTGAATGAATGAATGACAGTTGCTTGTGGGCCAGACTTCATTCATTCAACAGACATTGACTGGGCATTGACGAGTCACAAATCTTGAGCTCTGGTGCTGGGAGATACCCCAGGGCCATATTTCTGTCATGTTGCTATTTGGCCACCCTGCTCCTTAATGACTTTGAGAATGGAAGGACAACAGCCAATCACCCTTAATGACTCTACTTGCCATCTCTGTGACTTCCCAGAACAAAATATCCTCCTTAGCCATCATTCCCTTAGCTGTGTCGTCTCCCTTTATTAGAATGTAAGCTCCTGGAGGGCAGGAACTGTTTTGTTTTTTATAGTTTTTATAGTTGTACATACCCCTCACCAATACTAAACACAATACCTGGAACATAGTTGGAGCTAAATAAGTGCTTTTTCATTGATTGATTGATTGATTGGTTGATTTCCATTGAATATGCTTTGGATATTCAGCTCTGTCTTCATGGAGAAGAAGGGATTAGATTAGAAGGGGAGATGAGAAGCATCAATAACCAACAGAGTGACTGAAGTAGTGCTGGACCTGCCATCCTCAGGACTGACAGCTGACTCTGCCCCCAACTTGCTGCGTGGCGTTGTGGTATCCTCTTCCTGGGCCTCAGTTTTATTCTCTGCAAAATAAGGGGCCCAAAGATGTCTTCTAGTTCTGATATTTTGTGTCACTCTAGTGTTTAAAGAACTGATCATTTTGTAGGTGTGAATAATCCTCCCAGTGGTCCAGATTCCAACCCCTCTATGTCTTTAGACAGTGGCTGTGGATAAAAACAAGTCCTTCTCTTTGTCTCTCCAGCTTGGTAATGAAGCTCTCCGGATTTGACCAGGTTGGTCCCCAATTGACAGAAATGCAGTCCATTCACTGGTTCATGTGTGAAGTCTGTCTAGCTAGGTAGGGCTAAGTGTGTGTGACTAGGTAGGACCTGTCTATGCTTGCACATTGGTAGCATAGCCCCAGAGAGTCTAGACAGGAATCTGCTACAAGCCTAAGCTCCTATTATTGTCAAAAGCAACTATGAAGCTTTCCTGTGAAGACTGACCATTGATGGGGGGGAAATGAAGAATATTATTGAGAAAAACACTGTACTACTTCCAGCAGAAAGCATACTCCTAGAAGGAAGGCAAGTTTTTCCTTTGGAATCCCCACTACCAAGCACAATGTCCAGCACAATGTGGGTCTTTCATTATTGTTTTGAATCAAACTATTTATTTTAAACCTTGAACTGCCCTTCAGAAGCCATATTCAATTCCAGGCAACCAAGAAAGAATCAAAAGGAAGAGAAGCCTTTGAATTCCCTGAGAAGTTTCACAAACACAATTTTCCTCCCTAATAGGAAAATCCAGCTGGAGCTGTCCTATGTCAGGGATGGAAATGAAAACCTTTGTCTTGGCTTCCTTTGGGAGCTGGTGAGCTCTGCCTCCCCATTACAGGAGAGATGGACCAGGACTCACTGTTTGGCATGTCATGCTTCATTCTATACCTCAGCTCCAGGCCTCTCTCAGCCTTGGTGCAGATAAAGACAGAGACAGAGAGAGAAGAGAGAGAGACTGAGGGGAGAGAGAGAGAAAGACACACAGAAAGACAGAAGAAAAAGGACAGAGACAAAAAGATGGAGAGAGAGAGACAGAGGGAGGGAGAGAGGGAAGGAAGGAGGGGAAGGGTGATACAAAGACAGAGATGAAATTGTATATTGACTTGGGGGAAATGTTAAGAAATCAGATTAAAGAATGGTGCCATGGTGACTGCCTAACCTGTTGGGGAGCAGAGGACCAGAGTCTTTGGTGTTTGATATTACCACTGACATTTCTAACAAATGTTTGTTGGTGTCTCTTGAATATATTCTGCAATTTATGGTCTCCCCTCCCCCATCACTTGGGGGTATTTACAATTCCACCTTACTTAATTTACTCACAGCTACACCCCCTGCTCCCTTCCCCCATTCACCATCTCCAGTCAGTTATCTGGTTGATCCACTCACGAATCCAATTCATTCATTTCCTCTACCTTTCAAATGTTCCATTTATCTGGTCTTACTTATCTTGGTTCATCTTGCCAACTATTTTTTTTTAGGCAATTGGGGTTAAATGACTTGCCCAGGGTCACACAGCTAGTAAGTGTCAAGTGTTTGGTCTGAGGTCAGATGTGAACTCAGGTCCTCCTGACTTCAGGGCCAGTGTTCTATCCACTGAGCCATCTAGCTGCCCCTTCTTTCCTCTTTTTGTCTTGAGCTCTCTTCTTCAATTCCCACTCCTCAATCCTAATTGTCCACGGTCAATTCAATTCAGTTAAATAGACATTTGTGAAGTACTCAAGTGCTAGGTACTCTGCTAAGTGCTGGGGATAGAAAAAGAGGCAAAAAAGCCGTCCCTCCCTTCACAGAAGCCAGGCAGAGGAGGATATTGGAGTGGGGGCTGAGGTCAAATGACAGAGGAGTATAACAACATTCATCTTGGGGCCAGGATATTGGAATTATGCTTGGGCTGCAGATGTTCCATTATGCCTAACAGGCAGTCTCTCTGTTGTCTGGTGATTATGGGATGTCCTTGAAATAACTGCTTAGAATAATTGTGTTGTCCTTGGGAACAGGCATAAAACTAAGCATTGGAAGCCACCTTCAGAAACCTGGATCAATGGAAGAACTTGGATCAATCCCTAAAATGATTAATGTCCCTCCCAATGACTAATGTGTATATTTCAAGACACTCCAGTGGTCTGAAAAGCAAGGAGAGCAGGTGACAGACACATTTTCCCATTGTGGCACACCAAGATGCTTTTTCTGGCTCTTATTTCTCTCAATTCTACATTCAGGGAGTGGTTATGGTCTTGTGCAGGGAAGAAGAAGCTTGGCACTGAAGTGGCCTGACTTAAAAAATATTGTCATTTGTTTTTTACATCCTTATAGTTGTCCCCAGTGTCTTTTCTCCTTCCATTCCCAGAAAGCCATCCCATATAAGAAATAGTATTTTTTAAAAAATACTAAAAATACAAAAAAGGAAAAGAAGAGGAAAAAAAGCACAACTAAATCAATATATTGAAAAAAATATGAGAACATGTAATATGTAACACGTATAGACCTCCCACCTCCATGAAGGGCTGGGTCAGGGGCATCTTCTCATATCTCTTCATTTGAGTCCTGTTTAATCTTTATAATTTTGTTATATTTACTTTTGATTCTGTGGTTTTCCCATTTACATTGTTGTAGTTACTACATATATTGTTTTATTTGCTCTACTTACTTTCTTCTGCATCAGTTCATATAAATCTTTCCATGCCTCTCTGTATTCATCACATATATAATTTCCTTCAGCACAGTAATATTCCATCACATTTATGTACCACAGTTTGTTTAGCCATTCCCCAATTGATGGGTATCTACTTTGTTTCCAAGTTTTTGCTATCCCCAAAAGTGCTTTTATAAATGTTTTGGTGTATATGATATCTTCTTTCAATCAGTTATAATCAATAAGAATTTATCAAGTGCCTACTGTGTACCAGACAGGGGATACAAAGATAGGTAAAAGACAATCCCCGCCTTCAAGGAGCTCACAACTTAATGTCTTGTCAATGGCTTTTTTGGGGTAGAAGCCCAGTAATGGAATCTCTAGGTCAAAAAATATAGACATTTTAGTCACTTGGTTAATGCTTCCAGATTGCTTTCCAAAATATTTGTATCAGTTCACAACTCCATCAATAATACATTAGTGTACCTATCATCCCTCAGCCCCTCCATCATTGACTATTGCCATTTTTGTAATTTTTGATGTTTTTCAGGGTGACAAGTGAAAGCTCAGTGTTGTTTAATTTGAATTTCTCTCATTATTAGTATGTTGGAGCATACTTTCATGTGATTGGTGTTTAGCCACCCAGCTAAGCATTGCAATTCTTCTTCTAAGCATTGCAATTCAAATAGAGAATGACTATTAGTGTGTTATGACTTTGAATTCTTGACTTCTACCTCTTGATAATGCTGCCTCTATACTTTTGCTCACACCATCTACTAGGCCTGAAATGCCCTCCCACCCCCTTTACTGGGACCTATGGGACAACGTGAATGGAGCACTGGGCTTGGAATCAAGAAGACTCATTTTCATGAGTTCAAATCTGGCCTCAGACACTTACTAGCTGTGTGACCCTGGGCAAGTCACTTAACGCTGTTTGCCTCAGTTTCCTCATCTGTAAAATGAGCTGGAGAAGGAAATGGCAAATCATGTCAGTATCTTTGCCAAGAAAACCCCAAATGGGTCACGAAGGGTTGGACACAAGTGAAACAACTCGACTACAACAGCAACCCCTTTACTTATTCAAATCTTTCTCATTGTTTATGACTGGGTCAGGTGGTACCTCTTCCATGTGGCAGAGTGGATGCCTTTGGCTACCCAGGAGGCTCTGGCTTCCAATTCTGCCTCAGACACTAACTAGCTCTGTGAGCACGGGCCTATAAATATCATGTTCCTGATATGTGAGAGGAGGATAATGACAATACATGTGAGAAATGTCAAATGAGATAACCGGCATAAGTCACTATAAAATGTAGGCTCTTACTTTCATATTTCCATTGACTGGCATATAGTAGGTACACAGTACACTCCTGTGGAATGAATGAACGAATGAAAGAATGAATGAAAGAATGAGTGAGTGAAAGAAGAGCAGCAGCTCAGTGTGTGAGAGGAAATGCCACAGAGTGGAAGGAGCAGCAGGGGGCCATGGGCTTGTATCCCAGTTCTGCTGAGTATCCATCTAGCTGTGTTACTTTGGGAAAATCACCTCACCTCTCTTGGTCTTAGTTTTATCATGTGCTTGGCATGATGTAATCACCTACTCATTGCTTACTTAATTCATTAGTGAGGGGTTTGGCATGTATGACCTCTATGCTTTTTCTACCTTTGCATCTATAATCTTTTTCTGATGTTCTAGCCCTCTGCATCCCTCTCAAACACTTATATTCTAATTTGTTACATTTGTCTGTGTTCATTCAGGTCTTTACCTCTCCTGATAGAATATAAGTGCCTTGAGGGTAGGGACTGCATCTCACTGACTGTTGTACCTTGCCCAGGGCAAAGCACACAGAAAATCTGGGATCTCATTAATGTAATTCCTGTATTCACTGGTGCAGATAGCAACTCATGAAAACTTTCTAATCCTTGTGTTTCTAGTCTGTATCTTAAATATAGCAGGTACTAAATGTCTGAATGGATATGGTTTGTTTTTTTTTAATATGAGGCTTTTAAACTCTCTGGGCTGGAATTTTCTTTTTTTTTTCCTCTTAGGAGAAGGGGAAGACTATTGAAATGATAGAATTGGAGATTTGAAGGAGAAGGAAGCTTAGGGGTCACATTTTCTAAGCCCCTTATTTGCCAGCTGAGCCATCCATGGGCCAGACCTTGCCCAATGTCCCATCGATAATGAATAGATGGTCCAGCTTTGATTGGAACCCAGCTTTCCTGTGGCTAAATGTGTAGTCAGTTTCCACTTAATGGTGAGTGATCATGGCCAAGCTAATTCTCTAAGCCTCTTGTTTTCTTTCTTCTCTCAAAAAGGAGATTAGACTTGATTCAGGGCCCAATAGCGCTGACACTGTGGTTCTGTATGTGTCTCTGACTAAAAGAGGCATTGCCCCTTTAAGAAATAGAAATGCACCCAGCTGCCCAGCTGAGCATGGCAAACTGTCAATACAGGCCACACTTCACTACCTGACAGCTTTGGCAGGTCCTGGTGCTTTTTTTATTTTTTTGCCTGGCTTCTGGCTTTGCGCTTCTTTCTCCTTTGCCTTCAATCTATGCTGCATTCTCCAGCCCCCACTAGCCTCATTTTCCCCAGGAGTATGGCAACTCTTCTCCCCAGCTCTATAAATTGGGGGTTGGGGTGGGGTAGGGCTCATCTCTTATACTGACCACTTTGTTACCAATGCTCTTAGTTCCCAATTCCTTCCCCCGTCCCTGTCCTCCATGGAATCATTGCTCTGGGTATCTCTCGAATTAGCCCCTGCCTGACTGATTTCAGAAGTCCAGATGTGACCATTTCTGCTAGATGCTCTGGGCTCTTTAAATGAAATTGTCTCTGTATGATCATCCCCCCCTCCAGCTCATTACTCACAACTAAAATTTAGATGAGCCATCATCCTGGCAGTGAGGAGTGGGTCACACTCCATGAATTTGGAAGGCACTCGATTTGCTTGATGCTGGGATCCAGAAGTCAGGCTTTGAATTAACCCCCAAACAAGCTTTGCTCTTAAATGGGGAGTGTGATGATGTGGGGGCCCTACCCAAAGCCGGATCTGAATTCATTGGAGGAGGGACTTGCCCTAAAATCCAGAGGTGAATTGGCAATTGGTTTGATCAGGTAAGAAGCTGAGAAGTAAGAACAAGCACCTGGGGAAGGAAAGCCTTGTGGGAGTGCTGCCATAGCTTGGTGGCTCCCGTGGCCAGATAGCATGGCTATGTGCTTGGCCTATGCTGTAGAATCTTTTTAGTGATATCTTGGATAAAGGCATCTCTCTCTCTCTCTCCTTTTTTTTTTTTTTGGGTGAGGCAGTTGGGGTTAAGTGACTTGCCCAGAGTCACACAGCTAGTAAGTATTATGTGTCTGAGGTCAGATTTGAACTCAGGTCCTCCTGACTCTAGGGCCAGTGCTCTATCCACTGCACAACCTAGCTGCCTCTTTCTCTCTCTCTCTCTCTCTCTCTCTCTCTCTCTCTCTCTCTCACACACACACACACACACATACACACTGATCAGATCTACAGAGGTTGTAAAGCTGGTAGGGACAGTTAACATATTGTGCCATAGAGTTTGGTCCCCAAAATAATTTGTGAGACTAAAGCATTGGGCAGAAACTAAGATGAAATTTAATAGGTGCAAATGTAAAGTGTTATGCTTGGGCTCAGAAAATATGCTTCACAAGTATAACATGGGGGAGGTATGTCTGAACAAGATCTGGATTAGGGTTTAGTCCCTCACATTCACCATGAGTCAGTGGTGTGATGTGGCAGACAAAAAAGCCAATGTGTTCTTGGGAAACATTGAAAGGAATCCTTTCCAGGAATCTGGAGGGTTTAGGCCCTCTGTGTTCTGTCTCAGTCTCAGTGGAGCATTGTGTTAAGTTCATAATCCTGGGTGCTGTGGTTTCAAAATATTGATAACTTGAAGAGTGTTCAGAGGAGGTAAGAAGGGTGGTGAATGGGCTTGCATTTCTCTTGGGATCATTTGAAATGAATGGAACCGTTTAGCCAGGAAGAGGGGAAACTAGGGGGAGTGGGAAGAATGCATGTGTGCTATCTGTCTTCAAGCATTTGAAAGGCTGTGAAATAGAAGAGGGATCAGCCTTGCTCCACATGGTCCCAGAAGGCAGAAGCAGTGGGTGGAAGTTACAAAGAAGTAAATTGAGCTTAATGTCAGGAAGAACTTGTCAAAGCTTGGAGCTGTCCTGAGGAAGTGTGATGGGCTGCTTGAGCGGTAGTGAGTTCTCCGTCACTGGAGGCCTACCCACAGCTTCTGGCTCTGTAGGAGGGATTATTGTGTGGGTGTAAGGTGAAGAAATGGTCTTAAGTCTATTCTAGCTCTGAGAGTCTGTGGTTCTTTCCACCAGCCTTCCTAGAGGAGTCACTAAAATACTGTAGGCCTTCCACTGCGTCCTTTCATATTTGGAGGGCACCATAGTAGCACCTGGACTTTCTGACCATTACTGCTCCCTCTCCATAACCACACCTTGGTCTCCTTGGGGATGATTTCATGCCCAGAGGTCATCACTGGTAGCATCCTGAAACCAACTCACATGTGCATGCATCTTTACAATGCCATTAGCAAAGTGTCAGGTAGACTTAAAAGCTAGCTCTGGTTTTACATAAAGCATTTTCCAGCTGGTAATCACAGGTTCCTAATCCAAGTTACACAGAAGGAGTCCCCGGGGGGAGGGAATTCAGATGAGGATTTCTCTCTATTGCAGTAGTGCAGAGGTTGCCTCAAATACCTGGAAATTAGGAAAACCCATAATAATCAGCCTGTAGCTTTTGGCTTTATTATCCACCAGTTACAACCCTTCTTATATATTCATCAGATTAGACATTGCTGAATGAAAGATACATGCCAGAACATGTGTCTGGTTGTTTCCTGTGTGTATGGTGAGGTCAGGGAAGGTACAGAGATGAAACCCCAATTCTTACATTCTAGGGTAACAAAGGATTTAGAATTGGAAGGGGCCTTAGAAAGTCCAATCCATTTATATTAAAACTGAAGAAACTGAGACCCAAGGAACTGATGTGTCTTGCCCAAGGCAAGTAGAATGCAGGATTTGAACCCAGGCTCTCTAACCCCAGATGTGATGCTTCCTGTTGGCTCCAAGACAGCTTCAGTAGTTGGGTTCCCTTTGTACTTAGGGAGAGGACTGTTCAATTTCCACTGAATAGGGTTCTTATCATCTAGTGCCTGGCGAGCTTTTCTCTCCAGTTATACTGTCCCTCAATTATAGCCTCTAAGAGGTCAAAAGGACTTTGGACTCCAAGTAGTCCAACCCACACCTGACCAAGAATGGCTTTTGTGCGATTCCCAATACCTGGTCATGGAGCCTCTACTTAGAGACCTTCTGTGAAGGGGAACTCAATAACCCAGGGGGCATTCCATTCCATTTTTGATGCTCTTATTAGCAGGAGGATTACCATTACCGCCAATTGTAAAATGTCCCTTCTGCAAGTTCTACCCATTGTTCCTAGTTCTGCCCTCCGGGTCAAGCAGAGGAAAGATTATTGCTTGTTTTGTAATAAACCCTCAAATGTTTGAAGACAGCTTTCATGTTGTCTCTAACTAAATCTTCTCAGGGCTGTGCTGTGGTCAGTACCAAAGGTGCCCCAAGAATCACCATGGGATACATTAAAGTGAAGACACATAGTTCCTGTGCTGAGCTTAAATGAATCAGTCAATGAATCACAAGCATTTAGTGATTGATTGCTATTTCCTCACTGCTAGGTCTGAGCCTGCCTGACTGCTCAGCTGGCTCCTTCTGCAGATGGTAAATCAGCCCCTTTCCCTCTTCTAGTCACGAATTCAGTAGAAACTCCGGGTGGACACTGCTGCAGCGAAAATATCAGCACCATGGATAGCACCCACCACAGCCTCTGGGTAGAGTACAAAAAGTTTGGACTGAGGAGTCCTGGGCTTCTGCTTGCACCTGGCAGGACCCAGCTGTGTGACATTGGGCATGTCCCTTCACTTCTTTGAGACTCAGTTTACTTCACTGTAAAAGAGGAGTAATCATAGCTGTAGTAACCTGCCAACCACACTGTGGTGAGAGCCAAATGAAACCTTGTAAACAACATGCCTTAGAGACTTAAAAATATCATGCTAGTGTGAGCAATTAAAGATTTCCTAGCATGTGACCACAGGAAACTACTTAGCTTCTCCCTTGCTAAACCTCAATTTTCTCTTCTACTAAGTGGGAGAAGTAATAACTTTATTGTGTTGTGGGGAAAGCATATTGTAAACTCCCACCAGTGAATGCATTAGTGAAAAAAAAATCACATTAAGAGCTTACTATGTGCCAAGCACTTCACTAAGTGCTAGAGATACATAGACAAAATACAAGATATTCCTCACCCTCAAGGAGCTTACATTCTAGTAGGGGGATTATACACATAGAGGAGATGAATAGCCGGGAAGAGGTGCTTTAGTCACTAAAATCACAGGGATGGGGGGTGAGACCATAAGGGAATTAACTTTCCCATTGCAAGGATGGTAGCACTGATTAAATGACTATTTCAAGAGCTAGAGGTGGAAATTATTGTGTCCCACTGAGATTTGACATGAAGATGGCTGGGATGCAGCAGGATAATGCATCTGCTTTGGGATAAATTTGTCAAAGTCTCAGCAATAAGAAGCCTAGGGCCCCAGGGTAGATATTACAGGTACTGTAGAGTACTAGGGCAATATAAATTATTGTGATTGATTATTTTATTATTGTTATTCAGCATAATTAATATTACCATTGTTACTATTACTAATGAACCATTATGTTGCTATTTAGTTTTTCCCATTTCTCATTAATAGCTAGAGGAACGGGAAAAGAAGATGAAATGTGTGTTGGTGGAGGACTCCCAGCTGGGGCCCAAATGTCCCAGATTGCAAGAACCATATTTTTCTAATTGAAAACTCAGAAACAGAGATAACAAAGGATAATCCCTTTGCAAAGTCTTTTTCTCTCAGATAATATTTGTCTCAGGAAATCTTGGATGTTGGGTCCACATGCCAAATGTGATGATGTCCTTAAAAATCTTCATGGTGGGGGTGGCTCCAAGAGAAGGAAAAAAGAAACAAAATCTCTGGTGGTGCACCACAGTGGCTCCTGCAGGAGACTCAGCATCTCAAAACTAGAAGGGATTTGGAGGCTTTCTGGTTAGATCTATACCTCAATGGGAATCCCCTCTGAAGTGTTCCTGGAAAATGATCATCCAGTCTGATCTTGAAGACCTCCAGCGAGCAGAAAACCACTGTGTCTCAAGGTAATTGCTCCCAATTTGGGACAGTTTTCATTATTTGGAAGCTCTTCCTGACATCAAACCCAAGTTGGCTTCTTTTCAATTTCCACCCATTAGTCCTGGTTCTACTTCTGGAGTCAAGCAGAACATGACTAATCAACCTTTCATCCTTTGATTGCTTGAAGAGGTATGTGGTTCAGTGGAGATAGCACTGGCTTTGGACACAGAGAACCTGGTCTTGAGTGCTGCCTCAGTTACCTACTACCTGGGAGACCTTGGCCAAGTCACTTAATTTTCTAGGTCTCAGTTGTCTCATTTATGAAGTTTGGAAATTAGTCAAGATGACTTTTGAGATCCCTTGTAATTCCAAATTTATAGTCTTATGAATCCCCCTAATTCTTTTTGTCTTTAGGCTGAACATCACCAGTTCCATCAACTGATTTTTTTGCCATGAGTTTTAAAGCCAAGGGAAGGGAATAAACATTTATATAAGGGCTGCTATGTACCAGATATTGTACTAAGTGCTTAAAAAACAAATCTTATCTTATTTAATCCCCACAACAACCCTCCAAGTTAGGTGCTATTATTATCTCCATTTTATAGTTGAGGAAACTGAGGCAAACAAAGGTTGAGTGACAAGTGACTTGCCCAGAGTCACATAGCTAGTACGTGTATGAGGTCATAGTTGAACCTAGGTCTTCTTGGTTCCAGGCCCAGTGCTCTAGCCATTGTGCTACCAGCTGTCCCTGATTTTAACTACTCAAGGGCAATCACTGTGTTTCAGGCTGCTTAGACTCCTGACCAGGGTTGGGCACAGAGTAGGTGTGTGATAATGTGTCTGCTAGTTTGATCTTTTAATATTGACATAATTGAGAAGACAAGGAAATTTGATCTCTGGACCAGGAAGGCAGCAGCAATTGAATGAATGATGAATGAATGAATGAATGAATGAATGAATGAATGAATTCAAAAGCATTTATTGAACACTTACTATGTATCAGGCACTGTCCTAAGCACTAGTGGAAAAAGCATAAGAATTAAGACAATTCCAGCCCCCAAGGATCTTACATTCTAATGGTGGAGATAACACATATAGCATAGCGGTAGCTAGGGAGGGTTGCTCTGCTCAAGGAAACCACAAGGATCAAGGGCGAAGCCATAGGGCCATTGATTGGCATGGATAGTGGGAGGCTGTGATGCAGATGTCTGGGGCTCAGCAGCAGCATGGGGGGTCTGGCTTAGGCTACTGATGGTGACTGTTCATCAGGTAGAAGACCTGGGTGCCAGAGTGTAGCTGAAGTTGGAGTCTGGAGTAAAGACTCTGGCATGAGGATGGCTGGGGGCAGCAGCACAGTGGGGGCTCTGACTGGCTAGCAATTGTTAGTAATCCAGAGGAGGGGGATAGAAGAGATAGCGTATGTCAAATAATAAATCAGACAATTTCACTTATATACAATTTAAGAGCTTTTGCAGGAATAAAATCAATGAAGATAGAATTACAAGAGAAACAGTATAGATGGAAAATATTTGCATCTATTATCACCAATAAAATGCGATACCACAAATATTCAAGGAATTGTCAAAAATATATAACATTGTCAGATAATGGTTAAAAACATGGTCAGTTTTTTAAAAAAATGCAGATCGTAAAAAGACATCATGCAAAAATTCTCCAAATCACTAATAGCATGAGAAATGTACATTCAAACTACTTTCCATTTTCCTTGCAGACGTGCAAATTGGCAACTCTGTAAAAGATGGAAACAATCAATACTGGAGGGGCTGTGAGTAGACAGGCACACTGATAGAATGTTGGCAGAATGCTGCAGTGAAACAGCTGCCCTGGATTTCACCTGGAATTATGTACAAAAATGATGAAACTGTCCATATCCTTTGGGGGCCATTTATGAGGTAATTCCACTACTAGTATAGATCTCAGTGAGTCAAAGAAAGAAACTAAGGTCCACTATATGGCAAAATATTCATAGCAGATCTTGGTGGTATCAAAATGCTGGAAACAAATTGGTGATCATTGCTTGGAGGAACGACTGAAAAAAACCTGTGGTATATAAATGAAAGAGAGAGAAAAATTAGCAGAAAATGTTAGGAATTTAGACAGTTATGGGAAGAACTGTATTAAATTAATAGAGAATGAAAGAAATGTAGGAGGGAGATGTGATTAGAAATAGATTAGAATATGTTATCAAAAAGGAAACTGCTGCTTATGCCATACTCAGTGACAAGAGCTACCCAACAGCACACATTTCATACCAGTATAGGAAACTCCCCAGGATCCAGACACAGACACTCAGGAAAAACCCTTCTTCCAAATATATGCATCACTGCTAAGAAGGGGCTCAAACTTTGCGTCCAGTGGTAGTGAGGCAAATTGTGGGAAACCTGTGTAGCAAAGACTTAACTCCTGGAACTTCAGGGCCTGGAAGTAGTTCCTCTATTGAACAGATCAATAGAGGAACCCTCTCCTAGCTCAGTTAATGAAATTACAGAATCTACTCTGTGATGAAGTATTAACAAAATGTTTGCACCTGCTAATACCTTTCTATAAGGTGAGAAATGCTCTGATTTTGTCTTGATCAGCTGAGAGAGTTAGTTACATTTGTGGCTAATCGGTGAAGTCTTGTAAAATTTGAGGGAGTAAAATCTCAGAAAAATTCTGAAATGTGACCCTTAAAAGGGGGGAGGAGGGAACCGATTTCTCCTCCCCTCCCCTAATTGAGAGACATTCCATTCAGCAGTTTGAGAGTGGGAGAGATTGCAAGCCAGGAGCTCCCTGTGGAAAATCCTCCTCAAGGAAGGGAAGCATTTTTCCTTCTCTTCCCCCATCAGTTATATGACTTTGAAGATTTCTAGCCTCCTCAGGTGAAAAAAGGTATTAAGTCTTCCTCTGACCCAGTGCCTGGTGCCTTTCAGACCCCCAAGAGAGGGCAGCAGGGGTATGGCTGGGCTTCTTCCATCTCCAAAGCAACAATGATCATCTGTGCCAGCACAAGGCCACTTCCACCCCCTGCTGCCAGCTTTGTCTCCCAGCCTAGGTGTGGAGAACCTCCAGTGCAAAGAGGAGCAGCCTTCCTTTTGACCTCGGCCCTCCATCTGCTGCTGTTGCTGTCCCACGAGGGAAGAGGCATTCTGTGGGCATTTAAACCCTTCTTAACCAAGCCCTTGCCTGTCTTTCCAGTCTTCTTACACCTTGTTCTCCACCATGTGCTCTTTAGATCCAGTGACATTGGCTCTTTGCTGTTTCATGAACAAGATATTCCATCTTTCAGCTCAGAGCATTTTCATTGTCCGTCTTCCATGCCTAGAATTCTCCCCCTCCTCCACCTCTATCTGCTGACCTCCTTGGCTTCCTTTAAGACCCAACTCAAACCTTACCTTCTACAGGAAACTGCCCCCAACCCCTCTTCATTCTGGTGCCTTCCCTCTGTAATTGTTTCTTATTTATTCTGTATATGGCTTGTTTGTACATATTTGTTTGTTGTCTTCTGCATTAGACTGTAATCTCCTTGTGGGCAGGGACTATATGTTGCCTCTTTTGGTATGCTCAGTGCTTTTTAATTTTTTTTTTGGCTAGGCAATGGGGTTAAGTGATTGCCCAGGGTCACACAGCTAGTAAGTGTTATGTGTCTGAGGCCAGATTTGAACTCAGGTCCTCCTGAATCCAGGGCCGGTGCTCTATCCACTGAACCACCTACCTGCCCAGTATGTTCAGTGCTTAACATGGTGTCTGACACACAGCAGGTGCTTAATAAATGTTTAGTTATTGAGTGAAGACGAGCATAGCAAAAATGCATTCAGCAGGGAGCAGAGAAACACACTGCAGATAGAAACAGATACAGAGTCACCTGAGTTATAAAGTAGCTTCAACAGCAGAGAAGAGAGTGCAGCTACAGTAAGGAGAAGATCCTGGGACTCCAGCTGAGAAACCCTCTCAACAGAGGTGCTATACCTAAGGCGAGCTGCATGAGGATTTTATCAATAGAAGAACTACTTCCAGGCCCTGAAGTTCCAGGAGTTAAGTCTTTGCTACACAGGTTTCCCACAATTTGCCTCACTACCACTGGACGCAAAGTTTGAGTCCAGTGATGCACATATTTGGAACAATAGTTTTTCTTGAGTGTCTGTGTCTGGATCCTGGGGAGTTTCCTATACTGGGATGAGATATGTGCCATTGGGTAGCTCTTGCCACTAAATATGGCATCAGCAGCAACTTCCTTTTTTTTTTTTTTAGGCAATTGGGGTTAAGTGACTTGCTCAGGGCCACACAGCAAGTAAGTGTCAAGTGTTTGGTCTGAGGCCGGATTTGAACTCAGGTTCTCCTGACTTCAGGGCCGGTGTTCTATCCACTGCACCACCCAATTGCCCCATGTAGCTTCCTTTTTGATAACATATTCTAAGCCCAGCCTGATTCTCATGGCCATGAATTCCTTTGTGTGTGTGCATGTGCATGTGGGGTACACATATGCACATGTGCATATACATGTGTGTGCTCTTGAGCATGCCTGAATGTGGGGGAGGAGGGACCCTGATACTTTACGGCACAAACATGTGACTGATTTTTCCTTGCTTGTAAATTTTCTATGGGAAAAAGACCCATGATTTCATTGGTGTGGGAAATGAACATAGGTTCAGTTCTGCCTCTGACACAAAGGCATATGTGACCCTGGTCAAGTCATTGTACCTCTTAGTGCCCCCAAGCAATACTAGAAGTATATCAGTGAAAGAGCATGAACTGATCCACCTCAGCAGAGGAAATTTCTTCATTGAGCATTCTTTATCCCAATCAAATTTCAAATCTTCTCCCTGCCCTGCCCCTAAAAAATGGTAGCACCTCCATGCTTTTACTGGAATGCTCTCCTTCTCCTCACCTCCATTTTTGGGAGCTCCTGACTTTCAAAAGATGAGTCCAAATGTCTTTCTTGATGGTCCTGGTTATTAGGCAATACTACCCCAGTTGCCTTCCCTCATTTTCACTTTGTACTAACTTTGGATATATGCTTTATATATTTATATTATTATATTATAATATATAATAGTTATATTATATTTATATATTTACTTATCTCTGAACATGTTGTATCCCTCCTTGAGGTGGATGTAAGCTCTTTGAGGGCAGGGACTCTTTCATTTTTGTTTCATAACTCCAGTGCCTAACACATTGCTTGGCACCTGGATCTGCTTAGTAAGTGCTTTTGGATTAGTTGATTGATGGATTATAAAGAGGAACTATCCAAATGAGTAGTGAGAGATATAAATTCGTTTATAAGCCTTAAAGCATTATGTAAAGTACCAGCTATTAGTATTAGTTCTAGCGCTAGTGTTAGTATTAATGGGCTGCCTGGGACCTAGTTTACTCTCCCTCCATGGAAGTCTTGAAATGTAGGAAGAGATAGGTCAAAGCTCTTCGTAACCTGGTTCCTTACAACCTTCCTAATCTTCATACATTCTACTTCCCTCTCTGTATTCTACAAGCCAGTCATAAAAGTCTACTTGTTCCTTGGAGAAGGCTCTCCAATTCCCATCTCTGTGCTTTCGTGCTGGATGTTCCCCAGGTTGCAAACATTCTTCTTCCCAACCTCTGACTCTTAGAATCCCTGGATTAATTTTGGTTTCCAATTGATCTGTTTCCCTTATCATTTTCAATATGTCCTCTTCTGTGCTCAATTAGTCATTTATTTTCTATTTTTAAGTTAAAAATTTGAGATGTAAAGATCAGATGAGACAAATCTATTCATATTTGCTGATGTCATTATAGTTTACTTAGAAAATTCTGGGAAATCAGCAAAGATACTAATTAATACAATAGCATCACCAAAGTTTAAGCTAGAAAATAAACTCATGAACCCAGCAGCATTTCTATATAATAAGATCTCTAGATATTGACATAATAACATAATAAAAAAATCCAAGAGTCAAAAGGGAAGGGAAGTTTCATTCAAAACAACTCTGAAATACTTTCACCTAAGCCCACAAAATAGATTCACATAGCTTTCATTACTAAGTGTTCCTTTAAGAAATAAAGGGCAACGTAAGGAACTGCAGGAGTATTTTGTGTATGTGACTTGGCCTTGTCAATATGATGAAATTGACAATGCCGTCTATGTTGATGAACATTTTTATTGCTTTACCAACAATCTATCGATGGGATACTTTACAGGACTCAAATAGTAAGATTCATTTGGAGAAACAAAATCAGTCAGTCAATAAATGTTTATTAAGCCCCGATTATGTGCCAGGCATTGTCCAGAATATCCAGGGAAATAATAAAAAAAGGTAAAAATTAGGGGAAAATAACACATCTAGACCTCAAACTACATTATAAAGCAGCAGTCATCAAAATTATCTGTTATTGGTCAAAAGATAGAGGAGTAAATCAATGAAAAATACTAGACAAGGGAGAATCAGAAATAATGGAACTCAATAACTTAGTATTCCATAAACCAGAAAACATTAGGGAAGTACTGCCTATTTGATAAAAACATCTGGGGGAATTTGGAAGAAGTCTGGAAGAAATTAGGATTAGACTGACATTATACATCCTATTCAACAATAAAGCTACAATAAATAAACCCCTTTGTATTATGGATCATACCATAAAAAATTAGAAGAGATCATATACCTCTCACAGCTGTGGGTAGGGAATTCAAGAGATAAAGGTGATTATAAAAATAAAATAGATAACTTTGATTACATGAATTTGTAAAGCATCTGCACAAACAAAATTAAGGCATCTAGGCTAAACGTGAAAATAATTGAATGGGAAAGAAATCTTCCTGTCAAATTTCTCAGATTAGGGCTTGGTATCCAAGATATATAGACTGCTAATAGATATCTATAGATATTTCAATATGTATATTTATTCAAAAGAAGGATGAAAACTGTTGACAACCACATGAAAACACATTTCAAATCTATAATAATGAGACAAATGCAAATCAAAACAATCCCAAGGTCTTATCTCATATTAAACAAATTGGTAATAATGACAAAAGATGAACATAGTCAATGTTGGGTGTGGATGTGGGAAAATAGGCATACTGGTGCATTATTGGTGGAGCTGAAAATTAGTGCAATCATTTTGGAAAACAATTTGGAGTTATGCAGATAAAGTGATTAAAATGTCAATCCCCTTTCACCCAAAGATTTGACTACTAGGCACATATCCCAAAGAGGTCATTAATAAGAAGAAAGTTCCCATACATACCAAGATGACTGTTGTAGCAAAGAACTGGAGAAAAAGAGTAGATGCCTATTAATTACAAAGTGACTAAACAAATTGTTCCACATACATTTAATAGGACATTCTCGTTTGCAAGAAATGGGGAATTTGATGAATAGAGAGACATATGGAAAGACAATGTGAATTGATGCAAAGAGTAAAATAAGTAGAGCCAAGAAAACAAAATCTACAACGTCAATGGAAAGAACACCAGCCACAAAATAATTGAAAGTGAATGTCGATAAACATTTAAAGGCAGTACACATTTATTAAGAGCCTACTATGTGCCAGGCACTGTGCTGAGCCCTGGGGATACACCAAAAAGGGCAAAATACAGTCTGTGCCTTCAAAAATCTAATGGAAGAGATAACACATAAAAAGAAGCTAGAGGAGTATGGTACTCAGTGGCATAATGGAATCTAGAGGAGTGTAGCTGGTTAAGAAATGAGGAAGTGGCTTCCCTGAGTCCCTTCCTTAAATGATGAGGTATCTGGGAGGAGCTCTCCATTTCATTATATGTCCACCTCCACCCTCCCCAATCAGAGGGAGGGAGGGGCCCCGGGGCAAGGGGTATTGAGGAGGTGAGAGTTTCAGAATTACAAAGGTCAAGCATGGCCCCAAAAAAGAGATAGAAAAAGACATCTCCTTTTGCTTTTTTGTGGAAATTGGAAGTCCACAGGTGTGGAAAATTGCTTATATTTTCAGATTCTTTTAATGTATTGATTGGTTTTATGTTTTCTTCCTTTCCTCCCTCTTTTCCTTCCTTCTCTCCTTCCCTTCCTTCTCTTCCTTCCCCTTCATCCTTCCTTTCCTCTCTCTTTCCTTTCCCTTGCTTCTTTCCTTTTCTTCCCTTCCTCCCTTCCCTTTCATTCCTCCTTCCTTTTCTTCCCTTCCTTTCTTCCCTTTTCTTCTCTCCCTCTTTCTTTTCCCTTCCTCCTTCCTTTCCTTCCCTTCCCTATTTCCTGTTCCATCCTTTTCTTTTCCTTCCTTCTTTTTTTTTCATTTATATGAACTACATTGGATCATTCACCAAATTTTTTTATTATGACTCTCTTAAGTCAGAGGCCATTTCTGAGTGCTGGGGATACAGGAATGTATAAGGTATGATACCCATCCTCATTGAGCTTGCTGTCTAGTCGAGGGAATAAGATATGTCCTAAGCTAGGTCTTTTGACTCTGGGTCCAATGCTCCTTCCACTCCACCATGCCCCTGGGACCCCAATATTGCTTGTTTTCCCTGTACAGCTTCTGGGCCCCACTTCACAGCTCGTTGGGTCATGTCTCTGGCTCCATTTGACATCAGACCATTTCTCTTCCCATAGGCTCTTTTTTGGCACACTCATCATTTGTCTCCACTAATTTCTTAGTCAGTATGCTTACTCACAGTCTGCTGCATTGGTATGAGCTTCTTAAATATCTCAAACATCTTCACATTTGCACCTCCCCCCTCCACACTTGGGCAGACTGAGATTCCTGTACCCATTCAACTAAGGAGAAAATCAAAGTAGCCAGTGTCAAAGTACAGGTTTTGATGGATCAGAGAATCCATTCCCCCTTCATTCTTTTGAGTTGCAATACTTGAAGTGCTAGAATATGTCAACCAAGTTCCTGAGGATTGGGTAGCAGAATCAGGTTTTTCCTATGCTGAAAAATCTCCTTTTTTTTCTGGAATCCCTGACACTTTTGGGTCTCTGGTGAGTAGCAGCCAGAGCAATGATGAATGAGGTACCCGCATTTCTGAAAAAGTACTTGTTATTACAAATCTGTATCCAGAGACCTCTGAGAATAGCTATTGGGCATTTAACATTGTGTCTTCCCAGTGATTGCTGAAAGTGCATTTGTCTGCCTGGATACATTCACAGAAGCCCATCACAGGACTGGCTCCTCAAAGGATTGTCCTCGCTTAGCCTTGCTCTCAGAAAGGAACCCCGTCAGCCTGGCCTGGGGCCAGTTCTCCCAAGCAACCATCTTTGCTAGTATTCCAGCCAGAGGTTTAAATCTAGAAGGCACCTCAGTGGCTAACAAGCCCAATTTCTTCACTTTTCAGATGAAGAAACTGAGGTACAGAGAGAAGTCAAATGACTTACCACTTAAGGGCTGCTGCTCCTAAGAGAAGAATTTCAACCCAGGCCTTCCTGGCTCCAAGTGGAAGGCCTCATCCCCTACAATCCAGAGGTGTCAAGCTCACACTTGGTCTTGACCAAAAAACTCAGTGTGGCCCAAATCAGATTAAAATGTAATTGGGAGATATTTAACAAAATAAATAAAAATACAGTGCAGATAATATGAATTTGGGTTTTTTTTTAGGTCAATATACTGGCCGTGGGCATCCATCTAGTTGAGTTTGGCAGTACTGAACTATACTTTCCTACTCCCCTTTTAGTCTAGGCCAGGGGTGGGGAATCTGCAGCCTCAAGGCCACAGGTGGCCTTCTAAGTCCTTGAGTGCGGACTTTTGAGTGAATCCACATCCTTTTATTCAGTGAATTTGTTCTGTGAAGTTTGGATTCAGTCAAAGGGCCACACTTGAGCACCTAGAGGGCCGCATGTGCCCGGGAGGCCGCAGGTTCCCCACCCCTGGCCTAAGTCAATTCCTGACCTTCTGCCTCCTATCCATAGACATTAGGACAAGTCTGGGCATCTGGGTGGTGCACTGGGCCTGGATGCAGGAAGACCTGAGTTAAAATACCACCTCAGATACTTTCTAACTGTGTTACCTTTGGCAAATAAGTTAACCTCCATTTGCCTCCGTTTCCTCAACTTTTTTTTTTTTTTTTTACTGTACTGATCACTTTTATTTAACTTGCTATTAAAACTCATGGGACAACAGTGACATGGCAACCTTCAGAGAATTTATTTGTGCTTCACACATCAACCATATTGGAATTCTAATAAGCAAAGCATCCTGAAACAATTGCTTAATACCTTTTAAATTTACAGCTACCGTATTTGTAAATATCTGAAATCATGTTAAAGAAAATGAAGAAATCACTATAAAGAATTACTCTTTCTTTGCACTTTTTAATATGAGGACAAATATATGCAAAATAAGAATTTTTCAGCAATCAAAACATTAACTCAATATTCAGAGTCATAGTATCATAAACTAATAAAATAACCAAGGTAAAAGTCTCTTAGCTTTATTAGATTTGGGGAGAAAATAATCGTGCTGAGTTTACAGATGAGACAGAAAAAATAAGCAGGGCTTCTCCGCATGGGAACATGTGAGTTCCTTTGAGTGAGTTCTCATGTTTCATCAGACCTGAAGAGAAACAATGACTAAAAGTGGCTGTAGATCACTGTAAATCAAACACAGCTCTAAAGAGCCTTCAGGTACGTTTCCATCATTCATTATTTGGAGCACAAATGGAGGTCCAACTTAAGGGCCAAAAAGAAGAATCAAAAAATGACTCCCACCATCATGGCACAAATATCCCTTTCCAAAGCAATTCCATGTGCTGGGCTGTATTGTTTGACATCACAAGTGTTTAATCATCAGAATTTTGCTGTAATATTTTTCACATACATAGCAACAGTACTTTTCAAACACTTGACAGATTAGAAAAAAGAGTCACCAAAAAACTGTGGCATGCTCCAAATCTCAGCACAAGTTAGTGTAAAATGACTAGAAGATCCAGGTCTGCCATCTTCCACTCCTTATGGGAGCACTCATGCTGTCTTAGCATTCCACTCTTCTCTGAAATGTTAAACTTTATTTCCGCACAATGACATACAAACATAAAATTGGACTCCAGCTTCTAAAATGTCCCTGTTTATTGTGCTGTTAAATCCAAAGAGTTACTAAGCAGTATGAAAAACCTGGTTAACAACCACCTTGTTCCAGTTAATGACTTCTCTTAAAAAGATACTGAAATGAAACCTATCCAAAGTTGGAAAGTTTTAGTGTAAAAATCAACAGCATTGATATCCAGTTAAATTAACTTTCTTCAATATTCGATTACATAATTGTCCCTATCGGCTAGTGTTTTTCCTCAACTCTTAAAGGAGGATAAGAATAGCTTCTTGGATTTTGTGATCCTCTTGACAACCCATCAAATGAGATAATAGTTAAGTGCTTAGCATAGAGTAGATACCATATAAATGGTATCTCTCTGGATTTAATAGGCATATCTGATGCTTACTATTGTGCAACATTAGGCAAGCCACTTAACCTTACTGGGCCTCAGTTTCTCCATCTGTTAAATGAGGGTGTTGAATTAGATGGCCACTAGATTTAGATCTAGGATCCCAGAATCTTCCTTGTACCAGCTGGAAGTGGGCAGTCCCACAGGGAAGCACATAAAACTCTTACAATGAGAGCTTTCGTCAGGAATCCTAACTAATGAAGGAGGGGAATTCCAAGGTTCACATGGTCCCTTTCAAGAGCCCCAGCTGTAAAGTCACACACTGTGCATACTTTGAGAGGATCTTCCTCAAGACTGATAAGAGAGACAGCCTAATAAGATTACCATGGACCAGACTCTAAGGGCACTCCACTAGAGACTTTTCTCCAGTGTGGAATGCACCTAATTGTAATGTTATTTAATCCACGTCTCTGTATCTTGTTCACATGAATAGCATAGGATTTTCTGTCAAATGTCTTGCTGAAATCCAGGCATAAAAGCCCCCTCCTTCATTATCTAACCATCTAGTAATGTTGTAAAAGAAAGAAAGAAAGAAAAACAAAAATAAACCTAGTCATTGCTTGCCTTTCTAAGTGTTCACAGATTCTTACTTTATACAATTTACATAGACTTTGTCTAGAAATTAAAGCTGAATGCTTTGGTCTACGATTTGAGATGGAATTTGATTCTAGTTTATAACGCTAATCCAATGTCCTTTTAATCTGATCCATTTCTTTTGAAAAATCAATATTTCCTTCCAGAACCATATCATCAAGTAGAGGTGTGCTGGTAAAGGTTTTACAACTGGCTCTCTGAAAAAATAAAAAAAAAGTGTATACAAGATACACTTTTAAATTTAATCGGTGTTATTAACATTTTCTCTTTTACTTTCTTGTCTGGAAATCCATGAAACAATAAATCAAGCCCTCCTTTGTAGCGACTGCTGTTTTCTGAGGTGTAAATGTTCAAACTGAAAATTCTACAACTATCTCTCATGAGCTTTTTGATCTGCTCCAACACTTCCTTACATGTCAGGGTTGCATATGAAGACACAGATTTTGACTCATTATAAGCTAACATGTCTAAACAATCGGGGCTGTGTAATAATGGAGTAGTCACGGATCTTGACCCATGATGGCTCTACAGCCATCTTCATACTGTGCCACCTTATTGCACCCTTAAGTCTACAACTCCCATTTCATATTCCATCCCCTTGCCCTGAACTCATTACTGATGAGGGAGAACCATACTTAGTCCAAGCCAGACCAAGAATGCTGTTCTCTTGCCATTTTTATCTCAAGTATGCCACAGTGCACCCTTACCTCTCCCTGCTTTCTATCTTTAGCTTTGGGACAGTAATCCAAACAACAGTACCATTCCTGGAAAGATGATGTCATTTGACTATCCCAAGATTCCATTCACACTCTTTGTGACTTGGGTGATCAAAGCATCCCTCCCTAAACACCACTCCCCTATACAGTTTGCATTCCTTTTTTATACTGTAAACTCCTTGAGTGCAGGGACTATCTTTCTTTTTGTTGGTGTATACCTAGCACTGAGAACATTGCCTAATGTATATTAAGTGCTTAATATTTAAAACAACAAATTAAGTGAACTTGAATTTCATTTCATGTAGTGTCAGTATGACACAGGAGGTTCACTTTGCTTCCTTCAATCAATCAATAATCAATCAAAAACATTTATCCAGTTCCTACTATGTGCCAGGCACCATGCTAGTGTTGGGGAATAAGGGAAAGGATACTCCTTGTCCTCAGGGAGCTAGCTGTGCTTGTATTTCCTTTGCATTTTAGGAAGCCCTGAATTCTCTTGACCATTCTTAGATGTTGTCTCCTAGGAATTAGAGGCCTTCACTCATCATCATCTTCTTCCCTGCTTGAATTATCACAAGGTCACAAGTTGTATGGATTGTTGCGTGTTTGCCCAGCTGTTCATGGAACCTCTTTTTCTTTAGCACTACAAACAACGTATTACCCAGTTGTATAACATTATAGAGTTTCAAGGAGCAAATGAGGTTTGGGTATTAGAGTGTTTGTCAACATACTTTGGGGTTTATGGTTCTTGACAGATTTCATTAGCTAAATTCTGTCAATCTACAATGGAAACCCTAAGGATACAGTGAAAAGGTGGATGCCAAATCCCAAAAAGCCTTAGGTAACATCAGTAGATTAGATGTAAGTGTTAGAAGGATGTAATTCCAGGGCGTATGATATGGCTTAAAGGAGCTTAAGATACAGTGACAGGGCAAATGGCAAGGCCTAGTGGTCCTCCATCTTGGTAGAAAATAGAGAGTTGATGATTTTCATAACATCCAAGCATTGTGATCAGAGGGCAGTCTAGATGAGTTCTGGGTAGTCTCAGATTGGGGAAGGTGGTGAGAGGACAAGGCAAGAGAAGAAAGACACCCTTATTGATGGTGGGTCTTACTACCACCTGGCCATTCCGTGTGGGTTCTGGGACAGCTTGGGAAATGGCCTTGTAAACTTAAAAGTGCTATGATAATGAGATGTAGTTATATTATCATTATCATTATTACCCAAAATGGACACATTCTTGAGCTCTGGGGAATTTAGGATGCAGCTCAGAGAATGAATGTGGATATTTCTAGTGCCATCTATTGATGGAAACATAAAGTGGAGTGTTTTTTCTAGCTAATTTGCATAGCTCTTTTGAGTCACTGACAAAGGGAAATCCATTGAAACATATGAGACATGCTTAAGCATAATATTTGTGAGGTGTTCCTTCTTTGTACCTGGGTGGGGAGGGAGTTTCTTTGAATTGTTGTATATTTTGGGCAAATATGTGAGGTTTTTCCAGCAGTCATTGAAATGTGAAAACTGTGGAAGGAAAGAAAGGGTTGGTGGGGGCATGTACAATTGCTTTGCTCCCTATTCCCTCTCCCTGTTCTTGATCATCCTTCTGGAGAAGGAATGAGTTGCTGGTTCTTATAGTAGCAGGCAGGAAAAGCTTCCAAAAAGAGAATTATTCCAAAGTGAATGAGCTCTCTTTGTATGTGGTGAAGCCCCACTTCAAAGGAGGGCTTTAAACAAAATTCTTGTCGGTTAAAAGCAGAAGGGATTCTTGTTCAGGTTAAGGTTGGGTCAGCTGATGGCCGAGGCCCCTTCTGATTCAGTCTGGGATTCTGGGAATTTCTGACATTTCATTGTAGGAAGAAATCCATTGTGATTCTTGAGCTCAGAGACTTTTTCTTGCATTTTCCACTTGAGCTATGTTGACTTTAGGTTGCAATTTTCCTCAAAAGGAAGCCTGATATAGTTGGTAAAGAGTGGGTCTTAGACTCAGGAAGACCTGAGTTCAAGTCCTGACTTTGAAACAGTTCTGTGAACCTGGGCAATTTGCATGGGTCTCGTCCCCCTTCAAATTTTATTTTATCTTGATGTCCTGGATGAGTCTTGACTTCAAGCTGTGTATTTGCTATGGATGCTCTGAGTATATCAAAGTTATTTCACGGTATGTTTTGCATCCTGAAAAATTTTCCAGAGATTCAGTACTTAGCATAGAGCCTGGCACATAGTAGGTGCTTAATAAATGTTTATTGACCAATTGGTTGATTCTTTTCCTGTAACTGTTTACCAGGAGAGGGGAGAATCCCTGGTCCCTTGGGATAAAGTCATGATACCATGATGCTAAGATCAAAGAGAAACCTTTTCTGACCTCCAGGTATTAGTCCTCCAGTTACATATTATATTTACTTTGTATCTATTTTGCATTTACTTATCTGGGTACGTGCTGTTTCACCTTAGTAGAGTGTAAACTCATTGAGGGCAGGGAATATTTCATGTTGGTCTTTGTATCACCAGTGTCTATGATAATGCTTGGCATATAGTAGGCACTGAAAAACTTGCTAATTTGAATTGAATTGAAATGAATGAGGAGATGAAAAACTGGAACAATATGTCCTTGGTCAACTGTTTTAGTCATTGGTGAAAGTTGACCTAACGTGTTTGAGATCTAACATGTCAGTAACTGATGTGCCATATTTGGAGGTGGAAATGGTGTTTAAGAAAACAAAGATATCAAAAGTGGCTGAACTAGTCTGAATACACACAGAAATCCATGTTGGAAGGAACATAATTTTGAAAGCATTGAGAAACTGATTCCCAAAGTATTTGAAAGGTATCTAAAACTGGAAAAAAAAACATAGGTGATGTAATTATTATAATGAGTTGATTCTATTAACTGCTGACTTAAGCCATATGGCTACTTTTTCATCCCTATAAAATATTTATGATAATGATCTAGCCACATATAGTAGTGTAACAAAGATGTATCATGCATTTGGCTCACAGGGAAGCAAGAATAGACATTTCTAGTATCTCTTCCCCATCTTTCTTTAAGGAAGACTTTGATTCCTGCCAGGAAAGGAGGTAGGAGGTTGGAACCAGAGGCTAACCACTATGATGTTGTCAGAGAGAGGGTGTACTTGGCAAGAATTTTATCTATACACTCCCTTAAATATTGTTAGTCTAAGAGATATAATTTTAAGATTCAAGCTACAGCACTTAATCACTATTTAACGGCCAAGGACCCAAGATTTACATCCAAGCATTAACGTTCTTCTCAACAAATGCCAGTTCCATAATGAACATATATAGCAAATAGCAAAGAAACCCATTTATCCTAGTCAATAGCAAAGCAGAAATCAGAGAAAGTATACATATGAGAATATATATATGAGACAATACAGATTGAGAGAGCTCTCCCTATGGGAGAGAGATAATTCAGTTTAACCAAGAGAATCTGAGATCTCACTCAAAGAGGAAATTTCCCAAAATCTCTACCGTAGCAAACTGGGGATAGGGTCATGATGGAGATTTCCAGATCCTCTCATATCAGCTTCTTCCTAGGATCTTTCTCTCCCTTTAGCAACTTGAAGATAGATTGGCATTGTGCATTTTCTCTCATGAAGCTGGGGAGCCAGAATACCTTTTATCTCTTTCCTTTCCCCCTCTTGGCAATTCCACTAAATACCTCATGCAGGTTTATGCCATTGAATAACCAGTCTCCAGCAATGGGGAAAGAGTCTCATACAATTAGCCCTTTAGGCCAATGGTTACAGAAGGTATATAAGGATGCAGAAGGTATCCCTGATGAAAATGAGAATAATTTAGCAGGCTTTTAGAGCAAATAAAAAAATTTCAGAATTAACTGAAAATTAGAAAGAATACAGGATCCCTACATATATACATACATATATATCTATATATATATACACACACACACATACACATACATACATATACATACATATATACATACACATATATACATATACATACATATATAGTTTATTTAGTATAAAAAGTCTTTGACTTGTTAGTGAAAACCTCCACTTCTAAGGCCTTTTCCCAAGGTATTTCCCATGCAGATGTTAATATCATACAAGAGTCTTGGATAAGCATGGCTATGAAAACAACCCTTCAATGATTCTTTGATTACCAGGATAAAGAAAGTACAAAATATGGAGATGTTAAAAGTTTTTGCCACTGACATGGAAGATATCTTGTGGTATATTTGAAATTGGACAAACATCTTCTATAAAAATCCTTAAAAAATTCTAGAGAAATCCTCTAGTTGTCCCTGTTTGTGTATGATATTATGCTGATGGCAACAAGTGCCAGAATACTCTGGGGTCTCCTCACTGAGAGGAGGCTATTGACTCAACCATACACACAAAGAAGAGTAAAGGGATAATGAATGTTTTCTTTCTAGACTCTATGATGCAATTGAATGGGCAAACCATTGAACCAGTCCATCAATTCAAATGTCTTGGCAATGCACTGTGGAAGGAAGCTGTTTGAGATACCAAAGAGCTTAGAATTGAATAATAAAAAGAGAGTAGGTTGAATGGACATACATCATCTCATTGATGAGGAAACCGACAATTGGTGATTGTCCTTTGGTGGGATTCAGACTTGGGTTTCTGATTTCAGCTCTAGAATGCTTTCCACTACACTGCAATCATCTTCCACGCTCATTTTTAATTGTGAGTTCTGTGTCCTTTTCTTGTTCCTTGTCTTTTTACTACAGCTTTAAAGTAGAGATTTTCTGTGGTCCTACACTAAGCCTCCTTATCTATTCTCTATATTCTCAGATTCTGACCATGTTGCTCATGTTAACACTAAATACTACATAATGCTAAAATACTCAATACTGAAAAAAGGCTCATTGCCTCTAAGATAACACACAAAGTCCATGGCTTGGCATTTCAAGTCTCTAAAGTCTGTCTCCCACCCATCTTTCCAGTCATTTTCCATTCCTCCTCTTCACACACTGTTCCAGTCAAATTGAATAACTAACTGGTGCCTGCCATACATGCCCTTCCATCTCCCATCTCTGGCCCTTTGCCCAGATTGTCCCTCATGTCTGGAATGCACTCTCTCCTCACCTCCATCTCATAACTTCCTTCAAAGCACAGCTGCAGTTCTATCTTCTATTATACAAGAATCCTTCCCTAATCCCCACAATTATTAGAACTGTCTCCATCCTGAATGTACTGTGTCATTTTGTACTGATTTACTTATGTGCCTGTTGTCAGTTTGTCATGGCACCAAAGTTCCTTGAGGGCAAACCCTATTCTGCTTTAGTCTTTGGATCCCCAGTATTTAGCTTAGTTTCTTGAACATAGTAGATGCTTAATAATTTTTTGTTGAATTAAATTAACTGTCTCTCCAAGGGATGAAAGTGATGGTGAGACAGACTTTGGCTTAATACATTGAAGTTCTTTCTACCAGTTAGAGAAACCCCTAAACAGAATGGGCAGTTCCTTGCCATTGGAGGAAAGCCAATTCCACCCTGCTGAACTTAGACTACTGCCACCAGAAATAGGCCTTTTCTGGGACCAGCTGAGTGGCAGTGAAAGTAAATTAGGAGACAAGTGACCATCCAGCCTTTACTTGAATACTCCCAGTGAAAAAGAATTTAACTGCCTACCGAGGCCACCTGCTGCATTTTGTTGTTCTTAATATCAAGACTAACTAAATTTTCCTCTTTGCCAATTTCACCTGTTTCTCCTAATTCTGCTCTCTGGGGCCAAAAAGATCTAATATCTCCTACACATGACAGCCCTTAAAATACCTGAAGACAGCTGTTGTGTGCCTCCTCCCCAGTAGTCTCTTTTCCAGCTTAAACATTCCCAGTTCCCTCAGCTGATCTACATAAGGCATGGTCTCAAAGCCTTTTACCATCTCAGTTGTCCTGCTCTGGACACATTCCAGTTTATCAATGCCCTTTTAAACTGTGGTGATCAAAACTCAACATAGTACTCCAGAGAGGCTGTGACCAGGGCATAGTGCAGAGGACCTATCACCTGCCTACCCTCCCATGATAGGCTTCTCTTGATGCAACCTTGGAATGCATGAGGTTTCTTGGCTGCCATATTACACTGACACTGGAGTCCACTAATCCTCTCTCCCAGCTCTTCTATACATCCTTGTAATTGTGAATTTAATTATATTTGTGTATTTGTATTTGTGAAATTTCTCTTTTGGGATCAAGAGTAAGATTTTACATCTCTACCTACCCCAGCTCCCCCACCTCACCCTACTAAATTTCTTGACATTTCAAGCTGAAATCAACTTCTCAAAAACTTTTAACCATTACCTATAGTATTTGCTTCTGAGGCCAAGCTGAATAAGACTTCTTACATCAGATAGCTTTTCTAATACTTCAGGCTATTCCTTTGTGACTTGTTAAATTGCAGACCTGGAGGGAGGGGTGTCACAAATTAAACCTTTATTCTTTATTTACAAAAAAGAAAGTAAATGAGGAGAAATGGACTCAAAATAGTAATAGTAGTGGGGTGGCCAGAACATTGCACTCAGGGGCAAGCCTTGGCTTGGAGGCCTGGCTCTCCCCCGACATACTATGTGTCCCCAAGCAATTCCCTTCTTTTACTAAGCCTCAGTTTCCTCTGTTGGTAATTGAGAGTTAGATTAGGTGATGCCTAAAATCTCTTCCAGCTTTACCAGTCTATTAGGAAGCAGTAGGAAGAAGAATGAGAGGGAGTGTTTTAGCTCAAATGGGCAAGGTGGTTTCCTTGGTTACAGGTTTTGATGTCTGGTGGAATGATGGTGTGAATTGTTTAGGAAGATGACTTGAATATCAGCATATAGCAGAAGTATTCAAGGAATGTCTCATTCAAAAGATGCTTCATGACTGCCTCCTTTTGTGAACAGGCCCATGCTTGAAGCATGTGTGGAGCCAGGGGGTGGTAGTGAATGGGCAATGAGGCATCTTCTCAAGCCTTACCACATCAGTCTGCTGGTAAGGGGAGAGCTGAGACTGGGGCAGTGCAGTTCAGTGGGATGTGTTGAACTTAGAGAACTTAACTCAGAGTCTTAGAATCTCAGATATAGAGCTGGAAGGGTCCTCAGTGGCAACATGGTGGAACCCACTCATTTATTGTTGCAGGAGCTGAGGTCAGGAGATGTTACGTAACTTGCCAAGCTCACACAGATAGGGGATCTCAGTTAAGCTCTTTACTACCTATATGACCATGGACAAGTCATTTACCCTCACTTTTCTCATCTGTAAACTGAAGAAGGTGGATGCCTCTGAGGTCCCTTCCAGCTCCAGACTCATGATGTTTTTGTTGCTGTTGTTGTTTTTTCTTCCCCTCTCTGGGCTACCTTAGTTTCTCCTTTTGTAAAACCAGGGGTTGGAATAGAAGGATTATAAAGTCTCTTCCAGCTACAGGTCCCTGCTTCTGTGACTGACAGGAGACAACACCTTGGGAGGAGATGAGATGGGTTTGGGGGATGGCCTTGACTCTCAGAAAGAAGCAGTGGGCCCCTTAGAGGTGAGGAAAAGCCTAGAGTCTGAAGACCAGAGTTCTTCCTCCCCCAGCCCACTGTGGGGCCTGGGTCTGATTCAGAGCAGTTCTCTTTCCAGTTTCTCTGCCTCAGGGCAGGGGCTCTCCTTCTCAGGCCTGGGAGTTAGAGTGTCAGCTCTCTTGTCAAAGATGGATGACCAGGCTATCATAGGGTCCCCACTGGCTCCCAGGCAGTCCAGCTCAAAGACAAAGGCCCCTAGGCCTTGGAATGCGACCCTTCCAGCTCTCTGGAGGTAGGGACCCATCTTCCCCTACTTCTGCTCCTTTCTGTGTCTTCTCCTTTGACTGAGTCCAAGCCTCAGTCTCTTTCAGTGCTTGGAGAAGAAGGGGACAAGAGCTGCCATCCTGCTCCAGGGATCCCGATGCCTACTTGAGGTTGCAGTTTAGCTCCCCCTGCCTGCACAGCTGGCCCCTTACAGCTGCATCTTCCTAGAGAGTCAACAGACCACTGCAATGCAGCAGATTATTCAGGGAGCCCAGAGCCATAAGCTAGGGGGCAGAGGACAGCCAGGTTGTTTTCTTAGCCAAAAGGCAGCCCATGCAGGCAGGAGGAAAGAGTCTGGGATTTGGAGTCAGAACCTGGGTTCTCTCCCCAGCTCTGATCCTTGTACCTAGGTGACTTTGTGTAAGTGTCTCCTGTCTTTGGACCTCAATTTCCTCACATGCAGAATGCAGGGGCCAGACCAGATGACCTCACAGGTCCTTTCCATTGCTCAGTCTAGGCTCCTATACTCCACCATGTAGCCTCTCTGCGAATCAGTCTGTGTCCCCCAAAATGAGAAGCCTGGACAAGCTGCTCCTCCTCCTCCCTCTGCCTCTTGTCTTCTTCCTTCAAGGCTCAGCTCAGATGGAGCCTCCTCCAAGAAGCCTTTCCTGATCCCCCAGTGGGTGGTGCATCCTCTTTCCCTGACCCCACCAAAGTCATTTTAGATCTCGTTTGTGTTTATATATTTGTGGGCGTGCTGTTTCCCCCAGTAGAAAGTAAGCTTCTTGGCTGCGGGGCTTTGGCCGCTTTTTGGATTGGTATCCTGAGTGCCTAGCACAGTACTTGGGCACTGATTGTACGCATTGTCTCCCCTCAGAGATGAAAAGCTCCTGGAATGCTGGAACTCCTCCTCTTTTGTATTTGTATTCTCAGGAGTGAGAGCTGGGACTGGCACAGAGCCCTAAATGTGCTTAATGGATCCTTTTGGAATGTTGATTTCTAATATTTGTTCCATTTCTCAAGTCCGCTTGTGATCCGAGGCTGTCTCCCAAGAGCTTTGAGCCTCAGTTTCCTTTTCGGCCTCATCGGGTGGGGATTGGAGTAGGTGTTCCTAGCACTCAATAAGACCTTAATAAATCCTTGTTAACTTGACACCATTTGGACCATAGGGGTCATGAGGGATATGAGCTGTTACCATTCTGCCCTGAATTGCTCCTGGGAATGATGGTAGTGGCCTGATTGGAGAGAATTGTGACATATGTCAAGGGCCAGGAACTCTTAGTATGGCCCTCCTCTCAACTCAGAAGATTGCCACTCCCCTCTAACTTAGAGTGCTAGAGTGTTGTCTGAGGTTCAGGGAAGTAAATAGCTTACCTATGGTCCCAGGATTTGAACTCAACTCTTCCTCACTCCCGGCGCATGTTCCATCCCTGCCCCACCTAACACATCCCACTGCTCTCTTGTTTCTGTGCTTCTACTGTCTGCCTTGCCCTTATCTCTAGAAACAGTTGCATAGCCTTCTTGTTTGGGCAATCTGGGGCATGCTGGCCCCCTAGGCTTGGAAGTTAGCATCGTCTGTGAGTCTAGATAAGTCTTCCTGCCTCTGAGGCCAGGCTTGATCCACAATACCACATGGCCTTTTAAACTTGTGTATGAAGTCTATATCCTTGCCTGGCTGTGCAGCAGGCTGGGCAGAGGTGGAGCAGACGTGGCTGTTTCACCATTTCCACAGGAAGTTCCAGGATAGCGGGGCAGGAAGGGGAAAAAGTCATGCAAGAAGGGGCAACGACCCAGGCATGTACTTGCAAGTGGGTAGGGAGCAATACTTCTGCGTCTTGCCGCCTAAACTCCTCTTCCATTTCCTGCTGCACCCCTTCCCTTCAGCCTTTGGCAGATGAAGAGTGAAACAAGGCCTCGAATCTGCCCATCTGGTCATGTGCCTTCCAGATCATGCTGCTCTTGTCTCCAGCCTGATCTTCAACCTCCTCGGGGAAGAGGGGTGGCTCCTTCCACTCCACCATGATCATTCTCACACCTGGTCATATGATACACATCCAAGTGATTCTGAACTCCTGTGGACCATCATCTAAACCTCATTTCCCAACTGCTACCCCACCAGCAGATTCCTCATTCTCATCTCCCTCAACCCTCCCATCCCAAAGTTCCACAAAAAAATCACCCACCACTTCCACTGTGCCTTGTGAAATGCCTGTTCCATAGGCAACAGACTTCCTTTCATCCTCAATCTTTTCCTCTCCCACTTCTTCCATCTTCTAGCTCTCACTGAAACTGGGCTGCCTTCTGATGACACAGCCTCCTCAGGCACCCTTTCTGGTACTGACTGTCCCTTCACACCTTTATCTTGACTCGCTGGCTGAGGTGGGGGTTTTGGAATTCTCCTTGCTCCCCATTGCTGCTTCCAGGTTCTTCTCCTTCTGCCAACACTCAATAACCTCTTCTATTTTGAGGTTCATGTTATTCATATGTACCACTCAGTCAAAATCCTGGTAGCTGCTTTTTATAGATTATACTAGCAGGTCACTCCTCTTTCTTCCTCAGTGAATTCTGTACCTGCCTCATTATTTTTCTTTCCTCCATCACTCCTGTCCTCATACCTGGGGACTTCAGCATACATATTAATTCTTTCTTATACAGTCTAACTACAGAGTTCCTTAACTTACTGTCTTCCCATGGTCTACTCCTCACCATCTCCCCCCCTTTAAGCCACATACATAAATGGTTTACTTTGATCCAATGACAGTGGCATCCTGGCTGTTCCATGAACAAGATGCTCTATCACTTGGCTTCCAATGTTTTTTTCTGGCTGGCTCTCCGGTCTGGAATGCTCTCACTCTCATTTCTCCTTTCTAGCTTCCCTGGTTTCCTTTGAGTCCCAACTGAAATACCAGGACCCAACCCAGCTAATTGGTAATTAAGTCTATACCCCCCTGCTTACTCAGTGCATTCTATCTGCTGGCTAGTCCCGGACACTAGACCCTGCTTTGGTTTCACATCCCATCCAACTGTCCTCCTTGGTCATCTCATGTCTCTGCCTTTTGCCACTCTCTCTCTACCCCACCCCCCATCTCTTTACCCCTACCCAGAACTCCCTTCCTTGGTGACCACTCCCTTTTATTATGTTGTCTTTACCCTATTAGAACATAAGATACCTGAAGGAACCTGCTAGACACTAGAAACAGTGCTAAGTGCTGAGAACAAAAAGATAAATGGAAAATTCTCCCTGCTGTCAAGGAGCCTACATTCTAATAAGAAAGATGATATGTATAGAGCTACAATATATAAAAAATGAGCACAAGGTAGTTTGGGGAGGGAGAGCACCAGCTGCTCTGAGGATTAGGGAAGGTCTCATGTAGAAGGTGGTGCTTGAACTGAGTTTTGTCAGAGCCCCAGGAACCCCAATTGTCATTCTCCCAAGACTGAAGACTGTCCATGGAGGCATAGCACTTTCTGAAAGGTTATGCCCATTGTAAGGTCCCATTTGGGCAGCTAGGGGGGGCCATAGTGCATAGAGCACCAGACCTGAAGGCAGGAAGATGAATCTTCCTGAGTTCAAATCTGGCATCAAACATTTACTAGCTGTGTAACACTGGGCAAGTCACTTCACCCCGTTTGCCTCAGTTTCCTCATCTGTAAAATGAGCTGGAGAAGGAAATGGCAAAACCACTCCAGTGTCTCTGCCAAGAAAACCCCAAAAATGGGGTCATGGAGAGTAGAACATGACTGAAAAATGACTGAACAACAATAAAGGTCCTATTTGCCCATTGTAGAATCTCCCCTTTTTCTATGCTTACCAAGGGAGCCTTCAACAGTGGGACCCCTTCCCACTACTGAGTTTGAGGCTCCTCCTTTTTTTCTCATTTCTATCCCTTCCTTTGCCATACCATCCATAGCCCCTCTTCTTCCTGAGAGGTTCCAGATGTTTACCCTCATTGTTTACCACTGATTTGATTAAGGAATATCACACATTCTCCTCTATTTTCTTTCTCCCCCTTTATGCAGCCTCCATTCTGCAGTTTAGTTTTTATAAAACTAATTAATTCACCTGTAGACAAGGTATTGTGCACTTTGGTCCATGGTGTTTCAGACCTTTCCCTCCATCATCACGTCTCATTGATTTCTGTTTTCACCTATGTCTCTTTATGTGCTTTTGGAATGACATCTCTTAATGGTCTCTCTCTTGTTATTTTGTGGTTGTTAACACCCCAGATATCTTTATCTTTCTAGTTTTTTATTTCTCTTCTTCCCCTGGAGTAATTTATTTCATTACTTGTGCCTTCTCTGGTTACTATATTTAACATTCTTGTATATCTCTTGTCTGAGGTATAAACAAGTCAAATGATCTGCTCATGTCTGGTTTTCTTTGCAACATCGATTCCAATGCCTCTATTTTATAGAATATCTCCTCTTTTTTTTTTATTAATTACTTGGTTCAGGTTTGTGGGCTCAGGTTTGTCACTTTGAGTTGTGTCTTGAGCTCTTTTGATTTTGGAACACATTATTTCATTTCTTCCTCATCACTTGCAGACCCTGTCATTGAAATTGTTCAATTTAAACACTGTGTGTCTTGGAGTTATCAGCATTTTTTTATGGAGGTGATCTGTGGATTCTTTTGATTGGCACTTTGTTTATTGTATTCAGAACTTCTGGGTAGTTTTCTTGAATTATTTCTCATATAATGGTATTCAAGTTTTTGAACTCATCAGATTCATCTGAGAGGTCTGTAATCTTTAAATTTTCTCTATGCATCCTGATTTCAAGATCACTGTGTTTTGCTCATGTGGAGATTATGTTTTCTCTCATTGTTGTTGCCTTTCTTCTTCACTTCTATGTATGTGCATTCCTAATCAGTTTTTTTTTCTCTTCTGTTTCTTTGGTGAGGTCTACCACTGTTGATTCAAATTGTTCTGTTCTGGCAATGATTTCTGTATGCGTGCTGACGGGTCCATTGTGCAGCCCCACCAAAGCTTAAAGGACGTGGGGTGAGGGAACGCTGAGTGAGTGTGTTAGGAATTAGACTTCTCTGCTGTTAGTTTATCAGGTTGTTCCCTCATTAGAGTTCTTTGTGTTTTAAGTCACAGAAACAATTCCCATGGTTTTCCTTGCTGCTCATAAATCTTAATTTTGGAGATATCTGAGAGGTCAACAGGATTGGAGAAAATATTTAGGCTTCCGTTTAGTCATATGGCCTGGAAGTTGAACTGAGCTTTGAAGGAAACTGGGGATTTCTGGGGCACCTCAAATGCCACCTCCTTCAAGGGGACTGTCCTCATTCCCCTAGTTTTTGGTGCTACCCCTGAAATGACTTTGTATTCATTTTGTGTATACCTATCTGTGAAATGTAAACTCTTTGAGGTCAAAGACTGTTTCAGTTTTGTGTTTGCATTATCGGTGCCTAGAAAAGTACCAAATGAATAGTCAGTACTTAATAGACATTTGTTGAATCTATTTCATTTATTTTTTAAAATCAGTTTAATTTTTTTCAATTAAAATTTTATTTTCTGTCCCCTTACTAACTATTAAAAAAAGAAAAGTTAAACCGTTGTAACGAACATGCCTAGTTATATAAAACAAATTTCAAATGTGGCCATGTTAAAAAAAAATACATTTTTCTGGATCTATTATTGCTCTATGAAGAGCTGAGTAACATACCACATCTTCAGGCCTCTGCAATAATATCTGGACATTGATCCTTTGATCAATTCTCATGTCTTTCAAAGTCATTTGTCTTTACAATGTGGTTGTTGTATATATTGTTCTCTTGATTCTGCTCTCTTTATTCTACAACAGTTCATACAAACCTTCACAGTCTTCTCTGGTTCTATCCTTTCCAACATTTCTTAGTACGTTATGATTCCATTATATTCATAGGCACAATTTGTTCATAAATTTGTTCAGTCATTCTCCAACTGATGGGCACTCCCTTTGTTTCCAGGTCTTTGCCACCACAAAAGGAGCTGCAAAAAATATTTTGTACTGATAGGACCTTTTCCTTACTCTTTGATTTATTTTTAAATATGGGCCTAGTGATTGTATTGCTGGGTTAAAGAGTATGGACAGTTTAATAACTTTTTGAGTATAGACCTAAATTTCTCTCCAAAATTGCTGAACCAATTCAAAGCTCAACTAACAATGCATTAATGTGCCTGTTTTCATGCAAACCCACCAGTGTCTGTCATTTTTGGGAGGTCATCTTTGCCAGTCTAATCAGTATGAGGGGGGATCTTGCAGTTGCTTTAATTTGCACTTCTCTAATTATTGATAATTTGAAACATTTTTTTCTTATGGCTATTGATAGGTTGGATTTCTTCCTTAGAAAACTGCCTGTACATATTCTTAAACCATTTATCACCTGAGTAATGTGTCTTACCTCTTATAAAATTTAATCAGTTACTTATATATTTTGGAAATTAAACCTTTATCAGAGAAACTTTCTGCAAGGATTCTTCCCTCATCCCCATTTAGGTGCTTCTCTTCTAATTTTAGCTATATTGGCTTTGTTTCAGTAAAAAAAATAAATTTTATGCTATCAAAATTGTTGATTTGTTTTATTTTTATGACTTATTTTATCATTAACTCTTCCCCATCCATAGATTGAAAGGTAATTTTCCTTGCTTCTCTAATTTGTTTCTGATAATTATGTCTGGATAATGTATCCATTTCAAGCTGACCTTGGTATATGGTATGAGATGCTGGTCCATGGCTAGTTTCTGCCAGACTACTTTTTAGTTTTCCAAGCAGTTTTTGTCAAATCCTGAAGTCTTATCCCAGTAGCTTGGGTCTTTTGGCTTATCAAACACTAGACTACTGTCTTCATTTTCCCCCATATATTGTGTACCTAATCTGTTCCACCGATCAATCTCTACTTTTTAACCAGTATCAAATCACTTTAATGATTACTATGTCATATAATTTGAGATACCGCCAGGTCCTGTTTTTCCAATTTTTTGTTTATTTCTTTCGAAAATCTTGCTAAGTTGTTCCTGCAGATGAATTTTGTTATTATTTTTTCTTGCTGTATGCAATCTCTTGGTAGTTCAATTGCTATGGTCTTGAATAAATAAAATAATTTGTTAATATTGCCATTTTTATTACCTTGAGTTGGCCTCCCCTTGAGCAATGAATGATTCTTTAATTATTTTAGTCTGTCTTTAATTCTGTAAAGAGTGTTTTATAGTTGAATTGATATTGTTCCTGGGTGCATACTGCTAGGTAGACTACAAAGTAGCTTACATATTCTGTATTCTTTTTTAGTGGAATTTCTCTTTCAATCTTTTCTTGCTAAGTTTTTGGGCAATATACAGAAACTCTGATGATATCTGTGGGATTGTTCCATATCCTGCAACTTTATTAAAAGCTGCTAAATTGTTGAAATTAATTTTTAGCTGACACTCTAGGACACTCTGAAAACCTTTGTGTAATCTAAAGAAAAGGGATAATTTGACTTCCTCTCTGCCTATGCTTATTCCCTCAATTTCTCTTTCTTATTTATGTAACTGGTATCTTGGCATTATTACAAATAGTAACGTTGATAAGGGATATCCAGGATTTAGCCCTGACCATGTTGCAAAGGTCTCTGGTTTATTGCCATTATATGTAATGCTTGCTCTTGGTTTTACATAGATATGCTTTATTTGGCCTCACCACTTGGATTAGCACAAAGGCTTGGGTTTGGGAATTCACAGGAAATTGGTACTAGGGAAGCTAGTATAAACAGGAGCTTTATCATCATGTAGAACAACAAGCAGGCAAAAAAAAGTATATATACACTATATGATAATACAGACAGACAGAGGTTTGGCCCCACAGACACAAAGATACTTACCCAATTTGAAGGGTTGGAAGACATGGACAGTGGTAAAGATCTTGGTGGAAGCATACACTCAGAGGAGGGGGTCTGAGTAGGAAAGTTTTATATCTTAAAAATGTTTAAGAATGGTAATGATGCCAGATGTAGGAAGGAACATTCCTAATCAGACCCAGATGTGGTAGGAAAATATCCCATGTCATTTATTGGTACCAGGCCAGGGTGGGGGAGGGGAGTTTCTTTACTGAAACCAGAATTGGCTGGGAGTTTGAAGTGGCTGTCAATGCCTTTGCAGTTGGCTAAGATTAAATGATGATCAGATGAGATAATAATTATCAAGCTCTTGGCACCGTATAAGTGTTAACTGTCATTAGCTATTATGTTTTATGGACCTTAGGACCACTTGGCCTAAATAATTCCATGCTGCAGTCCTATCATTCATAACCACAACATCAAATAATATATTTTTAAAAAATCAGGTAAATACTGGACTCTGGGTCAGGAGGGTCAGCAGGGGCGGACATTTGCTCAATTTGTGATATACTTCCTTCTCTTGCTATGGCCTGAAGGTCATCTCACCTGAGGTCCAGAAACTCCATATCATGTCTGTTCTGGAGAGCTGATTGGGCCATCCATGGCCTCCTCAATATCTGGGCTCCAGGAGCATCTTTCTCTCTTTTGTCCACCCCCAAACTCCTGTGTTGCTCATCAAGCCAGAAGCATGCCCTGGTGCCAGCCAAACCACCCCAAATCCAGGCCTATTTTGTTCTCAGCATTTATTGGCTTATCAGCTTCCTCTGTGGAAAACTCTAAGTCCTTTGACGGACTTGGACAATATTTTGGTATGAAGGGTAAAGGTTCCAGTCCCACCCTGTTATTAATTGATTATATTAACAGTCAGGTAGGCATTGATAAAGGGCTGGATCTGGAATCAGGAAAACCTGAGTTCAAATCCAGCCTCAGGCACTTACTAGCTGTGTGACCCTGGGCAAGTCATTTAACCTCTGTCTGCCTCAATTTCCTCAACCGTAAACTGAGGATAATAACAGCACCTACCTTGCAAAGTTGTGCAGCTCACATGAGATGAGATATATAAAGCAGTTTTCAAAACTTAAAGTGCCAAAATAGATGTCAGAACAAGAACAATAACGGTAACCTCAGCAACAGCAGCAGAAGCAGCAACAGTGTGACCTGGAGTGAGTCCCTTCCCTTCTCTTGGCTTTAGTTTTTTCATGATGAAGGTGAGAGGTCTAAGCTAGATGATCTGTAAGCTTCCTCTTGGCTCTAATTTTCTGTAATTCTGGGATAATTCCTGTAGGAGTCTAGAGATGAGAAAAGACCCTGCCTTCGGGGAGCTTCCATTCACTTATTGAATTAAGTTCCATGTGACCGCTCCTTCTCTGACATACGCTTCACCTCTCAGTGCCCAGAGATGGCTCTCTAAGACCAGAATGGATCTACCATGCTGGTGGAGGGGGGAGCTTCTCCTTGGTAGATTCTTATACTAATGAAGTCACAAGTCTGACCTGAAAAGAAAACAAATGAGCTAGACCCTGGAGATACAAAAGCTAAAGCAAAACCAGTTTCTGTCTTCATGGAGCTTATACTCTCCCAGTACATATCATAAAATAGACAAGGTTCATAACTTTTAGAAATGGATTTTCCCCCGAAACTCTTGGACTCTGCATATAGCAGGTACTTAATAAATATTTCTAGCATGAAACTGATATTCACATTCTGGTTTTAGAGAAAGAGACAGGACAGGAAGATGAGAAAATGCACATTAGAAATACAGCAAAAGGCAATTTCTGTAAATGGCCGGAGAATATTCTCAGAATGTTCCTTACTAAATGAGGATTCCCATTCCAGGGTTGGGAGTCCTTTCCTTTCTAGTCCTTCAGAGCTGGTAGTGGGAAATGAAGACCTTTCAAAATCAAATGAAGATTGAGACACTGAGAACTTGAGAGATGGGTATAGAATTAAATATAATTAGGAGGACATTTCTATTGAAGAGAACTAGACAGCAAAAAAGAACAGAACATTTTGTCTGAAATGGAGAGAGCTGCTCAGAGCCCCAGTAATTGTGTTCTTTACTCTTTTTATGGCATAAGAGATGTCAGTTGGGCACTTAGAGGCAAGAGAATCCAGAATTACAGTTAAAAAGTGCTTCTGGGAGCCTGCAGCTCATGTGTTGGGAATGAGTTATGTGCAGATCACTTGTCAGCAGCAGCAAATTCTCCCTAATAAGGAAAAGGACTTCAGAGACCAGTGAGTCTAAGCTGCCTGTGAACAGGAATACCCATGTCTGACTAAGACCTCTCCAGACTCTGCTTGAAGGTGTCCAGGAAAGGGGTGTCCACCAACTTCCAACAAGGTCTGTTACACACCAGGACAGCTGTCATCATTAGAAAGAGAGGAAGAATCGGTCTCATTATAATTTCACAGATCAGAGGATTTCTAAGCTGAAAGAGACACTAGGGAACATCTGGGACAAGTGTGGACACTTGGATCCAGAGGGGAGCCTGACTAATGTGGCAACACACTTAGCAAATGGTGGGGTCAACTTTCAAACCCAGGTTTACTTGTTGCAAACTCAATCTGAAACCATCTTCACTGCAGCACTACATAACAATGTTAGAAAAGATTCAGTCCTCCTTTCCAGATATTTGAAGGCAGCTTTCATGTCAGCCTGAGTTCTCTGTTCTTCAGCCTAAACTACCTCTGTTCTCTTGACCAATCCTCATATCACATGGACTCCAGGCTCTTTACTCTGTTGGATGTCCTCCACTGGGAACTATTCAGTTTATCACTCTTTCTTAAGCTGCAGACCTCACAGATGAGGTCTGACCAGGACAGAATTGTGATCCCAAAGAACACTGTGCTTAGAGTTGGTAGTGATGATAGAGCAACTTTAAATGTCTCATGTCACCCGCATTAAGTTAAAACAGTAGCTGAATGAAGGAGACTTTGCACCATGCAGAAAAGCATGTTAATCAGACCTTTCCATTTCTCCAGAATTCTGACTGCCAATAATAGTCATTTCTGTAGCACTTCTCCAAGTATTTGCACATCTTGTGTTTTCACATTAAGCACCATAAGGATGATATTGGTGGTTTATCATCCCCATTTAACAAATAAAAAAAAAAGACCTGAAGTTCAGAATTGCTAAATGACTTGTCCAAGGTAACTCAGCTTATGACCAATCAATGAACCTTTATTCAGCACCTACATATTCCTGGACAGCTCCAAACAATGTTGCTTGCTACTGTAGCCCTTCTGCTCATCCTCCCATCAAAACTCAGACCCTGACCTGTGAGTCCTTAGGCTCTGATAGGTTAGCTTTGACCTCATCTTGCCCAGAACTGGATCACCATGCCACTTCCCAGATAGTTACAAACTATGCTACCCCACACTTTTCCTTGACCTTCCCTCTTCCAACTCAATCTCCCTTGTTGATTTCCCCTATTAGAATGTAAGTGAGGAGAGAGAATGTCTTGCTTGCATTTGGATCCTTAGCCCTTAGCACGGTGTAGATGTTTTTTCATTTATCCATTCATTCTTCAATACACGTCACCATGCCAGACACTAGAGATAGAAAGACAAAAGTGAGAGAATCCCTGCTTTTAAGGAACTTGCCTTCTCCTGGCAGTATACAACAAGTAACTACAAGTTATGGATAAAATGAGTACACAGTGATGAAGGGGGCTGGGCCAATGAGTGAAGGAATAAGGAAAGGCCTCGTAAAGGGAGTGCCTCCTGAGCTTAGTCTAGTCGGGAGTAACTCAGATCTATTAAGATGAGCAGAAAAGGTAGACAGATCATTACAGCCTGCCCCATCTTGATCCTGGGGATTCCAGTTGAACTTAGCTCTGGTGTGGATGTGCAACATCTGAATTTGGAGTCAGAGAATGTGGGGTTGAATCTTTTCCTTACTACATGTATGATCTTCAGTAAGACCTTTCTTCTTTTTGGACTCATTTTCCTCATCTATTAAATAGAGGGAGAGGCATGTTGATGAGACCCAAGATCCCAGTGTCACTAACAGAACTTGGGCTTGTCTTCCAATGGGAACCCTCTGGCTTACTCTGGTTATAGAATTTCTGAAATTCAGGTCCTACAAAATTGGGAGCATTGTGAGTCAATCATGGAAGACTGATGGAAACCCCAAATAAGTTCCCAATTGCTGTGTCATCATCATTTTGCATATTTAATAAGCACTCCTTCATTCCTGTCTCTGAGGAAGTCTTGGGGGGCCCTGCAAAGGTGCTGGCAGGGCAGGAGTTAACAAGTCCTGTCTTTTGTATAGATTCAAGAGAGCCTAACTCCTAAGTGTGGCTAAGATAGGTGAGAGGAAGTAAGAAGGAAACAAGCACCTACTCTATGCCAGGCATATAGTTATAAATATTTATTGTCTCATTTGGTTCTTACAACAACCCTGGAATGAAGATGCTATTTTAGTTAAAATCTCCATTTTACAGCTAAGGAAATGGAGGCAGATACACTTGTTCACACAGCTAATTGTCTGAAGTTGTATTTGAACTCAGGTCACTGACTCTAGGCCTAGCGATCTATCCTTTATACCACTTAGCTGCCTCAGATATAGGTTATGGGAAATGAGAAAGTTGAAGAACTAAGAGTCATGAATGTTTGAAGGGAGCCAGTGCTGGGGTAGAGAAATCTGTGAGCTAAGGACTCAGCTTATTTGGGAGAAAGGAGTATGAAGTGGAGGTCCACAGGTTAGTCTGACAAAAATTGGGGAGAGAGAGAGAGAGAAAACACTCTAAAAGAGGAGAAGGGAGCTGAGCGCTAGTACCAGAGGGAGGGTCTGAGAATGACAGGGGGACCAAGAAGCAGTCAACTCTTCCTTGTAGTTTAGCATGTCAGGGAATAGGAGAGAAGGAACATGGGGTCTTTAGGAAAAGGCTAGGTTTCTGAGAGCATCAGAAGAGAGGAAGAATGCAAGAGGCAAAGAATGACCATGGGGCTCAGGCTCCTTCTGTTACATTTCAGGAAGTTAAGGCTATAGAGGTGAAGAGGCTTGGCCAAAATGAAACAGGTAGCACATGGCAGATGAGGCAATTCCCTTCAGTTCTCTGTCTCTAAATTCAGCCATAGGTCATAGTGGAAAGGTGAGCCACAGAGAGACAGCAACCAAAGGCTGTGGTTAGGACTGAATTTACAATGGAGTGGTGGTGGTAGGGAGGATGGATTTGGGGCTGGCCAGATCAGCCTCCTTTGCAGCTGATTTCCCCCTTCTGATGCTACATGTTTTGGCCTGAGTCTTGAGGCCAGAGAGTTCAGGGGAGATGGAGGGAAGCACATTCCTTCCTCTTTCCCCACACTGGGAAATTTTTTTTTACGTAAATAATTTTTTAACTAGGGCAGGGGTGGGAAATCTGCGGCCTCAAGGGCACATGTAGCCCTCCAGGTCTTCCAGTATGGCCCTTTGACTGAATCAAACTTCACAGAACAAATTCCCTTAATAAAAGGATTTGTTCTGTAAAACTTGGACTCAGTCAAAAGACCACACCCAAGAACCCAGAAGGCCACATGTGGCCTCGAGGCCACAGGTTTTCCACCCCTGATCTAAAGTGTCACTGTCTTTTTATCTTAGCTAAAGGTCCCTCAAATCCCAGAGGAGTGACAGCCCAAAGCAGTCAAGTAAGTGGTCTGTCCAAACAGCTGGCACTGGGGAACAAAGGCAGGCAGGAAGTTTGTCCCCTTGGGGAGGTGGAGAGTTGTCCTTTAGGATACAGGCATCAGGAACAAGGACTTGACTGCCCTGAACTAGTTACACATCCGGTGGCTGGTTCTGGTGATCTCTTTTAAGGGTGGAAGAGTAAAAGGTTGAAGAGGTAGAGAGGCTACTGGAACATTCTCCCTCAGCTGTGTAGCACAGATTCTCCATCAGTCTCTTCATTCCACTTTTCTGTGGAATGGGCCCCCAGCTTTGTCTCCAGCGGGCACAGATATGGTTCCCAAAGGTTTGCAAAGCACCGCGCACATATGGCCTTCCTGCAGTATGGCTCTTTATGTTGATGTGCATTCCCCTTTCAGAAAGGGAGCTCCAGATAGCGGTGGCTAAGCCTCAGCTAAGCTTGGTTTCTTCAGGATTCAGTGCTGGGCTCTGTCAACAGCAGGCTAGGACTGGATGCTCTTGGAAATTCTCCCCTTTCTTGGCCTCAGTTTCCCTGCTCACTCTCTAACATTTGTTTGATTTCTTTTGTTGGCTCTTCATTTGTAACCCATCCCCTAAGGATTGGTGATTCATTTCCCCAAAGCTATGTCCTGGGCTCTCTTCTCTTGTGTTTATATACTGTCTTTCTCAGTAATCTCATCAACTACCATGACCTTATTAATCACTTCTACATACAATCCAATCAAATAAAATTTGTTAAGCATCTACTGTGTGTCAGGCACCGGGGATCGAAAAGAGGCAAAAGTCTATCTAGGCAGCCCCTAGTCTTTCTCCTGAGCTCCAATCCCAAATAGCCAGCAGCCTGCTAGAAGTATTCTCCTTCTTGTCCTCCAAGACATCTCTAACACAATGTTTCAAAAATAGAATTTTATTTTTTTTCACCAAAACCACTACTGCTAAATTCTGTTTCTATTCAGCACATCACCAACATTGCACTCATCTTAACTTCTCATTCTCCCTCCTTCCTTCCTCATCCCAGCATCCAATCAGTGGTCAAGTTTCATCAACTCCATCTCCATAACATGTCTTGCCACTTTCCCTTTTCCCTACTCACATGAACCCCACCCTAGTCAGGCCTTTATCTCTTCCCACATGGACCATATTGTAATCCCTTCTCAGATAATCTCTCTAGCGTCAGTCTTTTCTGCTCCTAATGTAGCCGTCACCCAACTCCCCAAATAATCTCTGCTGTCCAAGTCTCACTATATCTTTCCCCTGTTTTAAAATGTTCTGTGACTCCTTATTGGAATTAGGATGAATACCGGTTATATAGTCTGGCATTCAAGGATTTCTATAATCTATTCTAGCTTACCTTTCCATTACTTATCTTCATATATTTAAGTCAAAGTGGTCTAATAGCTGTTTCCCAACCTTGATACACCATCCCTTGCTTCTTATTACAGGGTGCCTTTTCAAGCCTCCATGCCTGGAATGCTTTTTCCTCGTCTTTACCTTCCAGGGTCTTCTTTTTAACCTCCTTCTCCTCCCCCCCAGGATAAAAATTTCCTTTCCATTTTCTGATTTCCACAGAGCCCACCCTGCTTTTTGGATTAATTTATGACTGCCATCATTCCTTACTTTGTATTTACTTATCTCTGCACAGAAATATTTAAACATGTCAAATATAAAAAATTGGAAATAGACAAATGTAATTTGTTAGTTGACTGAAAAGATTTGGCCTCTACAAAGAAAATCATAGCCTTTTAAAAGCTTTGCTCCCCAGGGTGACTTCTAAGTATGTTAAGATCATTTAAGATTTCATCCCGACACAACCACAGAGGTAAGTGCCCTCTTCCCAACCTTATGATCAGGCCCTCAGTTTTATCTATTATTGTTTCCCCAGTACCTCATACAGAGATTAATATTAGACACTCATATTCAATTGTTGTTGAATTAAATTGGACATCTGTTGAAGAAAATGCATGCGCAGAACCCAAGGGAAAGTAAAGCTAGTCATGAATTTGGTGCAGGTCCATAATCCCTTGGAAGAATGGCTGTGGTGGCCTCAGTGCCAGAGGAGGCCGATGTAAGTTGTCACTTTCGTAGTTGTTACTTGGGTGCTCCTGGGTGAATCACTTAAGCCTCAGTTTCCTCCTCTGTAGAATGAGGGGACTTGGTGAGATGATTTCTAAGGTCCCATCCATGTTTAAATTTTATGACTCAATCTAAATCTTTTTGGTATTAATGAACTAAATTCCAATTGCACATGTACACACACTCACAATTCTCTTGGCTTTCATACAGTTCCTGAACAGGTATATAGGGGACCTAGGAATGTGCTATTCTTTATTGGTTTCATGGATGAGTACAGTTTGTCTGACTGTATCACCTTCTCTACTCAACATCTCCAAAACTTCTCTAGCATTATGGAATTACTGCTGGTCCTGTAAGTCTGAGACACTTCATTTTCTCCTTCTCCCTAAAGGGCCCATCTGTTTTTCAGCCATGCGTGTGGTGCCTTCCCTCTCCACTCACCCTTCTATTTGCAGCTTCCTTTAATGTGTTAGAATATAAGCTCCTTGAGAGCAGAGACTTTCTTTTTGATTATAATTGTATTTCCAGTACTTACTCAGTGCCAGGGACATCAAAAGTGCTTAATACTTATTGGCTGACCTGCCACTTTAACATTTTCAAAGAGTTTTAAGAAGGTATCTGAGCTTCTTAAGAACTCTGTGAAGAAGGATCAGCACTGTGAGTGCAGAGGTCACTTGAGGTCTGGTTGAGAGAAGTGAGGTTGATTAGATGAGATGAGACGAGTCAGTGAATCATGAAAACTGTCTTTGAATATTCAAAGTGCTATCTTTTGAAAGAAGGGTTGAATCGGATTTGCCTCATTTGGTCCTAGGAGGAGCAATGGACAGAAGTTGCAGTGAGGTTAATTTAAGCTTGACGTTGAGTCAAAAAGAGCCTTAAGAGTTTGCACTCTCTCAACGTGTTGTTGGTTACCTCGGGAGCTTGTGAGTTCTCTCTCATTGGAGACCTTCAAGGAAAAGCTATTTGCCCACTTGGTGGGGGTATTGTAGAGGGGGTTACTGCTCATGGATTAGATGCTCTTGAAGTCCCTGCCAGCTTGGATGTTCTGGGACTGTCCTACTTAACTTAACAGACTCAACTGCAAATGTACTTTATTGTTCATTTTTATGAATCCCATGGTAATTTAAAGGACGAGAACATGACTATAATTAAGTCATTGTATGAAATAATGACCAGATGCCACAATGGTCTGGTGGCCACGTTCGAAGGGGGAGCATGCTGGAAGCAGCTGGGCTTCTTTGTTTCCTTGCACCCAAGTAAATGGTTACTGTTTCTACAGTTATATTTTCAGAATTTACATTAGTTTATTATGCTGCTTGACAAAGGCAAGGCATAGTCTAAGGGGGGCAAAGATGGACTTCCCCAGGTGGGCTCAGCAGAGCGATAACTAAGTTGGGATGATGGGACATTGCCCCAGGGAGCTGCCTTTACAGGGCTCTGACAACACTGGCATTCCTTCAGCAGAACAGAAACAAACCTAGTGGTTCCCATCTACTTAAAAAGAGTAATTAATAACATAGGAAGCAAGAGATGAGAGGCTGCGGTGAACTACTCATCTCCTTCACCCACCTACCCAGTGCAACAATCTCCCCAGCAGCAGCCACACCTGAGTGTCATTCTCTCTCTCTCTCTCTCTCTCTCTCTCTCTCTCTCTCTCTCTCTCTGTCTCTCTTTCTCTCTCTCTCTCTCTCTCTCTCTCTCTCTCTCTTTCTCCACCTGCATCACTCTCTTCTCAAGCTCTGTGGTGATATTTTGTGCCATCTTCCCTTAGCATGATTTGTAGTATTTTCTGTGCAGGCAGAATGGTGTCCTTGTGGTTCTAAGACCCAGACACCTTGTGAGGGTCCTTGTGCTTCCAATGGTCTCCTTCTTTTGAAGGTGCCAGTTGAGTGTCAGAAGCACATTCCAAGGCAAGAATCTAGACTAGGGCTAGGCTAGACTGAGGGCCATTATCAAGAAAAGAGAGGTACTAGTCTCCATGTACCCTGACCTAGGCAGATCTGTTTCCAGTTTGAGACATTATATTTCAAGAAGGCTGTTGATAAGCTAGAGTGTATCTCGAGGATGACTTAAATTCAAACTGACCTTGAGTTTCTGACATATGGGCGGTTTAGTTAAGAAAGACTCAGAGGAATCTAGGCTGGAAAGTTTGATGGTGGGGGGGGGGGGAATAATGATTTTAACATCTTTGAAAGTTGGCCACATGGGAGAGTGCTCAGACTTGTCCCACTTGGTTTTAGTGAGTAGAACCAGGAGCCATGGCGGGGAGCTACAAAGAAGCCAATTTAGTTTCTCGTGCATCCCTATTGCATATTAAACTTCTTTTGCTTTTAGATAGATACTTTTATGAGATTAAAAAGATCCTGATATGCCTATGCTTTGTAGAGGGTTTTTAAAAAAAATTTTTTTTAAAGCATTCATGACTTTTACTTTATCAAATGCTTTTTCTACATCTATGGTGATAATCATGTGGTTTTGGATACTTTTGTTTTTTATACTGATTTTTTCCACCCAATGTTGAACCATCCTAGTGTCCCTGGTATAAATCCTACTCGATCATAATGAATGATTTCTTCAGTGAATTATTGTGGTTTATTTGAAAGGATTTCATTTAAAATTTTTGAATGGAAATCACTAATAGTATTGATCTATACTTCTTTATCTGGGTTGACTCATAAAAGGAATGTTGTGCTTTCACAACTTTTGAGAACAATGCATGTAGTATTGCTATGAATTGTTTTTCAAAAATTTGTTAGAATTCTCCTGTAAGAACCAAGAGTCCTCCTTCTTCTGGTAATTCCTTTACACATAGTTATATTTGCTTTTCTGGGATTGCATTAGTTAACCTCCATATTCGGTCTTCTGTTAGTCTGAGTATTTTATATTTTTGAGGTATTTCCCTTTTGGGAAGTCTCATTTTGTTAGCATATAATTTGTGTAGAGTAGATTCCTATAGTTATTTTTATTTCTTCTGATTTTGTTGTGGTATCATCTTGTTTTGTTCTATTTTGTTGATCTGAGTTTTGCAATTTTCTTTTTAATGAGATTGACTAGAGGCTTGTGAATATTATTAATAATCTTAAAGAGTCAACTGGTTTTATTTATCATTTCTACAGTTTTATACTTTATTTCTAGTTTATTGATTTCTCCTCCAATTTTAAAATATTTACTCTTTTGTGCTAATTTTTTATTTACCTGACTTTTTATTTAAAAAAAGTCATATCCAGTTTATTAATCCATTCTTTTTCTATTTTTAATGCATATTTGTTGGGGATATGATTTCCCTTTGAGGACTGATCTAGCAGTATCCCAGGAATTTTGTTATGTTTTTTCATCATAACAATTTTTCTTTCACATAATTATTAATTATTTTCAAAATTTGTCCTCTGATTTACTGATTGTTTGGGTCTCTATCTTTTGTTTTTGCCTCTGAACTGATTACTAGCTTATATTAACATTAATACTATTAACAGAATTAACAGTAACACTATTTTGTGTTATGATCTGTGAAGGATGTATTTACTATTATTACTTTTTTACATTTTAAAAAAATCTCTGACCTTAATACATAGTCAATGTTTTGTAAAATTTTAAGTAGTGCTTAGAAATTTAAATATTCCTTAGCTGTTCTCTTTAGAAATTGCCTTAAATCTTTTAGTTCCCTCCAACAATTTATTCAATTCTATATCTTTTGTTTTCTTTATTTTTCTGTTAGACTTGTCTAAAACCAAGGAAGGGATATTGAAATCTCTTACCGCTATTGTATTACTGTCTCTTTCTTCTTGTAGTTAAGTTAATTATTCCTTTGTGAAATTAGTTATTAAGAGTTTTGGAGCATTCAAGGTTAATCTTGATATTGGTTTGTTACCCATGAGTCTTTTGACCTTTTCGTCCCCCTTTATGTCTTGAATACTTGTTTTGGCTTTGCTAGATAGCATATCAACTCCTATTGTTTTTTGATTGATTTAATGCATAGTAAATTTTATTTCAATTCCTCTGTATGTACTCTGTGTATGTCTTTATTTTAACTGTATTTCTTGTAAGCAACAGATAGTAGGACTTTGTTTTCTTATTTCATATGTCACTCTTTTTCATTTGTATTGTACTGTTTAACCATTCATATTTGAAGTTGTGCGAGTGAGGTTTACATTTCCCTTCATTTGCTTTTAATATTTTTCCTGAATTACATTTTTTCCTCTTCTTCTATAAATACTGCTATTTTAAGACAACCTTATTTCCACTGTCTCTCTTCCCCTCATTCTTAATCTATCTCTCCAATTTGTTAACCTTTTCATTAGTTTCCATATTTTGCTGAAATTATTAGTTTCTGTAGTAATAAAAGCTACGATGTTTCCCCCCTAAAATACTCAGCACTGACCTACTTTGGCCTTTTATATATCTTAAAAATCATTGCCTGCAAAATTGTATAACTTGCTCATTCAATAAGCATTTATTAAGTTCCTACTGTGTGCTATGGGGTTATGAAGACAAAAGCTAATGCCTAACTTCAAAGAACTTCATTTTGGTGTGTCTGCATTTTGTGCTTATGTGGTAGGGAGGAGAGGGGAGACTGACATGAGAATAGTTGAGTAGATACAATATTCATGAAAAGCAAATACAAAGTAATTTTTAGGCAAGGATATTAGTAATTGAGGTGAATTAGAAAGAGCTTGTGGCATTTGAGCTAAGCCTATATGGTTGCTTCATATTATACAAAAGGAGGCAGGTGAGGAGTAAGCCCATTCCAGGCATGTGACATGGGTAACAGCCTGTACAAAGGCTCAGAGATGGGAAGATAGAATGTTGTCTGTTTTTTTTTTGTTTGTTTGTTTTGGCTAAGCAATGGAGTTAAGTGACTTGCCCAAGGTCACACAGCTAGTAAGTGTTATGTGTCTGAGGCTGGATTTGAACTCGGGTCCTCCTGATTCCAGAACTGATGCTTTATCCGCTGCACCACCTAGCTGCCCCTGATAGAATGTTGTTGAGAGGCAAGTAGCTTGTTGTCATTTTCATCATAGACTCTTCCTGCTCATTATCTTTGATCTAGACAGAATCGGAATTGGAAGCACAGAACTCTAGAATTTGAGTTGGAAGATCTTGTCCAAGCCCCACCTTGAAGGAGTTCCTGTTCCCTGAGGAGTCATCCAGTCTCTGCTTGAAGACCTGTGTTGAGGGAGCACACTCCCTCTCAAGGTGTCCCCTTCTGCTTTAACTCCATTGACCTCCTTGTCTTTGTTTTTCCCGGTGGCCATTTCCACTCCCCAGCAAAGCACTTTGGGGGGCCTTCTGTTGGAATCCAAACTTGACATCTGTATGGAGGGCAGGAAGGATGGAGGAAGACATCTGATGCAGGGACACCAGCCCCAGTCAAAGCACAGAGGGGAGCTTACGTCTGGGCAGGGGTAGAGGTGTGAGTGGATATGGGGCAACTAAGAGACCAGCCAGGCTTTGTGAATCAGCAATGAAGGAAAATTCCTTCCCCTTGGAATCTGAATCAAAGTGGCTCACAGAGCAACTTTCCTCTCTCTGTGTTCCTGGCTGTCAGCCCTGGGGCTGCAGTGGGAGGCAAGATTCATTCTATCTTTTACAAGGGATGAAAAATGATGCTTCCTATTGGGAAGGGGAAGGAGCTGGGATAAACAGGCCCATATGTCCGAAGCAGAGAAAATGAAAGATTTCTAGCCAGATACTGTGGGCTGGCATAGTGAGGTGTGGTGTGACTGCCAGGGAAAGAGAAAAGGAGCTTTGGCTCTGGTCATGATTTTCTCTTCAAAGCCCAGAAAATGTGATTTTTTTCTAGTTTATTTTACTTCCTACTGTGTTTTCCAATAATGACTTTTTGTGGGAGAGATGATGGAAAAGATATGCATGATTGGAACTGGAGGTGGGAAACGTGAAAAGCAGGAGGACAGGCTGAGAGATGCCTAGATACTTTTTGAATTGGTCTTTGATGTCACTGCAGTGGACCATGAAACCGTTCTTCCCTCCTCCCCCAAATAACCTTTTATCAATTTGTATGCACACATATATACAAACACGCAATTTACCCAATAGAATGTAAACTCCTTGAGGGCAGGGACTGTTTCTTCTCTTTTGTCTTTCATTTCATTTCTTCTCTTTTGTCTTTCTATCCCCAGTGTTTATATATCACTGTGATTGTCACCCAGTAGGTATTTAATAAATGCTAGTTGATTCATTGATTCAGTTGATTGCTATATGCCAGGCACTATGGTACAGAAAGAAAAATGGAAGCAACTCAAAGATTTTATATTCTGCTGTGGGAAAATACAAAGCACAATAAATACAGAGTAGATACCAGGTAATATTTTGGGGGAGGCAGAAGGAGGCACTGGGAGCTGGGAGGGAGCCAAACAAACAAGATGTTTTCAGGAGATGGGCCTTGATTGGTACATTGAAGGAACATAGGGATTCTATAGGACCTTCCTGACACAAGGGACAGCCTAAGCAAAGGTGTGGAGGTAGGAGATGGGACGTTCCACCAGCCAATTATGCAGATCCAAACATCCATGCTCACTCATCCTATGGACCTCTCATCCAGGTCCTCCTGAGTTTTCCACAATTGGGTGCACCCAAAATACTGGTAGCCTTTCTCTTAACCTCTTGACAGTTAGTAATAAGCAGTAGAGAGCATGGGTTGTCCATCAGGTATTACCCCACAATCTCACCTCCTGCATAGCCCGTCTTCTTTTCTGGTCAAACACCATTTCCTGAATATATCTTGGCACTGTTTCTCTGATCCATGTTTAATCTCTAGTAACTGAGAGTGTGCTATCTTGGCAGCCTTGGAATATTAAGAGACACCAGAGGGGGACCTCTTAGTTGGATAGATCCTTCATGGAGGAGTCAGGAAAGGATGTGGGCAAGAATCACAGGGGACACGAAGGCATAGAGGGGTACTGGTGGGCATCAGGGGAGGGCAAGGACACACGAAGGAGACTCCCTTCTTGGAGGCCTTCAGGCAGAGGCTAGATGAGCCCTTTTGGGGTCTGCTCTTCAATTCTGTTGATTCTATATTGACATTTCAAAGTATGTTTTCTTCAGTGCTCTTATGACTTTCACAAGATCTTGAGGCTTTCTGGAAATAAGGAGATAAGGAAGGAAGGAAACATGCCTTTATTCATTGACTGCAATGTGCCAAGCAGCATCTCAAGAGCTTTGCCAGTCTTGAGGGCTGTTCTGTGTCCAGCTCTTCACTCTGTCCCCCAGGGAAGCCATCACAAGTGGCTGGCATGTACTTCCTCCCACTCTATTCAGGAGAACTGGCAGCTAGGATGGTGGAAATACCAGCTCCCTACTCCTTGCCATCCAATCCCCATCCTCCACCTTTGTTTGGTCAACAAGCCAGAAAAAAGAAGTGATCAGAGCCTTCATTCTCCATCCATCATATTTCACAAAGTATTTCCACATGTATCATCTTATTGGATTGTAGGATCTGAACAAAAAGGATCTTCCAGGCCATCTCATCTAAACTTTATTGTACAGATGACAAAGCTGAGGCCCAGAGTGGGGCAGGGACTTGCCCAGAGTCATGTGGGACTGTCATATCAGCAGGACATTAGACAAATGAGGAGCTGGCATTGCCTGAAGGCCCATGTCTAGTGCTAGAATTAGAACCCAGCTGGGCCTTCTGACTCTGGGGGGAGAGCTTTCCCCCTGCGCTGCCCTAACTTGGAGCCTCAGGTTCAATGCTTTTCAAATGCTTTGCCTTCTGCAGCAGACCCTGTCTTTTTCTTGGAATCAGCCCATCACTCTCAGTCAGGTGGGCAGTGAGCATTTATTAAACACTTACTATGAGTCAGGCCCTGTGCTAAGGCCAGGATGCAAAGAAACACAAAAATTAGTCTCCAGATCCCAAAGAGCATTCTTTCTAATGTGGGAGCCAAAACAGAAATGATGGAGTATTATACATACATGCATACATATGCATACAATATACATATATATTCACACAGATATGCACTCACATACACAATAATATACATACACACGTACATGTGTACATATGTGTGTTTATATATGCAGCTCTCTCTCTCTCCTTTATCTCTCTGCTAGAAGGTAATCTCAGAGGTGAGGCCCAGTTACTGAAAGGCACCCCAAACTACTCCTGTGTCTTCAGGGTGGTCAGGAGGCAGAGGTGAGGAGGCAGCTCCTTCCAGACATGGGTATAGCAAGTGCAAAGACATGGAGTTGGGTGGCATGTGAGGAATGGTTGGGAAATCGATATGGCTAGATCTGCGTGGGCAGAGACCTGGCCTTATGCTTCCCACCTTGGGTCCTCTTCCCCTCTCTGGGGAGCAGACGAACATCTGCCAGCCTAAGCTGACCTTGCTTTGGCCACCATGTAATCAATGGGCTGGAATTCTCCTGAAGAGAGGGAAGTAGCTCATTTTCTCATTCAAATCCCTGTGCCAGATATCATTCAGATTTTTAATTTTCATTCTCTTTTGAAGGCATCAGCTTGCCAGGAGCTTCCAACAATTCAGGCCAACAAACATTCATTGAACAACTCTGTCCTGGGGGAGGAGGAGACAAGGGCTAAATGAAGCCATCCTGGCCCCAGGGAGGTTTTGGTCTGCTGCTTCAGACAATTATTGGGTCCATTAGTTCAAGGATTTATTAAATACCTACTGACTGTCTACACCTGGGGATACAAAGGCAAAACTCAACATGCCCCGACCTCTAAGACTTTATATTCTACTGACTACTTCTAGCAAAGAGGCCCAAGGAGGGAGCTGTGTCTGTGTCCTGGCTGTCTTTTGTCAGAGCAGGATGTGGTGCCAAGAATATAGGACCTAGAGTCCTAGACCTGCTCCTTACTAGCTCTATGACCTTAGATCAGTCATTTTATTTTTCCATGCCTCAGTTTCCTCAACTGTAAAATAAGCATAGTAATTTCTGTCCTATCTGTCTGAAAGGATTGTTTTGAGGACCAGCTGAGATAATGGCATCATGGCCGACTGATGTCACTTCAAGTTGAGCTGACCTTGGGGCTCCACGGTTCTGTGACATCGCTTGAAAGGTTCTCCCTCAGTCAATCCTGTTTGTGTCATCCCTCTCTCACTATGTCTCTTTTCTCTCCCTCTCTGTCTCTCCCTCCCTCTCTGTCATTCTGTCTCTCTGTCTCTGTCACTCTCTCTGTCACTGCCTCTGTCTCTGTCTCTCTTTCATACACACACACACACACACACACACACACACACACACACACAGAGCTCTTCTGGCTGCTTCTCAGGAGAAACAAACCTGTATCCAAACCTGTGAGGCCCTCTGGGTATGCCAGACCGTGCAATCAGGCCTTTTCTGAAATCCAGAGCTCTGGAGCTGCTCTCCAACAATAGCAGAAAATTCCACAAGGCTCCATGATTGCAGTCTGTTGCTGTCAGCAGAGGGTCCTGTGGTTCCTCCTTCTTGAGTCTCATCATGGATGACCCATGCGCTCATAGTGTCAGTGCTGTATAGCTGACCTGACCATAGCTTGCCCCTTGCCTTGGCTTACTGCACCCCTAGTTCTGCCACAATCCCTGGCCAGGGTGCTGACAGGGAATCAGATTTGAAGGACAGTGGAACATCCCATTAGATTGTTAGCTCCTCATAAGCAGGGACAAATTTTACCTTTCTTTGTACCCCTAGTGCTTAGCACAGTGCCTGGCACAAAGTAGACAATAAGTGTTTATTAACTGGCCAATATCTGGACACATGGGAACAGTTTATCCAAACCCAGTTTCCTTGTTGGCTGTCTGATAGTAGAGTACTTGCCTAAAGCTCTGTCTAGGTCCCATTTCTGAGGGTCCCAACCAGTCTTTAAACATGAAGGAAGTGCTTGACTATCCCCTTTGGGTTCTTTACTAATTCTAAAAAGAATGAGGAAATCTGTAGAGGAAGCCCAAATGATAGAGTGGATGAGATATTGGTCATTTGTCTTAAAGCTCTTAGCAGAATAACAATAAATTGAACCTGAAAATGGAAATGAATGCACATGAATCTCTGAAACATGTGGGCAGATGTGTGTGTGTTTGTGTGTGTGTATGTGTGTATGATGGGGTTGTGGAGAAGGGGGAGAATTGATCATCTGGCCCAAGAGGAAAATAGGAGATATTACTTATTAAGAAATGAATTCAGCAGTGAAATGTCTGTCACGAGGAACAGAATGACTCTCAAGTCCTGGTAACCGTGCCAATTATTCATTACCAGAGATGAAGAATATTTGCCAGCCTTTGACTAGTAAATGGAAATAAATCTTCCTGGGATCGCTGTTGTACTCTCTTCTGCTGGAACGGAAATTGAATTTTAAATGGACTGATTTGAAATTTTGCTTCTCTCTACCTGACCACACTGATTCCCTTTCCCTCAGACCTCCTTTAGGGCTCATGTTTGTCTCATTCTGTTTACTGTTGTATTTAAGGGTATGCATGTGGGGATATGTGTGTATAAGTGTGTTTGTACATGTGTGTGTGTGTCTGTGTCTGTGTACTCCTTTCCTGCCCACCTGAAAGCTCCCCGAGAGCAGGGACTGTGCCTATACTCTCTGTATCCTCCCTGGTGACCAGTGCGGGTCATCTAGAGTGAATCCCAGGTGATTGCTGTTGTCCATCTTTTAATCACTGACTCTTGGTCTGGGGGAATCTTGATGATGATAATAAGAATAATTCTCATTTATATGGTACATTATGATATGCAAAGCACTTTACAAATATTATCCTATTTAATACTCACAACATTCTTTAAAAGTAGGTGTTACTCTAATCCCCACTTTACAGGTTAGGAAACTGAGGCAAGAGAGGTCACACAGCTAATAAGTGTCTGGGGCAGGATTTGAACTCAGGTCTTCATGACTCCAAATACTGGGCTTTGTCAACTGTGCCACTTAGCTTCCAGAGCAATTAATATGGTATCAGCCTGGGCTGCTTTTCCAAGGGTCCTTGGGTTGCCTGCAGATTTGTAGCATTTTACATCCATGGAAAGAATATGTGTGTGTGCATGTGGAGGGGTATGTTGGGTTTTCTTCTGTCTGTGGTCATGAATACCATTCCATACTGGCCTTGGCCTTCAGGGCTTTTGAAGTGGCTACTGTCTTGGGTGAGGATCAGTAGCTTCCTTCTTCATCTTGGGCTCCATCTTAAGGAGAAAAATGTTTAAAATATTTTTATTGATGCCTTTTGCTTTTCATCACAGTCATTTTCATAAAATGTCCCTCAACCCCACCCTTAGAACTGAGAAATACTCTGATAACAAAGAGAAATAGTCAAGCCAAAACAACCAGCACAGTAACTGCATTGGATAATGGATCCAACACAAAATGGTGTTGGGAGAGAGGGTTGGCTTTGAAGTCGGGATGACCTGGATTCCAATCCTGCCTCAGGTATTTGTGAGCTCTGGGACTCTGTCTAAGTCACTTCTCTACATTTTAGTTTCCTCATCTGTAAAATGAGGGTAATAATCTGCCCCATCATGTTGTTCGGAGATGAAAAATAAGAATGACCATAACATACTTTGCAAACGTAGAGTGTTATAGAAATGCCAGTTATTGTTTTTCCTGAGGGGTCAGCTTAGGAGAACTGTGTAGAAAGCATTAAGCCCCATAGGAATGGCAGCTCTTTTAGGGAGCTGGTCTGTATTGGCCCCTGATTACTGAGCTCCTGCTGTCTCTGACCTATGATAATTGCATGCCTCCTACTCTTGCTGGTTTTGGGGGTCTTGGGCTCTGCATGATACCCTCTATCTTCCACTCTTTCCCTGCTTCCCAATCCAGGCTAGGACTCTCAGCTCCCTGAATCACATACCACTGAGTAGTACTGTCCTCTCCCTGCCATCAGGAAAATGCAACCTGATAATTTTCTCTTGCTGCTTCCAGAAAGGCTTTTGTGACCTTTGTAGACCAGGCTATCTCTGGAAAGGTCCTTCCCAAGATGGGCTCCAGGTACCATGTTTGCCCTAAGTGTCTAGAAAATGTGAGGCCAGTGAGCTTCAGATCCTTCTGCTCTGTGTAAAAATCACTGGGTCTATGGAAGAAAGCAGGAAGTATTTACACCCTGATTCATAAAATATTTACCCAGCTCTCCTGTAATTTGTTGATCACAAACAGATTTTGGCTAACTTTGGGGTGATGAGCAATTCTGTTTGGCAGATGGGTCCAGGAAAGAAAGCAGGATATGTGTCCTGAGCAGACGGGTGCTCAGTGAGAGGCAGGGCTTCCATGGAATGCCGTCTGTCTCTGGAGTCAGAGTCAAGCCTTAGGCCTGGACTGACTGAGTGAAGATGACTGGGCCCGGACAGGTCATGGACTGGTAAGCAGGGTCTTGGCTTGGGAGCCAGGAGGGCTGAGTGAAGTCCTGTGAGGCAGCCTTAGGTAATGTGGGGTCTTGTGAGGTTCTCAGAGGCCTGGATTCCTGGGGAGGATTAGGGGATCCTCGGAAATGCAGGATGTGTCTACTGGTCAGAAACAAAGTTCCATCTGCTTGCTTTTCATGCAAAATTCTTCATGCATTTATTCATTCATTTGACAAGTATTTCTAAAGTGCCAACCACATTCCAGACACTGTGCTAGGCACTGGGGATAGAAAGTCCCAAAACAAACATTCCCTGCCCTCAAGAAGTTTACATTTTATTGAGGACACATGAAGGGTTGGATTGGACAGCCCCTAGGCACCTGCCAGGTTTAGCTCTGTGCTTTTCTCCTCCCCTCTGCCTCTGGGCTTCTCTGGCTTGCTTCAGGGCTCAGCTGTGATCCCACCTTCTGTGAGAAGGGCTTTCTTGATCTCTTTGGCTGCTGGTGTCAAGCCTCTGACACTATACATCATAGATGTAGATTATTCATATATATGTATATACATATATACACACATACATACATAGACACAGATATACACATTTATATATGTATCTTGTTTGTTATCACGGTATCTGGCACACAGTAAGTGCTTAATAAATGCTCATTGACAACTTGGTTTACCACCCTAATCCATTTTTCCTGAGTTTCAAGTTCCTTCTCAAGCTGAGCCTGATTCTTCTCAGAAAGTGATTAGACCTTTGCTGAGGGGGAAGAAGGATTTGAAATTAGGGTTAGAGTGGAACTTAATTCTGACTCTAGCTCTAATTATTTAAGTAAGTACTTAAGAAATGCTTTCTTATTGATGGATGGATGGATTGATTCTATGATATGCAAGTAATTACGAAATAGCCACAGAGCAAGTACAAGGTCATTTGGATGCATGTGTCTGGGGGAGGGGAGGACAACAGCAGCTGAGGAGATAGAGTGCTTCCTGTTGGAGGTGATGCTTGACGTGAACTTAGAAGGAGGCTTGGGTTTCTAAGAGGTGAAGGTGAAAAGAGAGTGCATTCCAAGCATGAGGGACAGCCCGTGCAAAGGCATGGAGGTGGGAGATTACATATAGTGGATGGGAAACATCCAGGTCAATTTGGCTGAACCAGAGGGTATGTCCAAAGTTGTTGATGTACAGTTATTTCAGTCATGTCTGATCCTCCATGACCCCATTTGGGGTTTTCTTGGCAAAGATACTGGAGTAGTTTGCCATTTCCTTAGCCAGCCCATTTTACAGATGGGAAACTCAGGCAAAAGGCAAAGTGACTTGCCCAGGGTCACACAGCTCGTAAGTGTCTGAGGCCAGATTTGACCTCAAGTCTTCCTGCCTGCAGGCTCAGTGCTCTATCCACTGGGCCATCTAACTGTCTCTGTGTTAAAGGTAGTAATATGTAATAAGTCTGAACAGGTTGGTTGAGACCAGATGCCAAAGGGCTTTAAACATTGAATATAGGAGTTTATAGTTGATCCTAGAGGTGATGGAGAGCTGTTGTAGCTTCTTTAATCAAGGCGTGACAAGGTCAAGTCTGTGCTTTAGAAAAATCATTTTGGCAGCCGTGGTGGATGGCTTGAAGTAGAAGGAAGCTCAAGGGAAACTAAGGCTCTGAGGCCCAGGTTAAGAGTGCGAAGCTCTGTCCAAGCTTATGTAGGTGAGGAAACCAAAGCCTAGAGATGGTGAATGACTAGCCTTGGGTCACACCGGTGCTGAAAGGAAGAGCAAAGATTTGAATCCAGACCCCGGCTCCAAATCCAAAGCTCTTTCCACTGCTGCTCAGGCTTGCTGCAAAACTCTCAATGTTTTACAAACATTTATTAAGGCCCTGCTGTATACATGGACATATATTGGGTACTGGAGGAGATAGAGTTTGAGTCAGACCTGGTGCCTATCATGGAGCCCTCAGCCTAGTAGGGGGATGAGACACTAACACAGATAACTAGGGTAGTCCATACTATCGAAGGTCAGCAGAGATGAATAAACTAAGAGTTGAGCATGAGGGGGAAAGTCATATCCACCAGGGGATGGTGGGGGAATCAGTGAGAAGGGGACCTTTGGGTGGGGCTTCGGAGCATGGGTAAGAATTTGACAGGTGAGGGGGGGAAGGGAAGCCATTCATGCCAGAAGGAACAACTCAAACCTATCAAGCTATTGAATTGAGAGGGTACAAGGCACACTCTGGTGGCAGAAGTTCATTCAATTTGATTGGAGTGGTGAGTTCAAGGTTACCTGCTGTGTCCTGTTGATAAGAAGAAGGTCCATGTATGGACTGTTGGATTCTTGAGCTCTGAGCTTTGGAGTTCAGGCCAGAACTCTCAAGGGAAGCCCAAAGTTTTCATCTTGCCTTCTTCCTTACGAATCTTCTCCTCAATATCCTGAGGTTTAGTTTGTGAGCAAACCCCCTGAATTCCAATTTGATGCATTCCTGTCTTTTTTTTTTTTTAAGATTTATGACAAAAAATTTGGCCCTGGGTGGAAGCATGAGGAGACAAAGGTCTGCACAGAACAAATCCCCTTAATAAAAGGATTCATTCTGTGAAGTTTGAATTCAGTCAAAGGGCTGCACTTGAGGACCTAGAAGGCCACACCTGGCCTCAAGACCACAGATTCCCCACTTCCTGGTATGCAAACCATCACTGCCTCCCTGTGCTTGTCTGGTCGTGCCCACTGCATCATACTGAAGGAAGGAGTCCACTTACCCTCCTAGCCCACCAAACCCCAAATTCTCAGACCATTCTTATCATGGAGACAACTACTTCCATATTTTTTCTGTGTTTTATTGACCTCCAGACACTATGAACGGTTAACTGTATATTTAGGCCATTAGAGTTACTCATGGAGGCATTGTCTCTTATGGAAAGAGTATGTCAATGTGTAGCTTTAAGGGAAGGGCAGGCCGGGTCTAATACTTCTTCCCCACAATCTCTTGGGGGAAGATAGTGAGTATCATTTCTATCTTTGCTTCTCAGGGTTTCACTTTCAGGTGCCCTGGCTCAGAGAACCAAAGGGCCCTGGTTTTCCATCTTCTTGTCCTCAAGGAGCTTCCAGTCTCAAGGAGCTTAATCTCAGAGCCTGAGCTGGGATAACCTGCCGTAACTTATCCTTATCAGATTGGAATGATTCCATGGACTGGTTCAAAAGACTCAACAAAGGAGATGTTGCTTTTGGCGTGGGGCAGGTGAGAATTAAGGAAAGCTTCATGATTCTCCTTTCCCTCTGTGAGTCCTCTCTCTCTTTTTTTTATTAATTTATTTTGATTTATCAACAATCACTTCTATATGCTTTTGAGTTTAAAATTTTTCTCCCCCTCCCTCCTCACATCCCTCCCCTAGACAACATGCAATCTGATATCAGCTGTACATATGCATTCCTATTAAACATATTTTCACATTAGTGATGTTTTAAGAAAGAATTAGAACCAATAGGAAGAACCACCAGAAAGAGGAAACAAAACTCAACAGAAAAGAAAAAAAATAACAATTCAACTTCCATAGTTCTTTCTTTGGATGTGGATAGAATTTTCCATCATGAGGCCTTTGGATATGTCTTAGATCCTTGTAATGCTGGGAAGGGTTAAGTTTATCAATATTAGTCATCTCACAACGTGGCTGTTATTGTGTACAATGTTCTCTTGGTTCTGCTCAGTTCACTCAGCATCAGACCATACAAGTCTTTCCAGGTTTTTCTGAAGTCAGCCTGTTCATCATTTCTTATAGCACGATAGTATTCCATTGCATTCATATGCCACAACTTGTTCAGCCATTCCCCAATAGATGGGCATCCTCTCAATTTTCAATTCTTTGCCACCACAAAGAGAGCTGCTATAAATAATTTTGTACATGTGGGTCCTTTTCCCATTTGTATGATTTCTTTGGGATATAGCCCTAGAAGTGCTATTGCTGGGTCAAAGGGTATGCACATTTTTATAGCTCTTTGGGCATAGTTCCAAACTGCTCTCCAAAATGGTTGGATCATTTCACAACTCCACCAACAGTGCATTAGTGTTCCAATTTTCCCACATCTCCAACATTTATCATTTTCTTGTTTTGTCATCTTGGCCCATCTGATAGGTGTGATGTGGATACCTCAGAGTTGTTTTGATTTGCATTTATCTAATCAATAATGATTCAGAGCATTTTTTCATATGACTATAGATGGCTTTAATTTCTTCATCTGCGAACTGCCTGTTCATATCCTCTGACCATTTATCAAATGGAGAATGACTTGTATTCTTGCAAATTTGACTTAATTCTCTATATATTTTAGAAATGAGGCCCTTATCAGAGAGACTGGTTGTAAAAATTCTTTCCCAATTTTCTACCTTCCTTCTAATCTTAGTTGCATTGGCTTTGTTTGTGCAAAAACTTTTCAATTTATTGTAATCAAGTTATCCATTTTGCTTTTTGTAATGTTCTCTATCTCCTGTCTGGTCATGAATTCTTCTGTTCTCCATAGATCTGATAGGTAAACTATTCCTTGCTCTCCCAGTTTGCTTATGAGTCCTCTCTTGACGACTTCATGAGCTCCTATAGGTTTAATGGCATCTCTACAGACAACTCCCAGCACGATACAGCCTGAACCTTTCACCTGAGCTTCCATCCTGCTTCACATGGCCTGCAGACATCTCCTCACTCATTGTGCCCCAAAGAGAACTCATTATGTCTCCCCACAAGCCCATCCTTCTTCAATATCTTTTGCATCTTTCTAATTCTTTCTTTTCACATAGCTGTCACACAGTCATTCATTCATTCAAGTATTTATTAAGCACGTACTATGTGTAGGGCACTGTTGTAAGTGCTGGGGAATACAAAGTAGGGGGACAACATTCCTTACCCTCAAGGAGCTTGAGTTCTAGTGGGACAGACAATATGTAAAGAACTAAATACATACAAGATCAATATGGAGTGAATGGATGGCAATGTGAAGGAGGGAGACAGCTAGGATTAGGGGATTTGTTAAAACCCTCATCATCTCTCTCGGGCTGTTACAAAGAGATAGGGACCAGATCTATGGTTTCATCAGAACGGGGAATTCCCAGGTGAAGAACCTCCCTCTAAAATGAGATATTTGTAAATCACTTAGCACACTTCCAGGCACATAGTAGGCACTTAAGAAATACTTGTTCCCTTTCCATTCCTCTCCCTCTACCAGTGCATGTCAGCACCTTTTCTATAACCCAGAGTCTTAGCTGCTTAGAGAGAGGAGTTAAGTGACTTGCCCAAAGTCATATATCCAGAATGTGTTAGAGATGGTCTTTAAATACAGGTCTTCCTGGCTTTGAGATCACCTCACTATCCACTATGTCTCTACAATAGCCTCCTCCTAATTAATCTCTGTGTCAAATCTACCCTCTCTCCAATCTATCTTCCACACAGATGCTAGGGTGATATTCCTAAAGCTTGGGTTTGACCACGCCACTCCCTTGATCAATAAACTGGAGTGGCTCCCTCTGATGCCTCTAGGATTAAATGCTCAGTCTTTGTCTGACATTTCAGATCTTTCTTATTTGTCTCCAATCTGCCTTTGGGTCCTTATTAGATATTGCTACCCTTCATGCAATATTTGGTTTACCCAAACTAGCTGTCTGGCCATTTCTCTCATACAACACTCCATCTTTCATCTTTGGGCTTTTGCGTAGGTCATGCCTGGAGCACATGCCTTCTGCCTCTCAGAAGTCCTAGTCTTCACAGTACATCTCAGAGGTTACCTCATACATGACCATTAGTGAACCCTGAGCTGGGAGTGCCTCTCCTTAAAAAATTACCTTCCATTTATTTTGTATATATTCTATATCCACTTACCTGAGTGCATGTTACTTCTCTATATAGAAAATAAATTCCTTGAGAAAAGGAAGGATCTATCTCATTTTTGTTTATTCTCAGCTCCTAGTACAAAGTCTGGTGCATACTAGGTGCTTCATAAAGGTTTGTTGATTGGTTGATCATATTGTCTTTGCTAGTTGCCCTTGAGGAGATGGAGGTAGGAGGATTCAAATACTATTTTTCTCATCCTCCACAACTAATTATAATTCTCAAAAGCACAAACAAAACCCAAAATGTAGTTCCAGTCTTGGAGAGAACAGAAAACACATGCTTCCTTAGCAGTCATTGTCCTGATGTGACTTCTCCTGAACAAAAAGGGAAAATTGGGAAGCCATACTTGGCACCATCTCACCAGCCCAATCTGGACCAAGATTTGGGTACTATTGCCTCTCACCATTCTATAGCCAACAGCAAAGAACATCATTTAATACATCTCAATTGACTGCCTGTGTTTTGTGCGTGGGTTTCCTCCTTTTTTCATCTCTTTGGTATGGATGCTGATTTATTGTTCAATCATTCATTTGGAGAGGTCTTTGCTACCAAGTGTAGGAGTTGGAAGGAGCAGGAGAGACGGATCAAGTCTCATTTTAAGTCTGCTACACTCACAAAGTGAGCTCTTTCAATTTGGTGCAGTGCGTGGCCCTGAAAGCTCTTGCCTTTGCTGCTCTGCTCCCCCTAAATGCCCAGGGCTCTGGGGCTCTGGGCTCTTCCCATTTCCCGACATACCTTCCATTTTCCCATGTGGATGGAGGTTGTGGGAGGAGTCACAGAGATGGAACTAAGCCTGGGGGCAAGGTTGACTTCTTCCCTTGCCTAGGGGTCACATTTCTGCCTTTGTTACATAGATAGAGCCGGTAGACCCTTCCCAGGTGGGATCTCCTTCCAGCTTCATTTGATGTCTTGGGTATCCTTGGTATATTCTGTAAAGGGGTGACTTCTTGGTGCACTGGGATTCACCATCTCTCTAACCCACTGATGAAGGAAAGTGAGGGAGCAAGAGAGACAAATGCTTGAAAACGATTCCTCTCCTGCTTATGCATTGGAGTCAGATAGCTATGAACTAGGAACTTGGAGTTTGGGGTTCTAATCCTGGCTCTGCCATGTAGCCCCTTTGGGACCATTTTCTCCATGGGCCTCAGTTTCCTCAGGAATGAAATGACAGGTTTATATTAATTAGATGATTGCCATCTAATAAAAAATCCTTAACCTTGTATTTATTTCATATATGGCTTATGTGAATCAATACAATATAGAGTCTGTTTCCTCCTATTTGTGCACATATGTGTATGGCCCTAAGATTCCTTCTTCCAAATGATTCTGGGCCCTTCCCTTTCTGGGATTCTAAACCTTCCCTTGTATTCTCTCTCCCTTTGCTCATTGACCACCCTGCCCCCACCAGCTGGGCTGAGCTGAACCTTCCATCTGTCACTCAAGGAAGATTGAATCTTCTGAGGCAAGCTTTCTTGAAGCTCTAAGTAACCTTTTCTTTTGGTTAATGAGACATGGGAGTTTTTCTTTTTTTTCTTCTTTTTTTTTTAGGTTTTGGTTTCTCAGCAGCCCAGCTTCCCCCCAGATCCTGTTTGCATGACTATGCATTTCTGCATTGGAAGCAAGAAAGTTACATAAGCTTTCTATAGCGGGCCGTTGGCTTGCCAGTGCAGCTGACTGCAGCAGGGCAGGAGGGGGCAGGGCTGCCTTCCATCTTGGGGGCATTCTAAAGGAGGGTAGGGTCCTCAACACCAGGGCGGGGGCAGGGCATTTCTCCAGGGCTTCTTGGCTTAAATCTAATTTCCATTTGGAAGGCTTGGCTCTTCATCATAGGGAAAACGGTGTCATGGCTTTAAGTCCTGGCTCTGCCATCATCTTGCCCTGTGACATTCAATCCAATATAAAGTGATTCAAATGCTTTTTATTAAGTGTCTGCTGGTATAGGGAACACGTTTGCTGCTAGTGGAGATACAAAGTTCAGGACAGCACAGGCAGAGACTAGACACCCAGGCCCAAGTCTTTTCTGGCCCAAGTGGTGGCGGCAACTGGAGCGCTGATAGAGGGTCTGCAGAAGGCCATGGCAAAGAGAAGCCTGTGCACGCACATTTGAGCTAGCACGGCATGCTCATGCATCAAGTCCTGTCATTGATTGTGACAGACCTTCTTGCATTCCCCAAACACGATTATCTGAAGCCTGTGGGTAAAGGGAGTAGGAAGTTGTTGCAACCTGGATGTTTGGCCTTCCTTTGTGGACTGGGTGCAGAATTTCACTACAGTGGGGGCTGCTTGGCCACATTACATGGTCCAGCTTGTTTGCCACCAAGGACAAAGGGGCACTGAACCATCTGCCTCAGTCTGATCCATGGCTCCCTTCTTCAAGACCCTTTAGCTTAAGTGCCAAAGCCCTGGGCCAGAGCCTGTACAAAGACTGAGAAATGGGACATGGAATGTTGTGGACAGGGGAGAGCCTACAGGCTGTCTGGGATGGAGAGGGCAGAAGGAGGAGTCATGTGTCATGGATCTGAAAAGAACAGCTGGGGCCAGTTTGGGAAGGACTCAAAGTGACTAAGGAGTTTGCACCTTACACAGTGGGGAGCCATGGAAACTTCTTGAGCAGAGGGGAGCCATGGTCAGGCCCGCACTTTGGCTCCTGGGTTTGTGTAGGATAGACTTGAGTGGGGACAGGTGAGGCAGGGAGATCAATTAGGAGGAAAATGGGACAATCCAAGGGAAAGGTGACCACACCTACAGTGGAAGAGTTATCATATGAGCAGAGAGAAGGGGATGACTATGAGCCTCTACATGGGCTAATGCCTTGGGGCCTCTCAGGGAGCATGACAGAGAGAGCTAGCCTCTGAGGCAGGAGGACCTGGCCTGTAACATGTAATGGCTGTGTGCCCTTGGGCGGTGACTTGAGCTCTCAGGGCCCTTGGTGACTCTCCAAGATTACAAATTGGAGAGTAGGTGCTGATTGGTCACTGAGAGCTTCTTCAGCCAATGAAATTACAGATTCAGTCCAAATACATAGACGAGCCAGGAATAGGAACAGGACCTGTGATTTCATTGGCTGAGGAAACGCCAATGCAAGTCAACACATTCTTTAGAAGTCTTAATGAGTTGTCTAGGAGGCCAAGAGGTAAGTGACTGGCCCTGGGTTAGACTCCAGGGTAGACCAGAAGGAGGACTCCACCCCAAGCCATCTTGGCCAAGTCTATCCATTTCGCCATAACTGCCTTTCAGATATGGATATAGTAGTCATTTAGTCAGTCAGTCAGCAAGCATCCATTTGGTGCTTACTATGTGCCAGGAACTGTGCCATGTGTATATCCCCAGGGATACAAAGAAAGGCCAAACCATGAAGAAACAAACAAAGGGTGTTCTAAGGAGTGAGACATCACATCAACAACTAGGAACATACAAGGTACATACAGGGCACAAGAAGTTAATTTGAAAGGGCAGTCATTAGCAGCTACGTAGTATACACTTAGACATAGAAGTAGTCTTTCCCCCAATAGAATATAAGCTCCTTAAGAGTAGGCCCTGTTTCACTTTTGTCTTTGCATCTCTAAGACCTAGCATTGTCCCTGGCACGTATTGAATATTTATTGTTTAGTCATTACAGTTGTGTCTGACTTTGACCCCATTTGAGGTTTTCTTGGCAAAAATACTAAAGTGCTTTATCATTTCCTTCTCCAGTTCTTTTTTTTACAGATGAGGAGACTGAAGCAAATGGGATTAGGTCACTTGCCCAGGGTCATACAGCTAGTAAGTATCTGAGGACAGATTTGAATTTGGGAAGCTGAGTGTTCCTGACTCCAGGCCTGGCACTATCCACTGCTCCACCCAACTGCCATAACGCTTAATTGGAATTGACAAGATCTGGCAACGGATGGAGCAGGAGGCATAAATGAGAGTGAAGAGCTGAAGATGACCCTGAGATCGCATTGACTGGAAGGATGCTGGATGAAGAAGTGAAAAGGAAGGGTGGGGTTAAGCAGGGAGATAATTCCATTTTGGTTGTGTTGAGTTTGAGATGTAGATGGGGCGTTTGTATGGACATGACAAGCAGACAGTTGAAAACGTATGTCTAGGCCTCAGGAGAGAAATGAGGGCTGAATACATAGCTTTGGGAGACTTTTCCTAAGAGCTGATAGTTGGCCTTGTAGAAGTTGATGGGTTCACTCAGAGACAGTGTAGACAGAAAAGAGCAGAGAGTCCAAGGCAGAGAGCTGGGCTACATCCACAGTTAGAGAGTGAGATGTCAATGTTGATAAAAATGGAAAAGAAGCTGAGAAGGATCAGTTCAACAAGCATGAAAGGAATCATGCCGGAAGAGTGTCACAGAAAATCCAGGGAGGAGAATAAGCTTGGAAGAAGGTGATGGTCAACCATGTGGAAGGCTACAAGATGAGTCACAGAGGATAAGGGCTGGGAAAACATCAAAGGATACAGCTAGAAAGGAATCTTTGTGACCTTAAAAGGAATCACTTCGTTCTATTTGTGGGAATGAAACAGAGTACGGGGCAATGAGAAATGAATAGGAGATAAGAAAGTGGAGGCAGGAAGTGCAGAAAGCTTTTTTTTTGGGGGGGGGGTAGAAGGTTAATTGAGAAGAAGAGAGAAGATGACCTAAAGGCACCCTTCCTGAGGAGATGAGGGAGGATGGAGTGAAGAACACAGGAGATGGGCCCTCTCTTACCTCTTCAGCAGAGACTAGAATAAGGAAAATAAAATGTGGGATGATCCACAGGGGACTGGAGTCTGGAGTTGGGGAGAAAATACAGCTTGTGATGGATGGAACCTGTATCTCCAGTGAATTGACCATGAATTTCACCCCAAAGACAAAGGAGAGAGGCATACGTTAGGTGTGAACAGGCTGCAATATAGAATAAATAAAGAGGTCAAGGAAGAAAAGAAATAAAATATGTCCTCAGGGAAATGTAGAGTAGGAAGACAAGATGGTCTGTTGGGTCATGTGGTGAGCATGAGGGATCGCAGGAGAACAACTTGTGTGTCTACGGGGGTAAACATATTCTTTGAAGAAAGTGAGGAAGTCCTCCAGTATTTTGGGCAGATGCCTTGTAGTGAACTTATGGGAAGACGTGTACAAGATTCACAAAGAGTGGGCAAGCATGGATGGATCATGATCTACATCATTGGAGGGAAAGTCCAAATTGGTGATACACCTGGAGATTTGGGTACCTCAATGGTTAGCACAAGGCCAGGCCTTTAAAAGCGTTTGGCGAATTGAATCTGTTCCTTAAAGTAGGCTGCTGTAGTGCTTCTGGTAAACGAAGCTTTGGTAGCTAATCTATTCCATTATTGCATTTATGCAAAAGAGAAACAAATGTAATTATTTAACAAAATTTCCCCTCCTTTTGTATTGTGCCTTTTTAAGGGATTCAGTCTGAAATCAGTTTATGGCAGTTTGGCTTGATGATAATTGACCTTGGAAGACATTCTTATGTAACTGAGCATTTAATAAGAACTAGCATTTAGATAGCAGGTTGAGGTTGGTCAAACATTATCTCGATGTTGATTTGTCAATGATGGCATGTGAAATCAACCCTAGGCATTCCCAACATTTAGCAACCCAGCCTCTCAGAGCAGAAATGAATCGCTTAACTCGTAGCAGAACACGAATACCCTCGCAACATTTCTCAGCCATGGTCATCTAGTATCTGCTCAAAGATCGACCGTCAGTCATGATGACAAGTTTACATTTATATGTAGGCTTGTAAGGTTCGTAAAGCATTTTGCACATGTTATGCCATGATCCTCGGAAGTGCCCACAGAAGTAAGTACAATCGTTCCTATTTTACAAATGAGAAGATGGAGGTCAGGAGAGATCCAGAGACTTGCCCGAGGTCACACAGTCAGGAAGTGTCTGAGGCCATATCTGAATTTAGGTCTTCCTGACTCCAAGCTCAGTACTCCATTATACCACTTAGGGGCCATGTGAAGAAACTGTTATAGACAAGCACATGCCGTTTCACTTTGGAAGAGTTCTCATTGTAAAGAGTTCTCATTGTTTCCCTGACCTCCAACCTCAATTTTCCTTTCCACCTGTTGGTCCAGGTTCTACCCCCTAGGGCCAAGCAGAAGAAATCTAGTCTCCCTTCCACTTGACGGCCTTTAAATGCTTGGATTCTGTCACCTGGTTCCACTTCTAGCTTGTACTTGCTCCCATTCTATACAGACCTCGACACGGGAGCATCTAGCTGCATCATGGTTCTCCAGCATGCCCTGAGCACAGCTGCATGAGGGCTACGTGCACCCGGTCCCTCTGACCCTTCAGGACGCCAGAATACCAAGCCAAGGGCCACGGCAGGCAGACTATAAATGAGACTTGGCACGACACAGGATCAGGGGCCATAAGAATTACTCGAAAGTCATTTGCTTGCTTCCCTGGCTCTCAGCCAGACCTCTGACTTCTCAGGCACGCTCAGAGCTTTGCCTTCACTCACCGTTCTTCACTAAGAACCTTCCATGTTCCAGGTGCTATGGAAATCATTATTGATGTATAGCAACATATGTTGTATGTTTTCAAAGAGCTCTGCCTCCATCAGTGTGCATACTCTCTCTGCTGATAAAGATAGCCACCCCTTTGTGCCTAATTCGTTCATTTCCTAACATTTCATGTTATACCCAAAGCATTCTTCCTCTAATGACCTGGCTTTTGGATATGATCTCCCTGTATTTCAAGAAAGAGGTCTTCAGATGACAGTCTATCCCTGGGCCTTTACCATCTAGTTGGACCTGCCAGGACCTTCAGAACTGTAGATATTACATTCAAGGACTCAGGACACGTGTGTTAGTATCTATGGCTCTAAGTCTGTTTATATAAGAGAGAAGCAGGGTGGTTTGGCAGGTAGAGCCTGCCTCAGAGTCAGAAAGTCCTTGGTTCAAATTCTGCCTCTGATGTATTCTGGCCATGTGACCCTGGGCAAGTCACTGAACCTCTGAGTTCTACAGGAAACTCTTGAAAGCTCTAAGTGGCAGAATGGGTGCCTGGCACATAGAAAACACTTCAAAAATGCTTGGTTGGCAGAGGGGTTTCCTCAGCAGGATTCATCTAGGCTATGTCATTGAGAAATGTATGAATAAATTATATATATATATATATATAATATATATATGCACATATGTGTGTGTGTGTGTGTTTGTGTATATATATGTACACACATGGGCATCATGGAGGGGTGGCTAGAAGGCTGACCTCACTGCCAGGAAGACCTTGGTCCACATGATGTTTTTGACCCATGCTGGCTGTGGGAGCCTGGAAAAACATTAGTCCTCTTTGTGTCCCAGGAAACATTTGGAAATGAAAAAAAAATATAGCCAAGTTGTAGAACTACACAATTTTTAATGCCACAGAACTTCTCACATGTGACTCTAGACCTGAGATAATATAGAAAGTTTGGATTTTGCAAACCTTAAAGCACTATGTTTGTCATACATACACACACGTGTACATACAGTGTGTGTATATATGTAGTAGATATACATATGTGCATGTGTGCATGCATGTCTGTATATCACTATTACATACAGATTGTGGAATATTTGTGTGTGTAATATTTCTATTACATAGCAAGACTTGGTTCTATGTCCGATCTCTGCCACAGACTGGCCATGTCACTAGACAAATTTATAAAACTACAAACTACAGGGAGGTGTTTGCATTGATGGAGGGACTTCCCTCCCTGGGAATTCTCTGTACTGATGACATCACGTAGTCAGTTTGTGGGAGGGAGGGTTTGGCCATCACCTGGATGAGCATACAAGGAGGCAGAGCTTTGGCCAAAACCTTTGATTGTGCGGGCCTCTCCCTAGAGCATATGGACGTGCCCATAGGTGCTTTGCAAAGAGGAGAAAAGAAAATGTCTGATTAAGTTCCAGTGACTAAGATTACCCCAAACTGAACCTCCTAGGGCATTCTTTTTAGTTATTGGAGATTACCTCCAGGTGATTGGATTGGTCTGACCTCTTAGTCAAATGAACTCTTGGAAATGTCCCTTTGGGTTCACCTGGAGCAGTGAGTCAGTCCCTTCCTTTGTGCTCCTCTGTGTCCTGTCTTGGAGCTATACAGAGGTGTATTTGGAGATTTCCCTGAGTCAGTCGGTTGATAAACATTTACTAAGCATCTACTACGCGTCAGGATACAAAGTGAAACAAAGAGCAGTCCCTGCCCCCAAAGAGCTCACAATCTAGTGGGAGAGGCGACATGTAAACAACTAAGTCCAAACAAGATGGAGATCCAGGTTCAATTGGTTGCAATTGCGTGGGTGTGGGTTTTACCGAAACAAAAAGAATCTGACCTTTTGAGGAGGGGGAGGGGAGATACTTAAGATCAGACCCAGCCTGAGCCCGGGGCAGGAACCGGGTTCGTGTAGAAGGTGGAGCTTGAAGGGGTAATGACAGATGGAGGTGAAGAGCGCATATACTCCAGGCATGGAGAGATGCAGTGCTGTGACCAGGCTGGCTGGGACAGAACATGTAGGGAGTGGAGAGCTACATAAGGAGATTGGAGTGGTAGCATGGGGTTAACTTGTGAAGGGCTTTACAGGACAAACAGAAGGGTTCATTCTAGATTCTAGAGGAAATCACAGTCCAGTTGGAACTGATTGTATGTTACCGTGAAAAGAGCTCTAGCTCTGGGGTTGGAGGACCCGGGTTGATGTTGCACCTCAGAGGCTTGTCCCCTCCATGGCATCAGGCAAGTCACTTGACCTCCCTGGGCCTCAGTCTCCATGTCTCTAAAATGAGGTGTTTGGACCATATACTCTAGGAATTATTTTCAAATTCTGGATCTGTGATCTCCTAATTGGATAGGGAGAGACATGGTCAGACATGCACTTAAGGAAGATGAATTCTGTAGCTAAGGAAGATCAGTGGATTGGAGTGAGGAGAACCTTGAGACAGGGGGACCAATTATAATATAACAGGGGAGACATGCTGAGGCTCTGAAATGAGGGTGGAGGTGGGTGGCTATGTGAATAAAGATGAAGGGAAGAGGTAGGAGCTATATTTTGGAGATAGAAACAACAAGATTTGTCAACTGGTTGGTTATTTGGTGTGAGTGAGAAATTGAGGGTGACGTTGAGGTTGTAAACTTGGAAGATGAGAAGGATTAAGGTTCCCTTGAGAATAATGAAAAAGTTTAACTGAAGCAAAGGTTGAGGAAGAAAGGTAATGATTCTGTTTTGGATAAGTTGAGTTTGTGATGCCTGTGGAATATCCCAGAGGCAGTCAGGGACTGGCTGGCCACATGGCCAGGATATTTCAGAGGCAGAAATTAAAATTTCCAATAGGCAGTAAGTGAGGTGGCATTAGGGGTCAGGATGCTGGGGCTGGGCATGTAGATGTGGGAGTCTTTCCAAAGAGATGATAATTAAATCATAGAAACAGATGAAGTCAGTGAGAAAGTGTGGAGACAGTGAAGAGTCTAGGACAAAACTTTGGGGAACATCCATGGCTAAGAACCATGACAGAGGTGATACTAATAGTTAGCTTCCACATAGCACTTTAAAGTTTGCAGAGTGCTCTGCAAATATTTTCATTTTATCCTCCCTGTGAGGTAGGTGCTAGTATTCTCCTACTGCAGATGAGGAAATCGAGGCACAGAGACATTAAATGACATGCCCAGGGTCATACAGCTAATGTACGTGTCTGAGGCAGGACTGGGACTCAGGTCTTCCTCACCATCAAGTCCCGGCCTCTGTCCATGGTGCCACGTGGACGCCTGAGATGATGAGCCAGCAAAGCAATGGGCAGGGATGGAGGGAGATGCAGGAGAAAGAGCAGTGGCAACTGCCCCTCCCCCCATGACATAGTATCCAGGAGAAGGATTAGTCAGCATTTAAAGACTTCTGGAGGTCAGGAAGGATGAGGACTGAGGAAAGACCATCCAATTTGGGATTCCAGAGATCATTGATTACTGTGGAGCAAGCAGGTTCCTGTGACGAGAAGCCAGACTATTGGGGTTCATGTAATAACCACTGGTGCTGGCCTTGGGGAGCTGGGCTGTCCTCTTCCCTTGAAGGTGTTTGGACTCCGGATTGAGACCCAAACTTTGGGGCAGCTCGGAGGGATCCCGTTTCCCCCTCAATTTGCCTGGCACTTCATAATCCCAATCTAGATCACTGGGATAATTGCAGCACTTATGTCCAGGGTTTTTTGTAAAGGAGAGAAAAGAGGTAGTCAATATATAATATAGATCACAGAGAGAGTAGCTATTTTTCCCACTCAAAAGACATGCTTAACACATAAAGGACTTATAAACACTCATTTGTAAATATTAAAAATGTAATACTCTGATGTATGATGCATGTTACACTGTTCCAGGAGGTTGATACTTAGGGCATTGAGATATGGGACACTTAGCAGTCTATTGAAGAGCTCTTTCACCTTGACCTCAGCTCTGCACTGTCCAAACAACTCACTTAAGGTCCATGTCTTCTGGCAATCCAGGCTGGCATTTGCACTCATCCCCCTCTCAGTAGTTAAGTCCTCTGAGAAGTGTTGTAGAAGCTGTGGAGAATACTTCCTATAGTATGGCCAGCACTGACTGAGGACCTCAGCAACTCCCAAACTCCCAAGGTAGCCATTCCTGAAAACTCCAGCTATCATGACTGATGTTCAAAGACCAATGCTTGTGGAAAGAGTCACAAAATACAAAAGGGAGAATTACTTAGACACCTTCTCTAACTGCCAAGTGAAAGAAGACCCCTTAAGTGTCAAGGAGGGGTAAGTAGAGGCATTGTCCCTCCCCCTGCCCCAATCCATGGGAGATCCCAGAGAGAGATTTGTATGTCCCTCACATGCTTGGCAGATGGGCAGAGAAAGGAAGATGAGAGTGACCTTAGATGCTCTCTTTCCATTTAAAATCTATTGCGTTGGCTGATCTTTCTGCTTGGTGGCCAGCAAGAGGATGGCTTTGTCATCCCAAAGCTTATATACATCAGAATCCTTTTCCATAAGTTGCCAGGAAGCTCATCTAAGTTCTGGGCATGCTCCATCCTCCATGGGGTTATACTCAGGATAGAGCAGATGAGAGCAGGCACAGCTGATTACACCCATTACATTAATGACTGAATGAGAGGAGAGGAAGGTGCATTTTTTTTCCCCTAGGAGTGCACCAAGGAGAATAATATGTAATCAGCCTGGGAAGATTGGGTGGGGTTTTTGAATAGTGTTAAATGCCAAACAGAACATGGAAATACGAATTTGGCAGTTATGCACATTGTGGAAGGGAGAGACTGACTGCAGGGAGACCTATTGGGAGGCCTTTGCAATAGTTCAAATGGGAAGATGGCTCACTTGATCAACATCTAGCTAGACTATGGTGTTGGGGATATGATTAGAGAGTAGGATTAACACAGAATATATTGTAGAGGGAGAATTAGACATGACAACCAAGTGGATGTTTGGAGTGAAGGTCAAGGATGATGCCAAGAGTGTGAACCTGGATGACTGGAAGGATGGTTGAGCCTTTGATAGAAGCAGGGAAGTTAGGAGGAAGACTGAGTTTAAGGGTAAAGGTAATGAGTTCTGTCTTAGATGTGTTGAGTGTGCAATGTCCCAAGGACAAATTTCCCACAGGCAATTGGAGCTGTGGGACTAGACCTCTGGGCTATATGTAGATTTGGAAATTCTTTCCATAAAGATGATAGATGAACCCAGAGCAGCTCATGAGATAATCAAAAATGTATATAGAGAAAAGAGGGCCCATGACAGAGCCATCTATGGTTAGAAGGGAGAGCGTGGTTGATAAACTCACAAAGGAGAATGGGAAGGAGACAAAGGAAGATAAGGTCATCCCAGAATGAGGAGAACCAGGAGAGAAGAGTAACGTAGAAATCCCAGAAAGACATAATCCCCAAGTATTCTCCAGTCCCCATGACCTCTCACACTGCTCCAGAACAAATTATGCACCAATGATAAACTGACTTCAGCTGTTTCCATGGTTTAGGACATCCAGAATCCAAAAGAAAGTAACATAAATTTCTCCAAACTCAGAAACTGACTGTCACTGACCCTGAACTCAGCACCCTTCTGCCACCTCCCACACTATCAGCAGGGAGGCTGTACTAATAGACCCATGGATAGACACAAGCTTAGATCAAACCCCACCTTGCACCCCGTTATCCTCTCTCTCTTTCTAATGCCATACAGACCCTGGCTCTGGCTGTGGAAGTTTGCTTGGGCTTTAACAGCCAGCTTGGCCACAGCCCTTTAGGAAAAAAGCCTGCCAAGGGTGGAAATCTGGAAGTACTGGTGCTCAGTCTGTGGTGCTGAGGAACAGAGGGAGTGGGACAGGTCACCAAGACAGGACACTGGGCATGTGGGGAGCTGTGCAGCACTCCATCAAGCCTGAGAGAAAGATCTTTGCACAGCATCTGACCATCCAGCCACTTGGTGCACAGACCTAGGTGGATGAATCATGAAATGAGCATTGTAGGAGGAGACGGAGATGCATGGAGATCCTTCTTTGAAAAATGAGCTACTTTGACTCAACGACACCTAAATTCTTATGAAGCCCCATGTTCCCCCCAAGGTCTTTATATCCTCTCCAACCCAGGCTTCTGGATACTCAATTGGAGAAACAGTGAGGGGAAATGGAAAGGAAACTGACCTGAGGAACCATGAACCTTGGACCCCTGGGGCTCCAATTTGGTCCTGGCAACCTTGGTGGCAGCCTTGGGTCAACCCCTTCCCCTCTCTAGGCCTCCGTTTTTCTCCTCTACAACAAGAGGGGATGGGACTAATAATAATGGTAATGGACATTTGTTTAGCACCTGAAAGTTTGCCCAGTCTTCTATGGACATTATGTCATTTGAGCTTCACATCAATCCTGTGAGGTAGGGATGATAGACATTATACCCATTTTATGGATGAGGAAACCAAGACTCAGAGAGGTCAAGTGATTTCCTCATGGTTACACAACTAGTGAGTGTTGGTGGTGGGAATCAGACCCAGGTGATCTGACTGCCAGTTCACCCTTTTAATTCCCTAAGCCGTGAAGTCTCTCTAAGATAACCTCTTAAATGCTAACATTCTCTGGTAAGTCCAATACTGATTTTTTTCTCCTTTTCATTATCAGTGACAATCCAGGTTATCGGGAGTCTCTTAAAGGCCCAAGAGGCTGAATGGAGCTGGGGTGGGAAGAGAGAAGGGTCTGGGCATTACTTAGGGATGTTTGCAAGGCTGTGGTTTTCCTTTGCATCTTGCACTTGAGAAGACGAGAGGAGAATGATAACTAGAATCTCAGCATTGCAGGATCTCAGCATGGAAAGGAACCTCAGAGGCATTCAGACCAACACAAAGCTGAGGAAGGCTCCCCTCCTCCCCCATCCCCGACAAGTGGTCCTTGACACACCTAATGACAGTGCGAGGGAGTTCTCTTAGCAGGAGACGCTACGCTGCATCCTCCTAATCTGTTACCCACACCACCAGCTCTCCTCCTAAGAAGCCTAATCTCCAAGGAAGACTGAAAAGATTATTGTTGCCTTGACAACCATAAAGTATTTGAAAGTCCCCCCTCCGAATTTCCTCCTCTTCGGAGAGATCTTTACTGCATCGGAATTCCAAGAGATAGAAAGGATGGGGGTGGGAATAAATGGAGGAGTCTCCAGGCAAGAAAGGGCCAGGGCAGATTCAACGTCACCCACAGTCTCCCTTTTTTCTGTGCCCTGCTCTCCCTTTACTTGCTCCCAACCCTGAAGCATCGAAGCAAGCCCCTCGATCTCGCCTGCGGGCAGCCACCACTCTGTGCCCGGCTTGGGTCAGAAGGACCCTGAAAAACACAAGGACATCTCCAGCAGCACCTTTTCATAGAGCTCCCAGGAAAGCTGTAAGATTAGGCATGGGCATCTGAATACTTTAATTACTTCAATAGATCTGGGACCCCATTTGTGTTGACCCCCTCCAACACTGCAGCCTGTGTCCCGTTCAGTCTCTCATCCTAGCCGCTTCTTGTCCGTGTCCTTTTGTCAGACTTCCAGGGGCTCCACCCCTTGCACTGAGGGCTTTCCTTCTGGACATCCTGAAATCATTGTCTGATCTCAGCGTAGCACATGGTCTGTAGAAAAAGCCCTCACGGAGTGAAGCATGCTGTCCAACAGTAAAGCAAACCTCGGCTGCAGTCCCACCTTTGATTCTTACTAGCTGTACAGTTCTGGGCAAACTACTTAACCTCTCTGGGATTCAGGCATTTCGAAGACATTTCTATGACATTAAGGAACAGGGAAGATGCATTTTCCTCCAAGAAGGGATTTGCCCCTCCAAGATGACTTCCCAGTTATTTCTAAACCCTGAGGTCTGTTCTCTGGTCATCCTCCTCATCCTTCTCATCCCCCTCCCAATCAAAACTGGGACTCTGGCTCTGGGGTGTTGGGCTCTGCACCTTTATTTGCCTGGAGTCGAGCCTCTGTGTCACTTTCTCCCCACAGAGCCAACCACAATCTAGCCTTTGGTACAAACCTTAGGTGCTTAGGGTAGACCTCCCAAACTAGTGCTCACTCACAGCCATGCACAACTCCCACATTGAAAAAGGAAAATGTCCTGCTTCACATTGATTCAACTGAACATATCACTCCTATAATAAGCCACCCCCATGTGAGAAATATACATATATCCAATATACACGCCCGTATATATGGATACATATGTATCTATGTGTCTGTCCAGTGCTTCGCACAAGGTCCATTATATGTGCTTAATAAATGTTTATTGTCTTCTCTCTCTCTCACTGTACACATATACACACATATTATTATGTTTCTATATTGTACACATTGCATATTGGGATATTGATCAGAGCGTAAATGGGTCAACGACCTAAGGGAAAGCACGTCTTCTCTTTGAGCCTTGGTTTCCCCCTTTGTCAAATGAAGGGTTTGGACAGAGAGATCTCCAGCCCTCTCAGTCCTCTGTTCTAAGGCGCTCTCAGCATTAACATTTTCTGTTCCAAAGTCTTCCCACCGTGGACCTTCTCTGTTCTTGTTCTAGACTCTGTCCCTCCTAACTGTGACATTCTCTGTTCCACATTCTAAGGTATCTCCCAGCTCAGTTATGTTTGGGGCTTTGGGGGTGCCAAAGAATAGAGACCCAGTCCCTGACATAAGGGGGCTCACAGTCTAGTTGGGGATCCTGGACTTAATTATTTTCTTTCCAGCTTTCTCTCCCATTTCCCACCTTCATACTCTCTAAGCCAGGCTGTCAAACTCCATGCTCCCATGGACACATCCAGCATGTTCCTTTCTAGGAGCCTTTGCTTACACTGTATCTTGTGATTGGGGGCTCGCCCTTCTCCAACACTCAGCTGCCATGCCTGAAACCTTGTTGTTCCTATTTCCCCAACCAGTCAATAAGCTCCTTGAAGGAAGGGCCCATTACTTATTTGGATGTACTTCCTACTAAACCACTCTTGGCATTTTGTACATGGTAGGTACTCAGGGTCCATTGGTTCAATCAATGAATGAAAGAAAATATTGAATTCACTAAGCCACCAAATCTATATTAAGCACCTATTATGTGTAAAGCACTGTCCTAGGTAGAAAGGAAACAAGACAGTTTCTCCTCTCAAGGAGTTTATAATCCACCATGGGTGGGGTCAGGGATCACAACAGGGAAACAGAATTCAATACAGAATGCAAAAAGTAAGAACCAAATCACTTCAGGAAGGGGAATATGCTAGCAATGGGGAGAGGAAAACCCGGAAGGGAAAGGTCTGAGAGGAAAGGGGGCACCTGAGCTCTGCTTCAGAGGAAGCTCAGGCTCCTATGAAGCAGAGATGAAAAGGATGCCCATTCCAGATGTGGGGGAACGTCTGTGAAGACCTGGAGAGATGGAGTGTGGTGTGCAGGGAGCTCAGGTAAGGGTCACAGAGCTAAGAGAACTCTGGGAGAATCAAGGATTCTGTAGCGGGCAGTCCCCACCCTCAGACCTAGATGCTTAATAAGATTTTTGATGAAACTGGACTTGGAGATTTGCATCCCCAGCACCTGTCTGAGCATGATTGAACTGCTCCCAAGTCTTGGTTCTTATTCATCTGCCAAGTTATTTACCCTCTCTTAGTGCCAGTTTCCTCATCCTGGTCACCCAGGCCACTAGGTGGCACAGTGGATAGATAGACTTTGAGTAAGGAAGACCTGAGTTTGAATCCTGCCTCAGACATTTAATGGCTGTGTGAACTTGGGCAAATCCTTAACATCTCTCAGCCTCAGTTTTTTCATCTGTAAAATGAGGATAATAATAGGATTTGTGTAGGATCAAATGAGTTGACATATGTAAAGTGCCTTGCAGACCTTCAAGTCTATATAAATGCTAGTTGCTATTATTATTTAATTCAGATGATGAGGTTTGCCTCTAAGGTTGTTAAGGTTCGTCCTTCTTGGATATCCCCTGGGGAGTTCTTTTCTCATCGCTGTGCCATCTCTGGGTCCTGCTGGCCCTTTTCCTGGACACAGACTCTGCCTCCCACCCTCAAGGCCCCAGGGGCTTACTACTAAGTACTCCCGAGTAACTTTCAGTTTTTGTCCTCCCCCTTTCTTCTAGGCCAAACTCAGGAGCTGTCTCTCCCATGAAGTCTTCTGGGGTTTCAATCCACCCACCTCTGATTTCTCTCCCCTCGTCCCTGGTGGCTCTCTCCCTTTTCTCACACTTATTTGGGTACTTGTTCTCTCCTTAGACTGGTAATTCCTTGAAAGCAGGGTCTGGGGCCTAGCCTTCTATCCATTGGGCTGAGCTCAGTGGTCTGTGCACACTGGCTACTTAGTCACCTGCTTGGTGACTTGAATGGAATGGGGGATCCCCTAGTGCCTTGTCTGTAAAGCCCTAGTGGGGTCTGGTCTGAAGTGATTGGTCTCTGCTCCCAGCATCATTGGCCTCCATACCTTTCACTGGGGAGCTGACTCAAATATGTTTCAGAAGAGCGCCCTTTGGGTGGTGAGGGTGGGGGTGGAGGGGCAGGGGGCCATCTGAGAGGGTTTACATAAGCCGTATAATGACTGCGGAGCAGCCTGGATGCGGCTTCCCAGATCTATATTAAGACATCAGCAATGCAGCTCCAATTCCAGGACTGCAGTATGGGTAGGGTGCTCCCAGTCTCCTGATCCAGGCTCTCTGCATTATTCATGAGCAGCAGCTTTAGCAATGCAGCCCACGAAATGCTAGCCTCTCCAAGCTTCCTCTGCAGGGATTTACTCCTGCATCTAGGGAAAAGTTAACTGAGAAAGTCAGGGAACTCCCTCCCAGTCAGAGCTCTGGGGAGCCCTTTTCTTTAGAGGGAGTGCCGACCTCCTGGGCTCACCCACCTACATTCAGTTAACTGTTGTTGGAAAGCCTCATGTCAGATGAATGTTTTCTATTCCAGGGACCCCTCCCGTATCCCCATCTCACTTAAAACCAAAAAAATCACTGGATTGGTCAGGATTGCATGACCTCTGGAACAAGAGATGATGTCAAAGACCCGGCTGCCATTGGTTCAACGACCCAGACTGAGCACTCTGGTTATCTCGCTACCTAAAGGCTCTGGGTGGTAAATAACACTCTCATTAGGGACAATGCATGTACACACACAATTCAATCCATCCATTCCATTCTACAAGCATCTACTATGTTCTGGGAATAAAAAAGCAAAAATAAGCCACTCCCCACTTTCAAGTTTGTTTGTTTGTTTGTTTTTTGGAGGGAGGGGGAGAAATATCCCTGCACAGATAAATGAATACAAAATAGAAACAAAGCAAATTCAAATGTATAGAAAGTTTCATCAGTACTTTAGGTACTAGCAACTGGGATTCAGCAAAGGCCTCTTGTAGAAGGTCCTATTTGAGCTGAACCTTGAAGGGAACTAGGGATTCCAGGACTTGGAAGGGCAAAGGGGCTGCATTCCAGTCTCAGGAACTGTTGTCAAGGAACAACTCCCTGTCCTTAACCTGCCAGCCCAGGGCCATGATCACGGAGCAACACTTTGGTGTTCTCTTAGCCTAAAGCCTCCAGCGACTTACAGCCCAGCCCAGCACACAGACCTTTTTCCAGGAATGAACACAATTCCATTGCATTCCAGGCATAGACTATAAACAGAGACACAAAGAGGACATCACCAAGGTAAACAGGTAGCCAGCCACCCAGAAACCACATTGCCCAGCCTCCAAGGAGTCTCACCTAGTTCTTATGCTTTTCTTCTTGTCAACAGTCAGTCAAGAAGCATTTATCTAGTGCCTCCTCTGTGCCAGGCACTAGAACATACTCAATTCTACCGTCAGAGTACAAAGATTTGATTAAGGGGCTCCATCCCAGAGGCTTGGCCTCTCTTGACTTTCATTAGCTGCTCCCTACAGGCATTGCCAGAGCAGGAGAGTGGGGACTGCTGGTAGCAGTTGCTACCTTCCTGGTGCCATCGCCCAACTGCTCTGCGTCTCTGAGAGTGGTTCAGAAAGTTTAGAACCTGAAGGGGCCCCATCGCTGAGCAGGAACTTGGGGCAGATGACATGGGCAGTTGTGAAGGGTGTCACACACTGAAGGGCCCAATAGGGCTTCCTATAAACACACATTCTGAAAGCCAGAATATCCAGCATTTTCTAGTTTGGGGGATGAATTTTGTGAGAAGATCGTCAGTGCATACTGCAGTGAAGGCTAACAGCCTTAGCCAGCAGCACATAGGGGCTAAGTTGTCAGGCTTGTACGGGGCCAATGGGCCAAGGCTCGGTGCCACCTGAGCTTGGAGGTCACCGACGATATTCACTCTGGGATCACTCTTATTGTGAGGAAGTCTCATTTCACATGAAACCGAAATCAATCTCTGCAACTTCCATTCACTGCAAAGTAGAACAAATCAAAGCCTTCTTCCATAAGAAGTATCCAAAGACAGCAATTTAACCTCCCGAAGTCTCCTTTTCAGACTAACCTCCTTTTTGGATCATTGCCGGGTCCAAATAGAGTCTCATTAGGGAGCCAGATTCTCTATTGCAAAAATGAATGGCTGGAAGAATGTGCTGGGCTCTCAACAAAACCAGAGAAAGCTCAGGAGACAGTGAGGTCTTTTTGGCCATGTTGAGTTTGAGTTGCCTGTGGGGTATCCAGCTGGTAAGGTGGGACTGGAGCTCGGGAGGGTGGGGAAGTCTGGACAAAGAGACCTGGGAGTCATCAGCAGAAAAGTAATTGACTATTGGCTCTAAATCTATCAATTTTTTTTAAGGCAATTGGGGTTAAGTGACTTGCCCAGGGTCACACAGCTAGTGTCAAGTGTTTGGTCTGAGGCTGGATTTGAACTCAGTTTCTCCTGACTTTGGGGCCAGTGCTCTATCCACTGCACCACCTAGCTGCCCCTAAATCCATCAGTCTTTCCACTGTACCAGACATTGACCCATTAGTGGCTACTCCTTGGGTATGGTTATTCAGTTGTTCTATTGTTTTTCAGTTGCTTCTGACCCTTGATGATCCCATTTGGAGTTTTCTTGGCAGAGGTGCCGGCATGGTTTGTCATTTCCTTCTCTAGCTCATTTTATAGATGAGGAAACTGAGGCAAACAGGATGAAGTGACTTGACCAGAGCTATTAAGTGTCTGAGGCTGGGTTTGAACTCAGGAAGATGAGTCTTCCTGACTCCAAGCCACTGCACCACCTATTCAGTTGGTATTAAAGCCCCCTTGGCAGACTCCTCATCTCATCCACAAGAATAGCACGAGAATCCAGGTAAATGATTCTACAATATCCCTCTCATTTGGCACTTCAATTACCTTGTCGCAAAAAGGAAATGAGGTTAGTTATTCTCATTTTCCAGAGGAGCACACTGAAAGAGACATTCCTGTGGTCCAGATCACGCAGCTGGGCAGTGGCAGAGCTGAGATCAGGCCCCGATCGCAGGCTGCCTGTCCTCTCTTCCTTCTCTTGCACTGAGTGGCCAGGGTGTGTTCTGGGCTGTTTGTGACTGTTAGGTAACTCACACATGCATTTCCTAAGCAGCTGTGACCCCAAGGAGTCAGAGAGAGAAAGAGAGAGAGAGAGAGAGAGACACACACAAACGAAGAGACAGAGAGAGACAGAGACACAGAGATAGAGACAGAAACAGAGACAGAGACAGAGACATAGAGAGACAGAGATAGAGAGACAGAGAGACAGACACACACACAAAGAGACAGAGAGAGATAGAGACAGAGATAGAGAAGGAGAAACAGAGAGAGACAGAAACAGAGAGAGACAGAGACACAGAGAGAAAGAGACAGACAGATACACACACACAGAGACAGAGAGACACAGAGATAGAGAAACAGAGACAGAGAGACAGAGACAGAGAATGACAGAGAGACAGATGAAGACACACAGAGATACAGATAGAGAGAGACACACAGACAGACAGAGAGATGCAGAGAGAGAGACACAGAGAGATAGAGTCAGGCACAGAGATAGAGAAACAGAGACAGAGAGACAGATGGAGGCACACAGAGACACAGAGACACAGAGAGACACAGAGAGAGAGAGAGTCACATTCTTGTGCTCAGTGATCTTCCCTTGTTGCTCTCCAGAAAACAAACCAAACTGAGCCATTTGCAAGCTACAAGGCATGATGGGAAGAGAGGTAAAGGTTGCCCCAGCATTTACTGGCCTGTGAGCCAGATAGGGGAGGAGGAGAAGGAGAGATACTCATTGCAAAGGACCCATCTCATGCTGCAAGTAACTTGGTAGCAAGGAAGCAGCCCCACCTCCTGTGGGCCACTAAGCAAAATCGTGTCTCGCACACTGATGTATGACTATTTCCCAACAATCCTGGTATGATTCACCAAGTACAAACTCATTTAAAAACGTCAATGAATTCTTAGAAGCATTTTGTCATCACATGTTTTCTCCATCATCAGGTACCCATAATACAATTCCTACAGTTTGGGGGGCTGGGGAATTTTTATTATGTTGGAAAGGGGTCCTTACAGTTAAAAAGTGTAAGAATGTGAATTTCTTTAGGGTGAGGATTTCTTTTTGTCTCTGCATGTACAGTGTTTGGCATAAAGTAGGCAGTTAATGTTTGTTGAAATAAATTGCAAAGGTTATGAACCTTTAGAATAGTGGCAAGGGCTCTGAACCTCGAGACAGGAGAGCTGAATCCCAGCCTTGGTGCTGCAAAGGCTCTATGGCCTTGGCCAAGTGACATCACCTCTCTGGGTTTTAGTTTCCTCATCTGTAAACTGGCACTAATAATATATGCACTGCCAACCTTTCATGGGAGTGTTGGAAATAAAACACTTTGTAAACCTAAAAACATCTTATCTAGATGTGTTATTTTTAATTATTAATTATTATTTAATTATTATAAAAAAAGATTCCTCCAGGTACTTGAATGTCTGCTTTTGTGGCTCATGAGTGGGACTGGTCCTTGGCAAAGAGGAATCCCATATTGCCTTTTGGCTCGTTGGCTGGGGTACTACCTGAGGGTCACATGACCTTGAGGTCACTTGTGTGGATCACGAGAAGGTAAGTATCATCAAGTCAGGAATGGGTCAGTTAGCCTGAGCCATTCATTCCTTCATTTATTCAACATTCATTAAGCACCTGCTGTGTGCTTGGTGTGTACAGAGCCTATCAGAGACTCAGACTCCATCTGTATTAGGGGTGACTGAGTGCCTTAGAGATAACATTTATTTGTGTACATAACATATATCTCCTCATTAGACTGCAAGCTCTGTGGGAGAAGGGTCTGTATCATTTTTAAACTTTGTGTCCTTGGTCATGAGCATGAGACTCAATCAGCGACGTATCACATTAGATAGAGCACTGGGCTTGGAATTAGGAAGACCTGAGTTCAAATCCCCTATCAGTCACTTATTAGTTATATGGTCTTGGGCAAGTTACTTAACTTCTGCCTGCCTCAATTTCCTCATCTATGAAATTGGTATAACAATAGCACCTACCATCCAGGGTTGTTGTGAGGATAAAATTATAAGGTTTGCGCAGTTCTTGCAAACTTTCAAGTGCTATACAAGTGCTATCATTATTATTGTCAATGCTGTTGTTGTTCAGTCTAGCTACTCCAGTTGGATTTGGTTGGTTCCATTGCATATCACAATAAAAATAATTCACTTTTCTTAGTGCTTTAAGGTCTACAAAGAACAAGACAAGCGCCTAATGTGTGTTTGTTGAACTGAATTGAAGTTTGTTGACTTGAAGTTCATAGACCTCAGGAAGGACCCCAAAACATTGGGTGAACCCAATGTGGAAAACTTCTGGAGGCCATGGGTGGCAGGAGCGATTAGTCTGAGAAAGTCTGGAAGGGCGGGGGGGGGTACAGAATACCTATGTTGATGAGATCACAGATACATTGTTTGACTACTTGAGATCTGAATTAACTTCAGCTGGTAAAATATAGCATCTTGAGTATTGTAGCAGGAGGTATGGGGGTTGGATGCAGAGTGATTTGGGAAGGCCTCATGGAGGAGGTATCTCTTGGGTTGAGCCTTGAATGATGAGTAAAATTTAGTTATATAGAGAAGGAGGTTATTTTGGAGAGGCTAAGAAGCCTGAATGATAAGAGATGGAAATGAGTGTTTCATGTGCATGAGAAAGGCTACTTAAAGAATGTGCGCTGGGGAGTGATGGGAAATAATTCTGGGTAGGCAAGTTAGGGGTAGCCTATTGAAAGCCTCAAATGCCTGGCAGAGGTATTTGGGCTTCATGAAGAAGGCAATAGGGAACTACCATCCTGGCAGGGATGAAAATGGTGCTTTGTCAAATTGACCCAGCAGCATCTCTCTGGGTAATTCTGGAAACTGCTGTTCCATATCAAGACTTTAGTTTGGTATGGGTGATAGAATACGGAAATTACAGCTCAAAAGACTTGGGTTCAAATCCTGTCCTTGACTCCGTCCCTGGGCAAATCATGACAGCTCTTTGAGCTTCTATTTCTCAGCTGTGTAACAAGGATAGCCTGGTAGGACAGGGTTGTTGGGGAGATCTCTTAACAATGAGTTTGGAGCACTTTGTAAACTCTCTGTCTCTGTAGAGATGGCAGTTGTGATCACCTCCGAAGCATGGGGTGAGCGAGGAGGGCAACTCCAAGAGCATCTCTGAGGGCAGAGCACTGCGATGGAAACAGCCCCATCATTTGCCCTGGAGCCAGGATCTGGCTCAGGCGCTGGAAGGTTAGAGACAGAAATGAAGGCTGCCTGTCCTCAAGGAATTTGCATTCCACTAGAGAGATGCTGTCTCTTCATGTCTAATTAACATGGAATATAAACCAAATAAAGAGAAAACTATGCGCCAGACATGGAGAGCTAAAGGACTCGAGAGAATCTTCTTGGTGAAGTAGAATTTAAGATGAGCCTTGAAGGAGACTCTCAGAAAGGCGACTTGTTTTATTATGGGATGAGATTGAATAGATCAGGATTCTGAGAAGTAGAGGTAAGGAGGGGAAACTTTGCAGGCATGAGGTACAGCCTATGCAAAGGCATAAAGGTGGGAGAGGAAATGCCACAGACTGGAACAGAAAGTAGGGCTGTGCAGAGATGGGGAACCTCTAGGTCCGCAAGCGTGGCCCTTTGACTGAATCCCAACTTCACAGAACAAATCCCCTTAATAAAAGGATTTGTTCTGTAAAACTTGACTCAGTCAAAAAGCTGTACCCGAGGACCTAGAAGGCCTTGAAGCCACAGGTTCCCCACCCCTGGAGCACAGACTGTGGTGGGGGAGTGATGCTGAATCAGCCCAGAAAGCCCCCTTCCCACTAGACGTGGCCTCTCTGGTCAATGCTCATTACCCAGCTTGGCCAGAGACAGGGCTGCTTTTCAAGATCAAGGATTCTTTTCATCAGCTGTCCGTGAGCTGCTATTTCTGGTTGGCAGGCAAAGGCTGGGGTCATTGTGTTGCTCTGTCTGGCTGATTTTAAGGATGGACCAGCAACAAAGTGAGAACAGGTCATGGAAACCAGGAGCAGTAGAACATGAGAACACAGACATGATTATTCATGGAAGAATACGACATTTTCATGCCAATCACCCAATGAGAGTTGAAAGTGCATGGACATGGAGAAATTTGCCCAGTCAATTACGTGACAGGCAGAGGTTCTTTACCTTCTGGGGGTTCGTTTCATTCCTCTCTCCCCTCTGATTAATGGGGGCCCTATGGACCACTTGTCAGAACAATGATTTTAATGCATAAAATTAAATGCAGTAATCACAAAGGAAACAAATTGTATTTAAATGTAATTATCAAACTTTTTTTTTTAAGTTCACAGATCTTAGATTAAGAAACACTGAATATGGACATTTATTGGCCTCAGTTACCAGTCATAGATATGTGACCTAAGGGGGCAGCATTGAGGAGTCAGGATACCTTTCTTCCCCTTTTCCCCTCCCTTTGCCTTCTCTCCTCTTCTCTCCTCTCCTCGCCTCCCCTCCCTGTCCCCTCCCCTCTCTTCTCTCCTCTTCTTTTTTCTTCTCCTCCCCAGCCATAGCTCATTTCCCATCTTATCTCTCCACCACCCCTACCCTTACGACATAACTAAAGCACATCATTCTTGCCCCAACCCTCACTTACATCACTATCCCCACCCTCATCTTGTCATATTTGGTACCATTTTATTCATTCCAGAGTTTCTGGAAACAGTTCATTGGTGTTATAAAGCTGAAGTGGTGACCACCCTAAGCTCTCAGGTTAGGTGTATTCTTTTGGCCTACTTCCTGAGGCATGAGCCCCGTCCCCCACCTCCTAAAAGCCTGGTTCTATCTCCACCACACATTTTGTTCATCAAATGGAAAAACAATTCCATTACGTGGAGCCATTTGTTCTCTCTCCGTTTAACCTGCGGTGCTCAGACTCTTAACATCTCAGAAGTAAGAACTGAAGGAAAATGTATTATTTGATGATCTAATCCAAGCAACCAGGGCACAACTCTTCCTGACAGTTTGAATTTTCTATTGTTTTTGCAGTCTGCTTTTAAATGTGTTAGAAAATTTCACCCCTTTCCTCTGGAGGCTCATTCCACTGTCTGGGATGCTGTTACTGAAAGCTGGTTTGAATTAACCAGTCAGAATTGTCCTTGGGATGAAATGCCCTCAGTCAAGTGGCAGTCCTCTATGGAATCAGAGATTATCAGAGAAAGAAGGAACCTGAGGATATAGAACCCAGATTACCAGAGCTAGGGGAGACCATAAAATACAGAATGAAGACTTTTAGGATCAGTAGGGACTTTATAACATAGAACATAAGATATGAGGGACTTTGGAATTTTGATATTTTTTTTATTTCATTAAATATTTTCAAATTGTATGTAAAAAATTTTAACATTCATTTAAAAAAAATTTTGAGTTCCAATTTCTCTCTTTCCCTCCCATCCCTACCCTCTCCTTGAGAAGGTAAGCGATTTGATATGAATTATACATGTGAAGTCAAGGGACTTTGCAATTTTGAACACAGCTAGGAAGGACTCCAGAGTATAGAACACAAAATCCAAGAGCTGGGAGGGACCTTAGAGCTCAGGACATAGGATATCAGAACCAAAAAGGACATGGTAACAAAATCCAGAAAGTCGGATGCAGAACCAAGAGAGGAATGAAGAATAGGTAGCCCTTCCAAGACCTCCCTCAGTGGGAGAAGGGGATCACAGGGGCTGAAGCACGTTCCAGTGGGACGAGGCCACAGAAGATGTGGGAAATTCCAGGCTAAGAGGTAGCTAAAACAGAGTGGCAAAATCTGGAGAGACCCAGACAGATCCAGGAGAGGAATGAAGACCATTAAGTCTATTCACCTCATTTTACAGATGAGGAAACTGAGACCTAAAGAGGTGAGTGGACTAAGGTCATCTAGCCAAGAGTTAGCAGAGGTAGACCTAGGATGTGATGCCTTGATGCCTCTTAGGCCAATGCTTTGGCTACTGTGTCACCCTAGTTTTGTAGAATTGTTAAGGTACATGTTGCAGTGGAACGTGTTCTAGGCTTTGAGTCAGGAAACTTGGGTTCTGGTATTGACTCTGCCAGTGCTTTTATGTGTGTATGTAGCAGGGCCCAGCACATGTGCAGAGCACATAAGCAAGCTTAGCTGAGGAAGACTGCCTATGTAGAAAGGATGAGATTCTCATTTCTGGGAGAGTCATGATGCCTGAAGGAAGTGCCTTGAAGAGACTTGGGCATACATAGACATCCTATCACTGTTTCTTACCTGCTTAGTCATGTGGTCAGGAGAAGCCTTTTTTGGTTGGCTGCACATCATGCTTATAAAGGTCAGTCAGCCTCAGATTAGTCTCTTTGGCCATTTCCCTTTTGCCTATATTCTTAGTGAATCAATAGGAATCCCTTGATGATTGTGTCCAGTGATGGATAATGTTGTAAGGGTGTAGGTCTTGTGACCTCTCCCCCAAGGCCATGATATGGCCCCAGGAATACAAGTTTGGGTTCTTTGTCTGACTCACTGTTTGTTCTTTCATTTTAGGTGTAGGGAGAAACATTTAGGATATCTAGAAAAGACAACAGTTGTCATAAAGGACCATTGTCGAGAACTGACTGCATCGAGAACCTGTCAGGCCAGATTAGTATCATTTTTTTGACAGGGTGGTGGATGGAAGGAGATATAATTTACCTAGATCGCTGCCAAGCTTTTCTTAATGTGTTTCATGCTTTGCTGGGGGAGAATATGAAGAGATGTGGATTAGATAATAACACAATTAAATGGATTTGTTTAATTGTGGTTGCATGGCTGGAATCAGAGAAAGAAGTTAGGGCTGGATTTGACATTACAGGGTGTCAGAACTTGGGGGACCCAAGAACAGAGAACAGAAAGTATCAGAATTGGGTGATGAATGGTATCTTTGTCATCCAAGGACAAGTTTAGCCAAGTCCAAACAGAAATATTCATCCTTCGTGGTCATCAAATCATTAGTTGTTTTTAATTTTTATTAAGAACAACTCATCAAAGCATCTGCTAAGGTGTAAAGGCATTAAATTAATCATAATCATTATAAATCACACTTCCATACCATTTGAGGTATATAAAACACTATGTTTATAACAACAGTGTGATGTATGTAGTGAAATAATTACCCTCAGTTTACAGAGGAAGAAATTTAGACTTGAAGAGGGACAGTGGCTTGAGTGTTCCTCAAACAGAATATCAGCTCCCTGAGGGCAGGAATCATTTCTTATTTTTTCTTTGTATCCTCAGAGCCCAGCACAGTATAGTCAAACATAATCAAAATTTAATAAAGCCTTATTCAATTGAGTTGACTTGAATTGATGGGTTGGCACTGGAATTCCTTCTCTGGCTTGAAGGCTGCCATCCTCCTCATGCAGGTAAAATTGAAATCTCAAAAACATTATAGAACCTTGTAGTGCTGAATTGCTGAATTAAGGAGAAACAATGATCATTTTCTTTGAGAACCAATGCTTCCAAGGGCATGAGCTGAGTGGCAGTGACTTTTATAAGATTGGTACAGACCTGGTATTAAAAGATCTATAGACGAAGCTATCTTTGATGTTCTCAGGGAAGAGTGGGTGGGCCCCTGAGACAGAGAGAGTGATCTCTAGGACTAACTGTATGCAAGCTGCCCACCTTTCTGTGCTGGCATTTTAGCCACCCTCCAATTTATTACCATTTGGGAATGTGATGAATTATTACTTGTGCCCTTACTCTATATCTTTCATGCAAATGAGAAATTAGCCTGAAGCTAATGCTGGCCCTGTTCTCATCCCTCAAAAGGAATCCCATGGGAACTCAATCCCTTTTCATCATGAACCTCTTTTTCTTTGCCTTCGATGCCTCCAACTGAGCCAATTTAAATAAATGCATCAGATGAGTTTTCATTAGACAATATCAAGCATTTCATGAAAATCATGTCCAATGGTGACTGCAGCATCTCTTCTCGGTAAACATGTATAGCCCTTAGTCTAGCCCAAATGGCCTGGTTCACCCCTGTACTTTTCAGAATTCAGCCCTTTGGAGACATGGATCTTTTAAAGCATTATCAGAGTGGGGGACTCACCATCAAAGGCTCCTCCAGGACACATTCATTCATTCAACAAGCATTTATTAAGTACTTATTGTGTTCCAGTAGAAACTTTGGTACAAAGGCAAAAATGAAGCCTTTCCCAGAATCCAGAGGATTACAGTGCATTTAAGGATATTGACAAATATTGACTTTTCCTCAAACACCCTTACTACTTGGTTCCTTAGTTTACACACTTCCTATGATCTACTCTTCTACTCCACCTCAGCTATGCACAGACAGTCATATCCTTGATCACTATAAATGTACCAGCTCAAGAATTCTAAAATCTCCCTATCTGACCATCATTTACTGGTTGTTTACCTCTCCCTCTGCTTTCCCTTACCAAAACCTCCTTTTTCCCACCCTGTGATGTCCAATTGGTGGTCCTTTAATTTCTTCTGACCTAGGCCATCTTCTCTGCACTAGCCACTCTCTCCTATTTTTTCTTCACCCGTTAATGAACCAGTTGAACTCTACACTGCCCTTTCTCTGGAGTCTCTTGCCTCATTTTTTTGCTGATTGGCCCTTGCCCGAGACTCAACCTTGGATCACTCCCACCATGCATCCATTACTACACATGTACTGCTGGACAAAGATGGAGAAAACCATGCAGTCACTCTGATTGGCTCCATTACAAATCCATGTTATGCAATCTCAGCTGGACCTTCACTGCTACCAGAAAATTCTACTCTACCTCCTTTACCAACTCAATATTCTGTTCTCCCCAACAGCCTTTCCTAATGCTCCTTAAACCCTGCCCTTTCAGCTGAGAACATTGCCTCATATAGAAAAAATTGAGGCTCTTCTCCATGAGTTCCCTCTTCTCCCCTTTTTCTCATCTCCTGTCACTCAGACGCCTTCTGACATTTTATCTTCTTTCACTCCTGTCTCACATGACGACATGGTTTAACTCCTTACCAAGGTCAACCCTCTACTTGTTCAAGCAATCTCATTCCATACCTTCTCCAAATGATTGACTCCTCTGTCATCCCAATCCATCATTTATTTCCAATTTCTCTTTGTCTACTTTCTTCTTCCCTACTAGCTACAAGCATATGCCTGGATACCCCATTTCCAAAAAACCCCTCTCTTGATCCTTTCATCCCTGCCAACTGTCATCCTACATCTCCTCTGCTTTCTGTAGCTAAACTCCTTGAAAAGACCATTTACAGCAGATGCCTCCACTTTCTCTCCTCTCACTCTCTTCTTAACTTGTTACAATCCAGCCTCTGACCTCATCATTCCACTGAAACTGCTCTCTTCAAGATTACAAGTAATCTTGTGATTGCTTCATCCGGTGGACTTTTCTCAATCCTCACTCTCTTCAGCTTCTCTGCAACCTTTGACATTGTTGATCGATCTCTCTTCCTTCTGGGTTTTTGGGACAATAGTCCCTCCTGGTTCTCCTCTTACCTATCTGATTGCTTCTTCTAAGCCTCCTTTGCTGAGTCCTCCTCCAGATCGTGCCCTCCAATTGCAGGTGTCCTTCAGGGCTCTGGCCTGGGCTCTTTTCTTTTCTCCCTCTCTACTCTTCACTATGTGATCTCATCATCTCCCATGGATTTAATTAGTATTTGTATGCTGATGATTCTCAGATCTACCTTTCTGGCCCTAACCTCTCTGCTGACCTCCATCTCTCATCTTGAAATGCCTTTCAGACACATTGAACTAGATATCCAGTAGATATCCTTCCCCCCTCCACTATTTCCCAAAGTCCATCCAGGTTCATATTCATTGTTTCCACGATGCTACCTATCCATCTCATTCTGTGTCATCCCCTTTGCCTTTCGCCTTCAATCTTTCCTAACATCAGGGTCTTTTCCAATGTGTCCTGTCTCCTCATTATGTGGTCAAAGCATTCAAGCTTCAGCTTCAGTATTTGACCTTCTAGTGAAGAACCTGGATTAACTTCTTTTAGTATTGACTGATTTGATCTTCTTGCTATTCAATGGACTCTAAAAAGTCTCCTCCAGCACCAAAATTTGAAAGTGTCAATACTGTGGTGCTCAGCTTTCCTTGCAGTCCAATTGTCACAGCCATACATCGCTATTGGAAACACCGTAGCTTTGACTACATGGACCTTTGTCTCCTACGTTCCCTATTACTGTACAGGGCAACACCATTCTCCCAGTTCCTCAGGCTTGCACACTAAGAGTTGTCCTGGACTTCTCCATGTCCAATCAACTTGCAACATCTAGTGAATACTCCTCGTTCTCTGGTCTGACATCACCACCACTCTGGTGCAGGCCCTCATAACTACACTCATGGATTACTGATATAACTGAGAGTGGGTCCGCCTCACGCCAATCCATTCTCCATGCAGCCACCAAAGTGATTTTCCTGAATCATAGGTGTGGTCATGTTGTCACCTCATTCAATAAACCACAGTAGCTCCCTATTATCTTTAGAAGCAAATGAAAAACCCTCCTTTTGACTTTTAAAGTCCTTTTTAACCTAACTCCTCCTTCCTTTACAATCTTCTTACATCTTGCTCCCCACCACGTAGTCTGATCCAGGCCACACTGGCCTCCTGGCTGTTTCACAAACTAGATGCTCCATCTCTCTGCTCCAGGCTTTTCCCCTGGCTGTCCCCCATGCCTGCAATGCTCTCCTCCCTCATCTCTCCCTCTGGACCTCTCTGGCTTCCTTAAAATCCAATCTTCTACAGTGAGCCCTTCCAACTCCTTTTAATTCTAGTGCTTCCCATGTGTTAATTGCCGTTTGTCCTGTCTGTAGCTTGCTTTGGATTTATTTGGATGCTTGTCATCTCCCCCATTAGACTGGGAGCTCCTTTAGGCCAAGGGCTGGCTTTTGTCCCTTTACATCTCCGGTGCTCAATGCTGTGCCTGGCACATAGTAGGCACTTATGTTTATTGCCAGACTGACTGACTGACTACAAGTGGTCCAGGTCACTACTTATATGCGTTTGGTCTTCACCTAAAAACACCAGTGATGGAGAAATGGCCACCTGCTGAGGCGGCCCATTCCCCTCTTGACTCGTCTTCCTCATTAGGAAGCTCTCTGCCCATCTGTCTACCTCTGTGCCTTTCCTCTTGGCCAGTTTTACTCTCCAGGGCAAAGTAGAAACAGTCTTATTTCCCTTCGTCATCAGAGCCCTTAACATTATTGAAGACAATGAACGTGGTAAATGACATGATCTACGCAAACCCTCAGCCTTTCTCCACTCTGATTGGAGGGCTGGAGGGGAGCACTCAACTTCCCCCAAACCTTCCTTTATAGGGGGAACTTGGCCTTCCAGCTCCCTTGGCTTTCCCTATGCCGCCCTGCCCAGTTCCTGCTCCCTGGAACGACCTGCCCCCATCCCAGGCATGGGTGACTCTGCTTCCCTCCTCACTTCCTTTTGTGTGCAGTCTTTTCCCATTAGAGTGTAAGCTCTTTCTCTTCTCCAAGTCTCCTCTTCGTCAGTCAAAGGGTAAGTCAAAAAACACATTTTCTTAAGCCTTTCCTTTGCGCCAGGCACTTGGGAGACAAATAGAAGGAATGAAATAGTTTCTACTTGCAAGGAACTTGCATGTGACAGAGGGACCCATGGCCATGCTCAATAAATAGGCAGACAGGTTTCTTCAGCCAGTTCTCATGTGGCCTGGTTCCCAGCTTTCCTCTCAGAGGAGGTAGGTGACCTCCCCTGGAGGGACTCCAGTTGGTCAATGCCTTTTCTAAGATGGGACACCCAGAACTGAATACAGTGCTCAAGATGAGGTCTTACCAAAGAAAAGGACAACGATGCCAGCAAGAGCTCTAGATAGTCCTTTGGCTGCTGGGTCCCACTAATCAGACGTGGTAAGCTTGAAGTCCACTACAACCTCCTGATCTTTTTCACATGAAATAGTATCTAATAACAATTCCCCAGTCTGGGACTTTGGGCGCTGTTTTTAAACACAGATGTAGGTGCTTGGGACACAACTACGAATGAAATCATTCCTACTTCTGTCCTTAGCCTGTTCTATATCCTATTTCATCTCATTTGTTTCAGCAAATTATCCCAATCTCTTTAAATACTTTTTTCATTTCCATCCAAGTTTATAGCTTAAATTCACTTCATTTTTGCCAGTTTATCTGTTAATATAGTTAGAGACAAGTGTCTCTAGATTTGTGCTTATGCATGTATACGTTCACACATATGAATATATTCACACACATACATAAAATGTATATGTCTATGTACATATATAAGCAGCTAGGTGGCACAGTGAATATGGGCCTGGAGCCAGGAAGGTGCATTTTCATGAGTTCAAATTTGACCTCAGACACTTACTAGCTGTGTGATCCTGGGCAAATCACTTAATCCTGTTTGCCTCAGTTTCCTCATCTGTAAAATGAGCTGGAGAAAGACATGGCAAACCACTCTAGTATCTTTGCTAAGAAAACCCCAAATGGGGTCAAAAAGAGATGGACACCACTGAAACAAAAAAATGCACATGTATATGTATGTATACACACAACTGTGTGTATGTGTATATGTGTGGGTATAATCTCTGAAAGATTTCTCCTTTGTTCCAGCGAATTGTGCTTTTTGTAGAATCTTTACCTTATTCCAGGGCACTGGAATTTAGCTCCTACATACTGTCCAAAGGTGATTTCTTCCTAAAAATAAGTTGGGAGGGGAAGGGAGCAAACATTTCTATAGCACCATCTATATGCCAGGCTCTGTGCTAAATACTTTACAAATGTCTCATTTGATCCTCATATCAACCCTGGGAGGTAGATGTTATTATTTCCCCATTTTCCAGTTGAGTAAACTTAGGCAAACTGAGGTTTAGCAACTTTCCCATGGCCACATAGCTAGTGTCTGAGACTAGATTTGAACTCAGGTCTTCTTGACTGCAGACCCAGCACTCTATCCACTGTGCAACCAACTGTGACTAGTTCTCAATCTTTCTGTCTCATCTATTGACATATATCCTAGTTCCTTTATAAGTGAAGGCTGCAGAGGTTTAGGTACATGAGGTTGGGATTCAAGGGGCTTGGGTCCTAGTTACACCCCTCCCACTCGTGCACACTATTTGACCCAACCCTGAAGCTGAATGACTTCTCCACTTCTCTAGTTCCTCATCTGTCAGATCAGGATAATAATAATCATCATCTCTGAATTCTTCTCATCTACAAATAATAGAATGTGCTTCCTTGGGAAGGAAGTGAGCTCCTTGTGATCAAAGGTCTTCTAACCAAGGCTGGGGGGGGACGGGACTTGTGAAGGATATTGTAGAAGGGGGTTATGCATAGTAATTGGGGGTTAGGGCCCTCTGAGTCCTTCCAACTCTGAGCTTTTATAAGACAATTTCTTGAGTGTGGAGTTAGAGAGACATAGTGTAGAGGTAGGAAGACCTGGGTTTGAATCTTGCTTCTGGCATTTACCAGCTGAGTCATTTAACACCCAGGATTCCTGAATGAGTCACTGTCTCTGGGTGACTAAGACAGCTAGCTCTAAGACTGTTCACCACCACAGATGGTCCCCACACTGCTGAAATCTCAGATGTCTCTCCAATACTGCCATTCTCTTGAGGCAAGAAATGATTTAAGGCTGTCTGATCACCAAGGGAAGTTGCCTGTGCATGTCAACACCTTTCAGCAGAGGAGTAGATAGAATGCTGGACTTGATCTTAAGAAGACCTGAATTCAAGTCCTTCTTCAGACACTGTCTAGCTGGGTGACCCTGGCTACTTAACACCTCTGCGTCTTAGTTTCATCATCCATAAAGTGAAAGAATTGAACTTGACTCATTGGCAGGGGCCTTCCAGATCTCATTCTGTGATCTTAAGTTTTTATTTATAGCTTAGTGAGGTGGCTCCGTGTCATGCCCTCCCTTTTTCCTCAGTTCTGCACTTCGTCTCCCTTCACCTTCCCCTTCCCCTTCCCCCTAGCCCCCCATTTCATCTTTGCTTCAGTCTCTGGGGAAGATAAGTCCCTCCCCTTGCTAAGGTTAACTCCTTCTTCTTCCCCTTGGGCCCATCTTGTCCTATTTTTCCTGGCAAATTGCATCAACAGTCACCCCATTTCTCTCTTTATTTTTTTTTATCTCTTTATATACTCGCAAATCCCTAATGCTGACAGACACATTGGAACATTGCTGCAGCCTTCCAAAACTTCACTTAACTCTGCCATCCCCTCAAATTATTGTTCTCCTTCCCACTGCCAAACTCTTAGAAAAAGATTTCTACACATATTGCCTCCTTGACCCGGGAAACTCATCCCCTCTCCCCCCAAGCCCCTTGGGAGTTTTACACACCTCCCTTTAACACACAAGAAGTGTCCACTGTCCCTGTGGTCTCTCTCTCTCTCTGATTGACTGATTCCTCCATTTTAAGGAGGATGCCCGGCCCAGCCCACTCTTCCTTCCTCCCCAGGCTGCCCTCCTGACCCTCCACTGAACTTTCTCCTGCCCAGGTAGCTTGGTCTTTTTCTTCTCCCACCCCTTCCAGCTCTCTTTTAGGTGTGGTCTTTCCCTATTGGAATGTAAGCTCCTTGAGGGCAGGGCCTGTCTCTCTTTCTGCTTGGGTTTGCATTTCTAGGGCTTAGCCCAAAGTCTGGCACACAGTAAGCATTTAATAAATGCTGGTTGACTTTCCTTGACTTGCCAAGCTGATTCTTGTTTCTCCCTCACAATGCCTTGCCATTCAGCTGGGCTGGCCTGACTGTCTGTGGCTGGCAGGAGGCTGACAGTCTGTCTTTCCAAATTAAACTCACGTGACACCCATGTTCTAGGTAGACAAACCTAGTTATTATTCTTCACACACACCATTCTCCTTCCCTCCTCCATGTGTTTGTACCTTATGCCTAGAATACTTTCCTCTCTCATCTCCACCTCTTAGAATCCGTGGCTCCCTTGTGTCATCTCCTCCATGAGGCCCTTCCTGATTCCCAATACCCCATCCCTCTCCTCCCTATTCCTTTGTTTTCCTTTTGTAAATCCCACAAACCTGTCTGCGCAATGTGGTATTTCCCCAGTTGAATGTAAGCTTCATGAGGGCCATTTTGGGAGTTGTTTCTGTAGTTCCTAACACAGTACCTGTACCGTAGGTGCTTAATAAATGCTGGGCAGGTTGAGTTAAACTGAGCACTCCAGATGTGATGAGGGCAGGATACAGTGGGATTAGCTTCTTATAATTCTTGGAAGCTAGCCCTCTCAATGAGAAATCATCATGAAGAAGGGATGCTCTGTCTTCATCACCACCAGCAACAAATGCTGACGAACTGCTTCAACAGGCAGATGGGCATAGGAGCCCTGGGAGTGGAAACACCCCCACAAACCGCTATCTTGCTTCCAGACCAGCTCTTACAGCCATAATCTGGGGGTGGCAACTACTATGGAGAAGGGGTAGCCAATCCCAATTGCCAACTGACTTCCATTCATAGGGCAGGTAGCTGACCTAGCTGACATATACCCTTAGGGAGAAACAGCTAGCACCAGGAGGGTCAAACTACTGCCACCATCTTTGGCCACCACCGTCTCCTCTGAGACCCTGATGGGGACAGCTCTGTACACCGAGCCCCAAAACCTTGGGAATATCAATGCTTCTAGCTCAGGACCCTCAGCCATCCTAGTGGGAAGCAGACCCTGTGGGGATGCAGTGTGCTCTGTGGGGCTGCTCCTGCAGGTGCTCCCCAGTCCCTCTCTAAGAAAGAGATCAAAGAGGTAGAGTGTAGAATAAGATACTTTTTTTACATGGGCAATGTAGATATTTGTTTATACATGTTTATAACTTTTGTTCTCATGTTCTCAGTTGGGGATGGAGTTGGAGCGGGAGAATGAAAAGGCAGGTCTGAGTTGATTAAAACAAATTTATATATACATATATATATATATATATATATACACACACACACATATATAGTAATAGGATACAAGGGAAAAGTAAAGGAGTTGGCATTGGCAAGGTAAATGGCCATCTTCAGAGACTGGAGCAAAAAGCATTTGAGATGCTGAAAGGAGATGTAGGATGGAAGACTTTCCATTTTTTCTAAGAGATTCTCCCCTGTTAGATTTGACCTAATGTGCTGGAGTGGTGATATCTTGGATCCTGTCATCCAGTGTGTCAGCTATGCCTTCCAGTTTTGGGTCAACTGCGAATGCAATGAAGAAGTCATCATTGTCTTCATCCAAGCTATTAAGAAATGACCTGAACAGCCTAGGGCCAAGCACATCCCCTGGCATGCTGCACTGGAGACTTCTTCCTTCCAACTTGATGTACAACCATTACTGATTTCTCTGAGATCAGATATTTAGCCATGTCTGCATCCTTCCGATACAATTATTGTCTACTCCATGTCTCTCCATCTTTTCCACAAGAATCTTGTGAGGGATTTTTAGTCAAATACTTGACTGAAAACTAGGTAATCAATTTCTACTGCAGTGTGCTGACCCACCAGTGGCCTACTGGGTCCAGTACATGTTAGACTGAATACTGCAGGGACACCGTTGCAGAATTGAGGAAATTAGATCTTGGGTGACCTGTGATTTGAGGAATGAACTAATTGAAAGGCTGTTGTTTATCCAGAACCAGGCAAGATGACTTAAGAAAACAACATTGCTCTGTGAAGTATGACAGCTTTTTTGTTTTTGTTTTTACTCTGAGATTAAAGAGAGGAAGGGAAAGAAGCAAGAAGTGAGGATGATGGTGAGGAAAAGCTAACTCAGACACTGAGCAGCAAGTGACAGACTAATTGATACCCTCTAGTTTTGGGCTGATTTTTTTTGTGGGCTCCCTGTCCCCCAATTTGGTTTGAGATGATGTGACTGGGGAAGAGTCTTTTCCTTGGAGACTAATTTCTGTCCATGCTTGAAGATAACAATGAGGACAAATGACATTTCTAGAGAACTTCTTTTTGTAAGAGAATTTCTATGCACCATCTCTGGATTTTCATGATGACTCGGAAAGGAAGGAGTCATTAGACTTTCCAGTTTACAAATGAGGACATTGACTTGGAATGGTTTCAGAAGTCATCCAAGGTCACACAGCTGCTAAGTGTCTGAGGTGGAATTTGAACCTAGGTGTTTCTGATTCTGAAACAGCAAGGGGGTCACTTGTATATAAGGAAGATGTCATGTGAAGCCACCACTTTCAGAGTCTCACATCCCAGTTTCCAATACAGGCAACTAAGTGGTGAGGCAGATAGAGCCCTAGACTTGGAGTCAGGAACATCTGAGTCCAAACCTTACCTTAGACACTTACTAGCTCTGTGATCCTGGGCAAATCATGATAGATAGATAGATAGATAGATAGATAGATAGATAGATAGATAGCTATCACATTTATTAAATTCCAGGAGATGTGCTAAGTATTATAGATTCAAGAGCAAGAAAATAAGATTTCTACTCTCAAGGAACCTAAATTCTAAAGGGAGAGACAAAGCATAAAGAGGAAGCTGGAAAGAGGGATGGAGTAGCCTGTGTGGAAGTGGAGGGAGCCACGGGATAAGCCAGAAGTGGAAAGTGGGCAGCATGGCTGGGCCTTCTCATGATATAGTGGTTCCAAGGAAGGGATTCAGCAATCATGAGCTGACTTCAGAGTGGAGTCATCTCTAGGGGGCCAGGAACACCAGATGTGGATATGGAGCAAGCCAATAGATCTGTCAGTTGAAGATTGAGATCTCTGGGCCTCTGTTTCTTTATCTGTAAATGAAGGGGTTGGACTCTGGTCACTAAAATCCTTTCTGGGTCTAAATATATGATCCCACGATCCTCTTTTGCATGGTGAGGTAGATACAACATGAAAGAAAATATGAATAAGAAGAGCAGCTGGACTAAACCAATGACGCACAGGAGAGGTCAATGCTGGAAATGACTTCATTTTGAGGGCATTAGCAGACTTCTTCTCAATGTATCTCAAAGGAGTTAGGAAGCCAATCATTTGGAAATGTCATGAAACTTTTTTTTTGAACAGAAAAACAATTGAGAAAATACAACTAGCAACCGATATGCTTAGCATCCTACATTTTATGAAAATTTTATGAGAATAATTTCAAGGCACATTGAGACAACGTTGATGAAAGCACAGCCAGACTTCCACAAATGATATTGTGGAGCATAACATATTGCTGCCATCATACAATTGAGTGAAAGGTACAGAGAGTACAAAGATCCCACTGTGCTTATTAATTTTGTATTAAAAACCCCATTGAGTTTATTGGAACAAAACACCACTTCAAAAGCTCTCCTCCAACAAGGTGACTGCCACATAGTTGTCAAAAATCATATATATTTCCTTCAGAGATGGAATATTAGTCATAACTTTGTTCAATGGTTTTATGGTAATTAATATCAACTGAGGCATAAAGCGGCAAACATATATCCCCCAAGGTGTTTGAACCCTTCATGGAAGATGTTTTGCACAGAGTCAAAAGAAAAGAAAGATTTCCTTTAGGCAGGGAGGCCCTCTAAATATTCTTGATTGTGGACAACATTATATTGATTGTACCAAGTCTCAAAGCATTACAGAGATTCCTAAATGAGATCCTAAATCAAGAGTTGTTTTTTTTTTTTCTGTGAGGCAGTGGGGTGAAGTGACTTTACCAGGGTCACATAGATAGTAAGTGTCAAGCGTGTGAGGCCAGATTTGAACTCAAGTCTTCCTGAATCCAGGACCTGTGCTCTGTCCACTATGCCACCAGCTGCCCCATAATCATTCAAGAGTTTGGAATGGCACTTGTCCAGATTATGATAGGGGCTTGGATTGACACCCCATAGAACTCATCTCTCAGTATGTATACCTCAAATTTGTGGCTGGACAGAGAGCACAGAGAGCCAAGAACAAAACTGAGTTGGAGGAGGAGAAGACAAGGCTGGATCACCTTTAGACAACTGTACAGGGCCTTTGGGGACACCAAACTCCTCAGTGCTAAGACAATTGCTACGAGTCGTGAAATACCAAAATCTTTGAAAAATGAAAGTTGGGTGACCCTCATTTTGTCTATCATACACAGAGAGTGTCTTGGTAACTGTTCCATTTTTGTTTTCATATCCTCAATGTGTTTCCCTAGAGCCTAGTTCATCAAACAGTAGATTATTTACTTGCTGATTGATTGGTGATTGAATGGAGTAATATGTGGTTTTGATGAGCAGATCATAACGTATTACAATGAGAAATTGTACATGAATTGCATAAAGGATTTAATGTTATACATATATAATTATGCTTTATAGTTATAATGGTACATAAAAATAAAAGAAACATTATTAAATACTTATGTGCCACACACTATGCTTAATTCTTTATAAATATTATCTCATTTGATCCTCACAACAATCCTGGCAGGTAGGTGCAGTTATTATCTTCACTCTACAGTTGAGGAAAAAGAGGCTGAGAGGGGTTAAGTGACTTATCCAGGATCACTTAGCTGGTGATTTGATCACTAAGTCCAGATTTAAACTCAGGTCTTCCTGACTCTAAGTCTAGCACTCTTTCCATTGCACCACCTAGCTGCCATGTTGTTTCCCGATAGAATATGTATTTCTTGAGAGTAGGGATTCTTTCTTTATATTGTGTCCTGGGGTCCAGCATAGTGCCTGAGGTGTAGTAGGTGCTAAATAAATGCTTGTTGATAGATTTATCCTTTGAATTCATATTCTTTGCTTCTTGTGACATAGCATTATTCCATTGTATCCATGTGTCACAATTTGTTAAGATATCCCCCAAATGATGGGCACCTAATTTATTCTCAGTTCTTTGTTTCAACAAAAGGGCTTCTCTAAGTACTTTGCAATATGATGGAGCTTTCTTTCTGCCTTTGACTACACTGGAGCATAGCTGGATCCTTGGGTCAGAGGACATGAACAGTTTAGCCACTTGTCTCTCTTAAGTTATTGCCCATCCATTCTTCCTCATTAACCAAGCCAAAGGATTCTCCTAATATTAAGGCTAAACAAAGACATCAGGATGAGAGCTTCAGTGCTCGAAGGGACCTCAGAAACCCTGTAACCCACCCAGAAAAAGGATTTCTCTCCTCATCATACTCATATCTCGATTTTCCTTTTAGGCCTCTGGTATAGGGGAGCCCTCCACCACTCAAGACAGTACATTCTACTTTGGACAGCTCTGATTCTTTGGAAGATTTTCTGAACATGAAAATGGAATCTCAGTCTTGGCAGCTACCATTCACTGTTCCTCAGGCCAAGAAGAACAAGTTCAATCCTTCTTCAATGAAACAGCCCTTCAGATACTTGAAGACTTCTGTCAATTGACTCCTAGCCCCCAGAAGATGCCTGTAGGCTAAACTTCCCCACATCTCCCCCAAGTGCTACTCCTGTGCTAGTATTCTAAGTCCTCATCACAGGAATTTGGAGTTCTTATTTTTTATTTTTTTTTTCTACTGGTGGCTGTTTTTACTTGTCTGATTGTCCTTGCTGGGATATCTTTAAGCTGTTCATCTCCTGGGTCATGTCACACTTGGGGAAAAGGGGATTTCATTTGGTAGATCAAAACATATTTGGCTTCAAGTCAGGCAACTTTAGGTTTAGTGTCAGTTAAAACATTGACTAGTTGTGAGATGATGGGCAAATAATTTCTTCCTTCTGAGCCTTAGTTTCTTCCCATGTAAAACAGGATAACAGTGCCTTTGCCCCGAACCTTATCCATGGGTCTTGTGAAGAAAGGGCTCTACAAATGCTGAAACATGAGAAAAATATAAACAAACAAGCGTAAGCAATAAAAGGGGTGTATTGTTTCTGTCTTCACGCTGTAGATGTTAGACATTTCCTCTATGCAATGCCTGGAGGGCTGCCTGGAGGGACCCTAGGTTTTGGAAGATATGACAATGAGCTTCTAACTCTGGTGGATTCTAGTCATCTAGACAGCCTTTTAGTATGGGTAAGGCAATAGACAAGGTATCAATCATATGAGCACCAGACTAGCTAAGGTATGTTTTCCCTTATTGGAGGTAACCAAGTGTCTACTGCAATCACTTCTATAGGATGCTGAAGGGTAGACTCATTCAAGTCTTAGTTGGTCTAGATGGCTACTGGAGGTCCTTGCCAGTCCAAGATTCTCTGGTTCTAGGATTCTGCAAATTTAGCAAAAGGTGGACCACAAGGTGGGATGGATTTTTTTTTTTGAGGGGACACAGTAATGTATGAAAAAGACTGCAAAAGTATGCAGTTCGTTATCAGTAGTGGAAGGAATAATTTCCACAAAAATCTCATAGATATTTGTTGTAAATAAATAATCTAGAAAGGATCTCCTAGCTCTGTGCCCAGAGGCTGGTTAGCATGTAAGGAAGCACGCTGGAGGGAGCAGTGAAAGTGTATGGGGTAGCATGGACTTAGGTGGTTACCTAAGGGAGGTCACTTAATCTTTTACTAAACTCTAAGCTTCTTGAATGTAGGATTCTCTTCCAAGAAAGATGACCTTTGGAATAAGAAAAAGTAGAATAAAAGTATTTAACATTCAGTGGGAACCCAAAATAAAGTAAAGAGGTTGTAAAACAGCACCTAGTTTTCCTCAATGACTTTAAGTTACCCTAGCCAATGCATGACATTCCAGGTCCCTAAAATGTCCCACAGTGATGATTTAGGAGATGTCAGGGATTATTTACCAAAGATCATGGAAAAGAGATATCAGTGCCTTCACTTTCTAAAAAAGAAGGGCAGAGAAAGGAATCCACTGCTAGTCACCCCCTCTGTTAGGAATACGTCCCCTCCTCATTTCTTCCTCTCCGAATGCTTTGTTTTCTTCCAAACTCAGATCAAACTCTTATCTTCTGTCTGTATGAAACTTCTGATCCTGTGAATCAAGTGAGATAATATTTGTGGAACATGTAGCATAGTACCTGGCATATGCTATAGAAATGCTTATTCCCTTAACTGCCTCTGGGGGCTGCTAGTTTCTTCTTTGCTGACTTCCCTTCATCCCAATTATCTTTTATCTATTTGGAATATATGCATATGTGCCTATTGTCTTCTCCAGCAAGATTCTATTCTCCTGAGGGCGCAACCTGTTCCATTTTTGCCTGTGTATCACCAGCACCTAGAACAAGGCACAGTGCAGGGCAGGCACTTAATAAATGTGTCCTGATTGAGAAATCCACCATATTGACAAAGGGATCATTTGGGAGCTTTAGAAAAGGGCAGCAGGGATCACTCCGAGTTGGGTTAGGTTCATAAGGAGCAGGTCCTTCCAGACTAACTTTACTTCTTTGGGAGACAGAGTCATTAGACAGCTAGGTTAGGGGAATGACGTCAACAAAGAAATCCTAGATTTTAGCAAAGCATTTGACAAAACTTTGGATTTGGACTCAGACACTTACCAACCATGTGACCTTGGGGGAGCAACTCAAACTCTTTAGGTCCCAGTGTCCTCTTCTCTAAAGTGAGGGATTTGCCCAGATTATCTCCAGTATCCCTTGTGTCTTTACATCTATGATCTTATGCCCCCAAATTCACACTTAAGCTAAAGAAAATGAAACAACAAAGGGGCATGGTTAATTTATATGGAAAGTCTATGCATGTGTGTGTGTGTGTGTGTGTGTGTGTGCGCGCATGTGTGTGTGTGTGTGTGTGAGTGTGTGTATGCAAGTGAGTGTGTAAAAGTATGTATACGTGTGTGTGTGCATGTGTGTGTGTATGCGAGTGAGTGTGTATAAGTGTGTATACGTGTGTGTGTGTGTGTGTGTGTGTAAGGGGGGTGAGTAAGCTGTGAATTCAAAATGAGGAATGACACAGCATCCCAAAACCACAGAGACTGGTGCTGGAAAATCATCTCATGGTGTGAGGCTTTTGTTCTTTTTTCTTCTTTTGGGATAGGCCTGGCCATGGGGAGAGGGTTGGGAAGTCTGGTATAGATCTCCTCCACCACGGGTGTTCTGATACTGCTACCAAGATTAACAGACAATTGAAACTTTATCTGAAATAACATGCTGCTGGTGGAGTGGAGTTACTAAGGTCATTCTTAAGTTCAGACAGTGTCCTTGGAATACTTTTCAAAGGTTTAGTCAGACCCAGAAACTATCCAGCCTCCTGTTGAGCCCAAATATGGCTCCTTAGGATTGAAATTGAATGGAGATCTGGTAAGAGATCCAAAGATGGACCCATGTGCATTGAGCCATGGGAGGTCCTGGGTGGTCATTGAAATCAACTCTAGCTCTGCTTTAGGGACCAAAGGCTGGATCCCTCCTAGGCTTCCCTCCTCTCTCTCTCCTACTTCTCTCTCCTGACACCTAACATGTGCTGATCCCATCTCTTAGGTGTTTCCATCTCTCTCTCAAGGCTGCTGCCAGGTTCCCAACTGGAAACTTCACAAGGGTAGGGGCCATGACTCAGTCTTCCTAGTGCCCTCCTGTCACGTATACAGAGAAGCCACTCAATAAGTCATGGGATTTCAGAGCTTGAAATATATAGAAATGAAGTATAAGAAATGGTGGTTTCAACCCCCTACCTCAATTAATAGAGTCAGAGAAAGGCAGACATCTCAGATGAATCAATCAATTAAAAGCAAACTAAGGGGGAATAAGTTGTTAATCAATTTGACAGAATCATAGGCACTTTAGATCCTTGGATGAAAGCAGATAATGCCATGCAGGAAATAGCTTGTGGTTCTCTGAAAGAATCAAACACACTCTGGGTCTATGATAAGAGATCATTAGGCCAGTGAAGTGGTGGGAGAATCTATCAGTGAAGAATCTCTGGAAAGTAATTACTCTTCATGGAACCCAAAGTGTCAGACCTGGGAGGGAGCTCAGAACATAGTGTGCAGGGTGAAAGATTTGAGAGTCACCTCAGAACACAGAACAGAATAGAACTGGGGGAGTACTTGGATAATAGAACAGGGAATGTTAGAGCTGGAAAAGGCCTCGGAACAGGGAGTACAGGACGTCAGTGGAGAAAAGAGTCCTATGTTGTTGAACATCACATTCCAGAGCCAGGTCACTGCTTAGAACATTCACCTCTTTTTCCATAGACTGGAACAGAGTTGAGAGGGGGAAGTGACTTGTCGAAGTCCCACATACACACGTTAGTGATGGAGCCAGGATTCTGTCAGAACCCAATTCTTTTGTCTCCCAGTGCAGGGTCCTTACTATACACAACACTGACCTCAAACACTAAAAGATCATGAGAAACATTAATATAAGTGAATGAGGGTCGGGGTTAGTGGTGGGGATGGAGGGAAACATTTTAGGAACCTCGAATTCCAGACGATAAGTGAAGTGGTGCTCCCCTGGGCATGGAGACTCAGAGACACCGTCTTTGAAAGTCGTCAGATTCAGGCAGTACCCCTCAATGCCCGGGGGCCTCTTGCCTGGCTGGGACATTCATTACTGCTCCCAGGGCTTTCAGCTTTCTCTCACAACACTTTGTCTCACAGGTTGTTAACTAGAAGAGTTATTCAGTGAGGGGAATATGGTTTTCTTAAGTCCAGCTCAGAACAGAAAGATAATGAGCTAACGATGGCCCACCTTGCCTTCTCAAGGATGACTTCTCATGCCCACATCTCGGTGTGTCCAGGTTAGGGCCTCCTCTTCTCCCACAAGATCACACTTGGAGTGCTTACTGAGGGCATAACAGCCCCTCAAATGCTCCATCTAACTACTCTTTCCTCCCTCTTTTGCCTCTTCTTTTTCATCTCTCTTCTCTCTCCCCCTCTCCCTCCCTTCATACACTCCTTTTTCACTTTCCTCCTCTCATTTCCTTTTTTCCCCTCTCTTCCTATCTCCTAACTTCCACCTCCCTTTTACCCTTTTGTCTTCCTCTTTTCCATTCTCTCCTCTCCCTCTCTTCTCTCTTGCTCTTTCTCTTTTCCTGTCTTTCTCCATTTCCCTCCCCCTGAGTTCCACAGCTCTCCCTCTTTTGGTCTCTCTGTGTAGTTGTCTATCTGTCTCTTTTATTTTTTGTATTTTTTGTCTCCACATCTCTTATCCTTCTATGTTTTGTCTCTGTCTCTCGGTGTCTCTGTTTCACTTTTCATTCTTTGTCTCTGACTCTGTGAATGAATCTCTTTTGTTTTCTCTCTGTGTTTTTGTTTCTGTCTCTTTTATTCTTGTTCTGTGTTTCTATCTTTGACCCTGTGCATGGATCTCTCTTTTCTCTGTTCTATTGTTTCTGTCTCTACAAGAGTCTCTTTGTTTCATTCTTCATGTTTTTGTCTCTGTCTCTTTATCCCTCCCTCCTGTGCACTCTTTGCTACCCAATCTTCACAGAGTGAAGCTGCATGTCACTTTGGTCAATGGTAAGTGGCAATTGTCAGGTGCTTGTCTACCTCTCTTGATCTGGAAAAACAATCTAAGAAGACATGAAAGAGGGAAGAGAGCTGGTCCCCTTCTCCATGGCTTGTTTCTTTGGCTCTTTGAAGCCAGTGTGGGTCCCAGTTCTGCTGGAAGACTTCTGATGAAGTCGCCAAACTCCATCACTTTGACCGGGAATCTTGTTCCACTCAAGAAAGAGCAGAAGCTGGACAAGATCAGGAGGCCTGTATTGTTTCTTCTTTAAAGGGAACAGTCATGTACCAGGAGGGGAGACTCTAGGAGAGATTTGTCAGGAGAAAGATGTAGTTTTCTTTGTCTGTCCCCAGGCTGTTTCTAATGTTACAATCTTTCAGCCCTTCGGGCTGGAACTATTTCTTTTTAATCAGTAGGCCAGGCTCTCCACTTACACTGAGTCATTCTTCCAAGAAATCAGTGCTGGCAGGGTGAGAAGTATTTCAAAGGTCAGCATTGGTCCCTCTGCTGGGGCGGGTGGGGGGTCTCTTTGAAGTCAGCAAAGTTTGGAAGCTCAAGGAACTCTGTCAGAGCACAGGAAAGCTAGGCTCTGGGGAATGGCATTGTTTATAAACAATTATAGCTTGAATCAAGAGGTAGCTGGGGAGTCATGGATAGAGTGCCAGGCTTGTGCTTGGAAGACCTGGGTTTAAGTCCTGCCCTTTGACCCTCCTGACTGTGTGGTCCTGAACAAATCACTTAACCCTTTGTGCCCCAATGCAATTCAGCTAAGACTCTAAGTTACAGGGGAGCTATTGAGCTCTGTCTGGGAAGGAGAGAGTTTCCAACCCTGGGAGTTCCCTTCCCCCTTTGCCCCCCATGAAATCATAGATCTTAGGCCAAAAAAAGTATGGTTTGTGTCCTCTTGGTCACATTGATAATCTTTGAATACCCAAAGTGGAAAGAATATTAGGGAACAGTCAACATTTGAGTCAATTCAATCAATACTTTTGAAGCACCTACTATATACAGAAAACTCTTGGCTTTTCCCTGGGGGGCAACTGGAACTTTGACTGAGACACCTGTGCCTCCAGTCTATTGATGGATGAGTCAGTGACACGCACACAGAAGTCTAATTGTGTGGTGAGACAGGAGAAGAACAACGGGACAGGAAAACCGAATGCTCTGTGGGTCGTGTGGGAAGGGCGAGGTATTCCATCAAAGGGAAAGGGCCCAGGGAATGTGGTATTGGACTTGGGCTTTGAAGACCAGAGAAGCATGGACTGGCAGAAGGTCTTTGCCTCCTCTAGCATCATGTCAGGCACATAGCCGGCATCTAATAGATGCTTGTGGATTGATTCCTAGGCAGTTGCTTTCATTCAGAGATCTTGATTACTTTCCCACATTGCTGTCTCTTGTCCTTATCTTTCTTCTTGTATGTCTCTATTTTTCATTTCTGTCTCTCTCATTCCCTTTTAAAGGGTGCCCCTTGCTTTATTAACATATTCAAGAGACTGTTCTAAATCAACTTTTCAGCTTTTCCTATAAAACCATAGCTTGGTTCTAATGCCTTCCTTTTCTTCTCTCAAGCTTTTCCATCACCTTGCCCTTCCTGCCCTTGCCATCCCATTCTCCTTTCCCCTTTCTTGTCAACTCATTTTTTGGAATGTGCCCTGTAGGAGAGGATGGAGTTGTGCCTTTGAGTCAGGAAGAGCTGACTATCTATCTCACCTCTGCCCATCACTAGCTGGAAGACTATGAGAAAGTCACAAACTTTCTGATCCTCAGTTTCCTCACTTGTAAAATGGGGATGATAACACCTGCTGCACCTACCCTGTAAGTTTGTTGAACCCATAGAAAATTCTTGGCAAACCTTAAGGTGCCATGAAGATGCCAGTCATTATTTTTCTCCCCCAAGAATGATTTTTGTATTATAAGTATTTTCCTTATGTTCTTTTGCCCCCTTGGATTTCTTCATGATTAGAATTTTCAGACTTGTTTATTTGTGTTTTTTGTTAACTCATTTATTCAATCTCCATTTTGGTTTTCTTGTGGGGTTTTCTTTGTGAGTTAATTTCTTTGTTTTCTTCTTTTACTTTGATGTATTTTGTACATTTTTTGGCTTTCTGAAGTGATGAAGGGGAGCTAGACCTAGACGTGACTCAGTCATCTTGACATAATTCCAAGTTCCTTCTTCTCATAAACATTTTATAGACATGAGAAAAGTAGGCTTATGGGTCAGTGGTTACCAATGTGCCTTTGACCAATGAGCAGTAATGCCCTCTATGATTTTTCCCCCAATCATTATGTGTCATCTTCTCTCTTGAAAGTCAATCAATTTGTGCTTTCAAAATAATACCACCTTTGGGAACTATTTATTTTTTGAATACTTTGTCTGGCCCAGCTCATCCCACCTTCCTTAATGACATTTTCTTTCTCCATATTGGGGACCAAAAATTTGGAATCCAAATGTGGTGGTTCTGCTGTCACTGATGAAGGGAATAGTTTGTTATAGAAATACTGACAGATATGACCCATTTGTTTTATGTCTTGTTGTCCTTCCAATTTCCTCAGTAAATTCTCTTGGGAAGGTCCCACTTAGTGGAGTTGCATGACAAGTTTTCTCCAGACTTGTTTTCCCTTCTGCTGTTCTTTGATGTTCTAGGAGACGATGCTGCTCGTCATGTTCCTCTGGCTTCCCCTGTAGCATTTTGCAGATAAGTTCATCTTCTAAACTGAAGTTGACCTTGGCTTCTTGTCACTGCCCTTGGCAGTGAGATCAAGTGTTTGCTTGATGAAGCTGCTGCTGGGTTTTCATATTCTCCTCATAACAAAGATAAAAAAAAAACATTTAGTTAAACTTTTGTCAGTAATGATGGCAATCAGCACTAATGGACTTTCCTTTATCCACTTCCCATTTTTTTTGGCATCAACATCTGGCTTGGATAGCTCATTTTACTTGCATGCTTTGTCTTCTCATTTTTATCCACCCAGTTTTGTGTTGATGTTGGTATTTGCTCTGTTGAGTCTCTTGTCTGCATGTATAGAGAGCTGATCCTGGGATGACGTGGATGTGATGCTTTAATGTTTGCAATGGGCTTTACATATATCACCTCAGACCTTTAGGTTAAATCCCACTTTCTGCTGCAGTCCTTTCCTGGTTCCCTACTGACTGGTTCCCTACAGTCCCTGCCTGGCACCTAGTAGGAGTTTGACATGTGCTTGTTGGGCTGACTGAAGTAAGTGGTGGCTTTGTGAGTAGAAAGAAAGGGATAGATGAAGATGTTCTAGAGGTAGAACTGACAACAAGAAGGGCTTAATGACTTTGTGTTGACTGCACATCTCATTTGGATCTCCCAATAAACGTATGGGTGTGCACTACCTATTATTTATTTCCATGTGATAGATGTACTACCCATTATTTATTTCCATGTGATAGATGTACTACCCATTATTTCCATGTGATCCCAGCAGAGCTTCTCTCTCTGTTTCCACAATAGTCACATCTGGTTGGAATATCTAGGGTGAAGCAGAACAAGGCTAATCTCTCTTCCACTGGATAGCCCTTCAAATACTTGAAGACAGCTGTCATGTACCCCATGATTTCTCCTTTCTCTGAGCTACATATTCCAAATTCTAGAATCCTAGAGTTGGAAGACACTTTAGCAGTTAACTAGTCCAACCTAATTAACTAACTGCACATCTGGGGCAGCTAGGTGGTGAAGTGTACCTGACCTGGGATCAGGAAAACTCATTTTCCTGAGTTCAAATCTGGCCTCAATCACTCTAGCTGTTTGAGCCTGGGCAAGTCACTCAAACCTGTTTACCTTAGCTTCTTCATCTGTAAAATGAGCTGCAGAAGGAAATGGTAAATGAATCTAGTATCTCTGCCAAGAAAACCCCAAATGAGGTCACAAAGAGTTGGACACAACTGAAAAAATTGAACAACAGCAAAAGTCCTGACTACTATAGCTGAGTGGATATCCCTTTATAATGTACCTTAAAAATAGTTATAAGAAAAGAATAGCTTTTACAATGAAAGAAAAATGGGTAATGGTAGCAGGCAATGCTTGAACTTCATGCATCAGAATTGGTTCAAAGAGGGAAGAATATGCACGCACACACACACACACAACTGTGTATAGAAATATAACTTACCCAATAGGGAAATAGGAGGGGAAAGGGAGAAGAGAAGGGGGAATGAAGAAAGGGAAGGCAGATGAAGGAAGGCAGAAGTTAGAAGCAAAATAGACTTTTGAGGAAGGACAGGATAAAAAGAAAGAGAGATGAGGAAGCAGAAGATAATAGGATGGAGGGAAATGCACAGCTAAAAATCATAACTGTGAATGTAAATGAGATGAGCACTCCTAAAAAATGGAAGTAAACAGCAGAATGACTTAGAAAACAGAATCTGATAATACGTTTTTTTACAAGAGAGACACTTGAAACACAAAAATACTCACAGAGTTAAAACAAAAGGCTAGAGTAGGATCTGTTCTGCCAGAGATGAAGTGAAAAAGGCACGAGTAGCAATCATGATCGCAGACAAATCAAAGGCAAAGATAGACCCAATTAAAAGAGATAATCAAGGAAAATACATTTTGCTAAGAGGTACCATAGATAATGAAGTAAGATAAAAAATTACAGCATTTTTTTCTGGTAAAGGCCTCATTTCTCAAATATATACTAAGTATAGAACTTGGTAAAAATAAGAGCCATTCCCCAACTGATAAATGGTCAAGGGATAGGAACAGACAGTTTTCAGAAGAAGAAATAAAAATCATCTATAATCATATGAAAAATATGCTCTCAATTACTATTGATTAGAGAAAGGTAAATTAAAACAACTCTGAGCTACCATCTCACACCTGTCAGAAATGACAAATGCTGGAGGAGATGAGGGAACTGTAGGTACACTAATGAATTGCTGAAGGAGTAGTTCACTGGTCAATCAGTCTGGGGAAAATTTGGGACTAGACTCAAAGGACTATAGATCTGTGATACCCTTTGACCCAATAACACTACTACTAGGTCTGTATCCCAAAGAGATCAAAGAAAAAAGAAAAGGCCCTGATGTACAAAATATTTATAGCAACTCTTTTTGTGGGGACAAAGTATTGGAAATCAAGGGGATGCTCCTCAGTTAGAGAATGGCTGAACAAGTTGTGGCATTTGATTGTTATGGAAACTATTGTGCTGTGGGAAATGACAAGGGGGGCGTGGTTCAGGGAAAAAAAACCCAAGACAAGACCTATATGAACTGATGCAAAGTGAAGTGAAAAGAACCAAGAGATAATTGTGCGCAGTAACTGCAACATTGTAACGATGATCAGCTGTGAAAGCCTTGGCGACTCTGATCCATACAATTATCCAAGGCAATTTCAAAGGACTCATGATGAAAAAATGCTATCCTCCTCCAGAGAGAGAACAGATTAACTATGAGAACAAATTAAAGTATGATTTTCTCACCTTATTTTTTGCTTTTAAAAAATATGGCTAATATGGGGATATACTTTGCATGATTTCACATGTATAATTAATCTCATATTGCTTTGCCTTCTCAGTGGGTGCAGAAGGGGGTGGGAGGGAAGGAGAGAATTTAAAACTCATATTAAAAAAAAGAGAACGTTCAAAATAAATAATAAATTAAAAAAGAAAAAGTAGAAGTTGTAAGCCTCTGTTTGAAGCCCTTCAGTGATGCAGGCACAGGCAACCTCTCCGAGGCAGGCCATTGCATTGTGAGAGAGCTCTCAGTGTCTCGGTTGTCTTGAAATCTACCTTGCTGTAACTTGCACATATTGTGCCCAATTCAGCCCTCTGGGGCCAAGCTGAAGGAATCCCCCTTCACATGCCAGCTGATTGAATGACTGGATCCAAGCAGGTTAATTGATAGCAATGTGAGGGGAGTCTCTAGTGGATTGTTGCAAGGATTTATCCCCTCACACTTTTTTTTTATGTTCAGCATTTTTCTTAGTAATTTGAATCAAGTTATAAACCATGTACCTATCAAATGAGTAAAGAACAAGAATCTGAGGGGGGGAATAGCTAATGTGCAGGGTAATGAAATGTGGAACCAGAAAGGTCAGGCAGCTTAGGACAGTGGGGATGACACTAATCAGAGAAACTCGATAGAGACATAAAATCTGGTCCTTTCATTCATTCATCCATTCATGTATTTATTTACCCATTTACTTTATTTTTTAACATTCATTTTTTTAAAAATTTTCAATTCCAAATTTTCTCCCTACAATCTCTCCCCCCACTCCTTATTGAGAAGGCAAGCAATAGGATGCCGTTGTACATGTGAAGTCATATAAAACATTGGTCCTTGGATTTAGGAGATCAATGGGCTAAGTCCAGCTTGATAGTAATTACTGTGAAAAAGGCCTGGGATTTTAGGGGAATCTAAGCTCAGGTTTCATAAAGAAATGCATCAAACCCAGAGCAAGGGAGGTCAAAATCCCTAGTGACTGCCCTCTGGGCATGACACTTAAGCATAAGTGATGATGAACTGAAGAGTATGGTGATGAGAAGGGTGAAAGGCCATGAGGCTACATTCTAGAAGGATCAATTGATGGAACTTGAAAAGAGAAGACTGAGGGAAGAGGAGAGCTCTCTTCAAGTATTTGAAGACTGTCTTGTGGAGGGAGGGTTAGACTTGCCTGCTTGGCCCCTGAGGGCAGAACCAGGAACAGTGGGTAGAAGCTGCAGGAGGAAGATTTGGGCTTCACATATGGAAATCCTTCTGATATTTAAAAAGCATGGTCAGGCATCTCCAGCACCCCACAGCGTGATGTCCGATCTGCTCATCATCCTGCTCGTCCCACCTGTGTGACCTCCAGCTTGTCTATGTTTTTTCCAAAGGGCATACTAGTTCAGCTCTGATCTGACTAGGATAGAAGACAACAGGCTTAGCACTTCCTCAGTCCTGAGCCTTGCATTTACATGAAAGCAACCCAGATTTGTATGGAGTTATCATTTTGTGACATCAGAAGTGGTCTGTGTGCCCTTGGCTTCTGAGGTCCCTTTTGTTTGGGAGATTTTCTGTTTTTATCAAGGATGTCAATAGGTTGGATCATTTTTTATGAGGGGCTAGAAGGAATTGGGTGGGGTGTAGGAGGGAATATATGCAAATATGAAAAGAAAATTTAATGAAACATGTTAGACAGGACCATCGCGATGATCTAGACCAACACCTTTGGTTATAAAATAGCAAACTGAGGCCCAGAGTAGGGGCTTTACTGGGCCAAGGTAGTATATAGAGTTAATAAGTAACAAAGTGGCATTGTGGACCCAGGCCATCCAAATCCAAAGGCACCTTCATTCCCATTATGGCACACTGCTCATTTGTCTCTTTGCATACAGAGATGTCAAGTAAGCCACCAGGGACTCAGATGTGTGTGCCTGCAGAATGAGATATCAGAGGAAACACTTGCGGTATCAACATTAGTAGCATAACAGGAACATTTAAAATGAAAACAAGTATCACTCCCTCCTCCCTCCTCCCCTCACCAAAACTCACCTCTTCTGCCACTTGTTGGCTTTGCCTTTCAGCACCCTCATTCCACCTGGTGTCTCATGCAGAATCCTGGTGCATTTAAAGAGCTCTTTCTGAACAGCAGACTTCAAAGAACTCGATTTTACCCAGAAATGTAACCTTCCTGAGAACTGATTTCCAAATGTGTTAACTTTGATCTCATCTGAATTTTTCATACACCCATTGAAACCTATTTTCCCCCTGGTGTTAGCTTCATTTCTGCCTCCCTCTTTCTTTTTAATCTCTAAAAGATGTAGCCCCTGTGATGGCTGATGGGTGGGCACTCCCTCTGGCACATACCAAGTTCTCCTTCCTGGCTGTAGCAGGAAGTCTTCATAGTTGCCGTGGCTCAAGGAATCATGCTGTGGGGGTTGTCCTCTGGGTGCCAAGCCTGTCTGGGCTAGCTCTTCAAACACTAGACTTTCAAAGGCCTTACTAGCTCCCAAGGACATGTTGGAGCTGATGTCATCCCCTCTGCCTCTCCTGGCATATCCTTCAAGAGCCCAGCATCATCTCCACGCTTTGGGGAGGCAGAGGAAGAGAACATGATGAGAAGGAGAGGGTTCATGGAATCTAATTAAAACTAGCAAGCATTTATTAAGTTTCTCCTGTTTTCTGTGGGCTGGGGATACAAAGACAAAATGAAAGACAGAAGAAATCAATATATCAAGAGAGGAAAAAGGGATCTGAGAAAACAAAGCAGGCTGGGCTCACTCAGCACCATGGCCTTTAACCCAACAGGACTTGAACCCCTGAGAGAGGCTCTATGCCATATTCCATTGCAATGTTTGATGCTCCTGAGGAATAACACTGCCCAATGATCAAAAGCGGTTACGGTATGTCCTGTGCATGTGGCAGAGTGATAGTGAGCTGGATGGGGAAGCTTGGAGGCCTGGGGTCACATCCTTCCTCTGAAACTTACTAGCTGTGACTCTGTCCAAGTTACTTCTCCTCTCTGACCTTCAATTTCCTCATCTCAAAAAATGAGGACACTCGTAACATTACTCATGTGAACTGCTTTGCAGTGGTTGCCTTATTCACACTCAGTAGAGGAACCCTTTCCTACTGTTGTTTCTCTATTAGAAGATGAGCAACTTGAGGGCAGGAATGGCCTCATTTTATATTGTATCCCCAGTACTTCGCACAGCCCGGCCCATAGTAAGTACTTAACTTTAAATTGTGCTATGAATCTAAGTTATTACCTTTATACTATTCATGAAGACTGGGAAGTTGGGACATGATTCCAAGGAATCAGAAGGGCATGGGGATACGGGATGGGAAATCAGGAAGACCAGGAGTTGAACTCCAACTCTGCCATTTTCTATCCATGTGACTCTGAGTCAATCATCCTCCAAATCTCAGGTTACTCCTCTATACGTGGCTGTGCTAACATTTCCTCCTCCTGTCTTATTGCAAGGGTGAAAACAAATGATAGGTGATAAACCTCTTATGAATCAAAACGCAGGAGGGTAAGATTTAGGATCCCAAATCCCAAACTAGAAGGACTTGTAGAAGTCAGCTAGTTTAAATCCCTCATTTTACAGATTAGGAATCAGGCACAAAGATGAAAATCTGAGTTAAAAAGAGGTTTCTTGGCTCAGGCCATGTAGGGAGTAAACGATAGTGACAGAATTCTAACTCAGATCCTCTGATGGTAAATCCAGTCCTTTGTCCACTGCACCCTTTCTGATTGGTTCTAGAGGGTAAAGTCAGTGATGGTTGGTAGGTTGAATGGGAGTATTTCAGAGAGACACATTAGTTTTATGTAAGGAAACCAAATAATTATGGCTTTCTAGAAGGGCAATGGACTACCTCATGAAGTAGTGAGCTTCCCTTGCCCTATGGTCTTCAGTCACTGATGGGATTATCCCTGGGCTAGCAGTCATAGTGGTCAAAGTGAATATTCTTGTTTAGACATGGGTTGGACCACATAGGAACTGAGATCCCTTGAGATTGGTGAGAACATTAGTGATCCCATGTTTCAGAAATTCTCTGAATGCCAACTTCTTTCAAATAAGGTTAGGGAGTTGTGTAAGAGTTCACCTAGAAGGGCCTTGGGGTCACTTCATATGAGGATTTGAGGAAGGACATGAGCCTGTTAGCCTGAAGGTGAGAAGACTTAGGTTGTTCATGCCAGCTATCTCTGTATTTGAAGGGCTATCAGGCAGGAAGGAGATGAGCCTTCTTCCTCATGACCCAGAGGCAGAACCAGGCAAAGGGTGGAAGTGGCAAAGAGGCACATTTTGACTCAAGGCTAGAATAAACTTGCTAACAATGAAAGTCATCTATCCAAAGGTGGAATGTGATGCTCAGGAGGGTGGTGAATTCTCTTCATTCAAGGGCTTCAAGCAGAGGCTGGACGGTCATGTGCTGACCATGTCGAAGAAAGGAGTCTTGTCCAGTCATGGGTTGAACTCAATGGTTTCCAAGGTCCCTTCCAGCTCAGAGATCTTGTTGATCTGTGAAAAGCCTAATGGGAAATCAAATCCCCCGGGAGCCTAATCCATGCCAGTGTGTGGTCATTGCAAAGCCAAATACTAATAGTGAGGCAACTCATGTTTTCCTAGAGATATAAGGAGGATGAAACATTTCCATCATAACCGACCTGTGCAATTACCATTATTTCCACTTTGCAGATGGAAAAAGTGAGGCCCAGAGAGACCAACTGACTTTAGATTCAACAAGCATTTATTAAGGACCTACTTTGTACAAGGCACTGTTAGACATTGGGTATACAAGTAAGAAAAAAAGAAAAAGAAAAAGAAAAGAAAACAGCCTCTGTCCCTGCCCTCAAGAAGCTCACATTCTAATACGGAGAGTAGAAGCTTGGTGGATATTTTATTGAAATATCCAATGCCCAGATCACTGAGGCACTCTGCTGGAAAGCCTCTTCCAACTTGACAATGGACCACTAATAACCATTGTTTTGATTCTCTCCTTCAGCCAATTCCAAAGCTGTGTATCGTCTACTATCATCTCACTTGCATTTCGTCTTTTTGTTTATCAGAATAGCAGAGGGCGGAGCTAAATCTTATTGGCTAAAACAAGATGTACTTGAACAGGGATGACTAATGAACAGTGGGAGGAGGGGAAAGAGGGAAAGAGACAAGATAGAGACATTGACGATGGAGAGGCAAAGAAGGAGGGGAGAGGAGCTCTTCTGCGCCTCAGTATAAGCCAGATAAGAGTATCACAACTGTCTCCACCTGATCCCAGGACACTTTCTTTGTGCTTTATTCTTATCCTGGGTTCTAAAGCAATTAAGAGTATATCTTGATATCCTTATTACTTACAAAAATGACAACTTTCATTTGTTAATAAATTCAGTCTGAGGTCCTGGCCCAGCTCCTTAAATATTTTATTCATTCAACTGGAGATAGCTATTTCCACAAGCTTTTATACTACTGGGTAGTGTAATAGATAGAGGACTAGATGTGGAATTAGGAAGACATCTGAATTCAAATTCAGCCTCAGATACTTACTGGCTTATGACCCTGGGCAAGTCATTTAACCTCTGTGTGCCTCATTTTTTTCTTTGACTGTAAAATGTAGATAATAATACCCTTATTTCATGCATTGTTGTAAAGATCAACTTAGATATTACTTGTAAAGCACTTAACTTACTGCCCAGTACATAATAGATGATTCATATTTACTTTTCCCCTTCCTCCTTCCTCTGTATCTCTATATCAGGCTCCTGGTTCCAATCTCCTAGGTTTAAATAAATGTATGAGTGCTGGGGAAGCTTCCGGTACATTGAACAGAGAGCTAGACTTGGAGTCAGGAAGGTCTGAGTTAAAATCCAGCCTCAGACACATAGTAACTGTGTGACCCTTGGCAAGTCACTTAACATCCATCTATTTCAGCTTCCTCATGTATAAAATGGGATGTAGTCATAGCATCTACCTTTGGGAGAGTTGTTGTGCAGACAATGGCATCATATCTGTAAAATGCTTTGGAATCCTCAAAATTCTATATAAATGCTAGCCAATAGCTATTGTTATATATAATTTACTAACAATTTGACAAATAAAACAAAGACATAAGTCATTACTGACTATGTGTCAGTTGTACGTAACAATAAAAGAAACACACAACTTATTTACTATGTATCACAAAAATTATTTACTATGTATCTCTTTCTTCTGCGAGAAAGACCACATTGTTGTGTGAGAAAGACTATTGCCATAGCTGCTGACTTCTTAATTCTGGAAACATAGTCCCACCACTCAGTTCTCCTTGAATAGAAGGCAAAATCTCAAAAGAATTCTCTTTGTAATGTTTCTTCAAAACACAACAGTTCTCTTATGAAAGAAACTCTCTTCATCCTCTTTCTGTACTTTCCTCAGTTTGTCTTCAGCTATTATGTTTACTGGTCTCTACAGTACAACAGATGATCTCTCAGTCTCCTCACAGATGCCTTATAGAACGAAAACTAAACCAGAATTGCCCAAAGTTTCATTGCCTCTTAAATATACAGTAATAACTATCAAAGTTATTGTCATATAATTATATAGAAAATATATACAAAATAAACATACAGTGATTTTGGGGGGGAACACTAATAGCTGGGGGATTAGGAAAAGACTCATGTAGGAGGCTGAGTTTGAACCAATATCTGAGAGGGGGGGGGGAGGAGGAAGTGTTACAGCTGTGAGGGACAGGCAGGACAAAGACATAGAGGACATGGAGTGTTGGGTGAGAGAAATAATAATAAGGTTAGTTTGGCTGGACCAAAAGGTTAATGAAAGTGAGTAGTGTATAAGCTTGGAAATGTAGATTGGAGGCAGGTTTTAAAGAGCATAAATGCCAACAAGGGAGTTTATATTTTTATTTGGGACTTTTGAGTGGAGAAATGACATAGTCAGTCCTATATTTTAGAAAATTTGCATTGGTAGCTGTCCAAAAGATGGATTGGAGAGGGGGAAAATGTGAGACAGGGAGACCACTTAGGAGGCTATTTCAATAGTCCAAGCCAGAGTTAATAAGGGCCTAACCAAGATGGTGATTGTGTGAGGGGAGAGAAATAGACTCAGTGAGAGATGATTGACATGATTTGGCAACCGACTCAATACATGAAGTGAGATAGAAAGAAGAGTTGAGGATGATGTTGAGATTATGATGTGGATACCCAGATAGATGGTGGTGGCCTACATAGGAATAGGGAAGTTCAGAAGGTTTGGGGTGAAACTTGCTCACCTCCCGTGACCTGCTCCTTCAGTCCACCTCAGTCACGTACACAAATGGTCATACTCTTGACCTTGCCATAACCTCTAAGTGTACTGTCTCTAGGTTCAAGTATCTCAAAATCTCCACCATCTAACTGTAATATATTGACTTTTTGCCCCCCTTTCCTTCCCTTGCAAAACCCTCCACACTATGATCTCCAATTGTTTGCTTCCTTCAGTTTTTTTTTCCAGGCCATCTCCCTGGACACTTTCTTTTCTTCTCCCCATCTTGACCCCTTGGTGAACCAATTCAACTCTTGGATTACTCTCACTATCCACTACTTTCACTCCTACACATATACTCTAAATGAAAATGGAGAAAATGACAAGCTATTCTGACTGAGTCCCCCTCAACTGGTCCCTCACTGCTGCTAGGCAACTCTATAATACCTCCCTTATCAACTAGCTACAGTCTATCTACTCTCCACAGTGGATTTTTCAAACCTTTCCATCTTTCCTCAAGCCTCCCATGGCTACCTCTCCCCACAAACTCTCAGCTGAGAACCTTGCTGCATACTTTACAAAAAAAAAAATTTAAGGGCATTTGCTGTGAACTTTCTCTTCTTTCCTCTCCCTCTTCTATAACTCAGATGTCTTCTGCCTCTTCTTTTCCTTCATCTCTGTCTCACATGATGAGGTTACCTTATTCCTTATCAAGGTTAACCCCTCTACTTGCTCAAGTGATCCCATTCCATTCCATCCTCTCCAATAGGTTTTCCCCTCTGTCAGCCTCACTCTTTCACTTATTCTCAATCTCTCCTCATCTACTGTTTATTCTCTATTTCCTACAAACATGCCCTTGTCTCCCTCAACCTGAAAAAAAAAATCTTTCTTTATCCTTCCATCCTTGTTAACTATCATTGCCATATTTCTTCTGCCCTTTGTAGCTACACTCCTCAAAAAGGCTGGCTTGAGTGAATAATTTATTTTGTCTGTTATGAATACCCAAAATAACTGTAAAGGATGTATGAAGAAAGATGTTATCTGCATCCAGGCAAAGAACTTATAGAAGTATGTATAGAAAAATTTTACATATATATGTGTATATATACATATATACACACATACACACACAGGTATATGTATACATAGTGTGGAGGGTTTTGCAAGGGAAGGAAAGGGGGGTAAAAAGCCAATATATTATGGTCAGATGATGGGGATTTTGAAATACTTGAACCTAGAGACAGTACACTTAGAGGTGATGGTAAGATCAAGAGTATGACCATTTGTGCACGTGACTGAGGTGGACTGAAGGAGCAGGTCATGGGAGGTGAGCAAGTTTCACCCCAAACCTACCATTTCTGAACATCCCTATTTCTATGTAGGTCTATCTGGGTATCCACATGTGTGTATGTGTGTATCCATATATATATATATATATATATATATATACCTATTTGGGTCTAGCTGTAGTCATCTCTAGAGTAGGGGGAGGGAAGAAAAAAATAAAAAAAAATTACATGATAATTTTGTTGCATATTTGAAAGGAATACCAAGTTGTGCGTAGTAGATTTGCAGTTTCATGTACAATCATCTTTTTTGTTGTACTATGTTATGGCAATGCTTGTTTTATTCCATCAATTAAAAATAAAATTACAAAAAGGCTGGCTACAAAAGGTGTCGCCACTTTTTCTCCTCTTGCTCTCTTCTTAACCCTTTACAATCTGGCTTTTGACTTTTATCATTCCATCAAAACTGCTCTCTCTAAAGACACTAGTAATTTTAGTTGCCAAATTCATTGGCCCTTTCTCAACCTCTCTGCAGCCTCAGACACTGTTGATCACTCTTTCCTCTTTGATACTCCATTCTGCCTCAGTTTCTGGGCCACTCTGCCGGTTCTCCTCCTCCCTCTCTGACGTCTCCTTCTCCGTATCCTTTGTTGGATGCTCTTCCAGAACACACCATTTAATCAGAGGTTTCCCTCAAGGTTCTGTCCTGGTCTCTTTTCTTTTCTCTCTCTACATTTCATCTTATGATCTCGTTAGCTCCCATGAATTTAATTACTGTCTCTAAACTGATGATTCTCAATGTACCTATCCTGCCCCAAATTCTTTGCTGTCCTTCAATCTTTCATCTCCAACTGTCTTCAGACATCTCAGATTGGATGTCCGGCAGACATCTTAAACTCAACCTGTCTAAAAGGAACTCATTTTCTTTCCACCAAGTCTTCTTCCTCTTCTACCATCCCTCTAACTGTAGGGGAGCAACACTGCCTCCCAGCACCTCAGGCTTGCAAACTAGGAGTCATTCCCAACTACTCACTATCCCTCCCCCTATATTCAATTAATCTGTTGCCAAAGCCTGTTGACTTCTTTGCAACACCTCTCAAAAATGTCCGGTCCTCTCTCACACTGCTACCACCCGGGAGTAGGCCCTCGTCATTTCATGCCTGGAATATTCCAATAGTCTACTGGTGAGTCTACCTGCCTCAAGTCTCTCCCCACTCCAATCCATCCTCCATTCGGTCACCATAGTATTTTAATTCAAGTGCAGCTCTGATTATGCCCTTCCCCCCTCCTCCAACTCAAGAAACTCTTCTGGCTTCCCTTAGCCACCTGATCAAATACAAAATGTTCTGTTTGACATTCAAATCCTCCATAACCTAGTCTTCTCCTACATTTTGAATCTTCTTACATCTTATATCCTGACTGATACTCTGTGGTGCAGTGACACTGACCTTCTGGCTGCTCCATGCCTGAGACACTCCATCTCTTAGCTCTGGGCATTTTTCTGGCTGTCCCTTACACCTGCCATTCTCTCTCTTCTATACTCTGACCACTGCCCTCCCTGGCTTCCTTTAAGTCCCACCACAAATTCCACTTTCTACAGGAAACCTTCTTCGGCCTTTCTTAATTTTAATGCCTTTGTTAAATATTCCCTTTTTATCTTGCTTTGTATATATTTGTTTGCTTATTGTCTGCCCCGCTAGATTGTTAACTCTTTGAGGGCAGGGGCTATGTTTTTGTTTCTTTTTGTTTTCCCACTGTTTAACACAGTGTCTGTCAAGTAGTCAGTGCTTAATAATTTTTTTTTTTTTGGTGAGGCAATTGGGGTTAAGTGACTTGCCCAGAGTCACACACTTAGGAAATATTAAGTGTCTGAGGCTGGATTTGAACTCAGGTCCTACTGACTCCAGGGCCAGTGCTCTATCCACTGTGCCACCTAGCTGCCCCTTAATAAATGTTTATTAGTTGATTGACCTCTACTTTGGATATATTGAGTTTGAGATACATATGGGACATACAATGGAACATATCCAACAGGCATTTGGAAATCCAGGAATGAAATTCCAGAGAGAGACTAAGCCTGTCTATATTCATCTGGGAATAATCAGATCAAGAGTTTGGTGAAGAATAATAATTATTATCCCCATTTTATAGATGAAGAAATGGAGGCTCAGAAGTGATCATGGTTGTACTGCTTATAGATGTCAGAGGCTGGTACTCAAACCCACGTATTCTCATACCAACATTCCTTTTATGATGCCACACAGTTTCTCTTAGTGATTAATATATTATTTATGATTATTCTGCTTGCAGGAAAAAAAAAATGAGGGAATAACTTCCGACCAATCAGAAAGAGGTACTCTTCCACTTTGTTTTAATGTACAGAATACATACACACACACACCTATTTACACACACATAAACATATTTGTATAAATGCAGAAGTACATCCTCCCTCAGCCAAGCGAAGGGCCTTGGGTCTTGCCCCTCTCAGTGGCCATGTCTCAGAGACACACAGTGATTCTTCTTACCCATGTGAAGTTTTTACAAGCCATGGTCATCAACCTTACTGAAACAACTCTCACTTGATATAGTAAGAAGCCTAGAGGCTGGAGATGGAGTTAAGGAGACCTGAGTTCAAATTCTGACTTAGATACTTCCTGGAAGTATGACCCTGTGGCAATTCCCTTAAACTTTCTCTGTCTGTGTTTCCTCCTACGTTAAATGAGGGTTTCCACTCAATGACCTCTAAGGTCCTTTCCATCTCCAAAGCTATGATCCTGGGGTCAAAGGCTGGAGAGAATTGTAGAATACTCAGGAGGTGATAGTTTTTTTGGCCTCTGCCTGGATAAACGTCATCTGGAGTCCCAATTTTACTCTTGTGCACAATATTCTAAGAAGGTCTTTGATAAGCTACCAAGTGCTGAGAACAGCAGGCAAGATCATGAAGGGCCTTATCCATATTCATATGAGGAACTGGGGCTCTTTAGCTTGTGTGTGTGTGTGTGTGTGTGTGTGTCTGTGTGGTGGGGGAAGGGAGGAGTAATAGATGTCTTCACATAATATGAAGCATCATTATGTGGAATAGAGATTAGATTTGTTCTGCTAGGCTCCAGAGGGCAGAACCAGGAGCAATGGATGGGAATTGCAGAGAATCCAATTTCAGCTTAATGTAAGTAAAAACTTCTAACCATTCGAGCTCCTCTGAAGGGAAATCATCTGCTTTGAGAGGCACAGAGTTTTGCTTCATTCAACTCCTCTCCCTGTCTGTGTCTCTCTCTGCCTCTGTCTCTCTCCTCTTCATCCATGGTCTCTGAATCTTCTCATTCCAACTGTATCCTTGACTGTCTTTCTAACCATGCATGATCAAATCTGTCTTCAGCCAAGTCAAACTCTCTTTCTCTCAGCCCAAACTCTCATCAGCAACAAGCCAGTCCTTCCCTCCTAAACACACCTGGCAAAGAGCAATCACCAGCTCACCCATCTCACCCATGGCTTGGGTGCCTTTCTGTTTTGCCCTGAAACCTCTTTGGAGACTGACATTTACGAGACTTCATGGGACTTGTTACTACAAACTTGTGCTCATCCCTGCAAACTCTGGCTTGTTTTGGTGGGATATCCCATTTATTTTCTGAGATCATGACTTGTCCCCCATCCTCTTTCCCCAGGAGCATCTTCTATTGGTCCTGAGAATGCCCTTCATCATAGGCAAGCTTCCAGTTCTGACCCTCTCTTCACTCCTGCCAGGGAGGGTGGAGACCTAGTGATACCAAAGAGTAGCCTGTCTCTGTGAAATTCATCCAGATGGATAATAGGGTTTCCAAGTCCCTGGCAGTCCATGGTGAGGGGAGTTGGATGAGACTTAAAGAAAGGCCATGTTTGCCCTTGAATGCATTCTCTGACTGGGGACTTTTGTTATGGGCTGAATAAATAAATATGCTCAGTGTAATGAACAGAAGAAACATATTCAATAAGGGGCTATAATTTCCCAAGGACGTAAGTGGGCAGCTAGAAATAATTTCTGAGCAAAATCTCCAGAAATATGTAACCTTAACAAAGACAGAGTTATAGAATGACTCACCTAGAAACGATGTAATTATTCCCACTATTAAAAATGTCATGTGGAGAAATGTATATTTTGAGACAAGCAGAGTTAAAGAGAAACTTTCCAATGCACATTGGAGAGGATGTAGAAGTCCTATAATTTAAAAATTCTCAGCCCAGAATGGAAAGGGGTGTGTAAAGAGACTGGAGGATAGAAGAATAAGCGAATCTTAAAATCTCAACATCATTTTAATGCTTTATATTTTTTCCCTTTGCAAAGTGAATTTTGGAATCAAAGTTACTAGCCAACTGTGAAAGTAGTGAGTAGGTACTAGGAAATGGATGGTCATAGCAACTTACGGTAGGAGGTTCTATGAACTGCAAACCCATTGTGGGTTAGAGAGGGGTGGAAATTTCTTTAAAAGGTAGCACAAAACATGTTCAAGCTGGAAGAGACTTCAGAATGTAGGACACAAAATGTTAAAACTGGGAGTGATGTTAGAACAAAGAAAATAGTATCTAATGACTGGAAGAGGGACCTCAGATTATGGTATAGAGTATTGATATGGTATAGAGCTCAGCAGGTAGATTACAGGACTTTAGAGAGTCAATTCAATTTAATTCGATTGGTCGGTGGTTGACTGTTTGCTGTCCTTTGTTCTTGAAGAGGACCAAAATACCATCACTATGTTAGAGTCAAGTTAGAGTGTGTCCAACTGGAGCTCATCAGACCAATATGAGCCCCGAATGTTCTACTTCAGGTCAGCCACAAATAGCCCATGTGAACATTTGGGGTGGATTCTCTAAATTTGCGCATCTCACATTTTTATTTATTTATTTTTTTTGAGTTACTACAATTCTGCTTTGCTCATGGAGCACAGCACTTTCTTTGATAAGGGCGTGCCATGCTGGGCAGTCCTGTGTCAGGGTCTCCCATGTCATGCAATCAATTTGAGAGTTCTTCAGAGAAACCTTGAGAGTGTCCTTGTATTGCTTCTTCTGACCACCATGTGAGCGCTTGCCCTGTGTGAGTTCTCCATAAAATAGTCTTTTAGGCAAGTGTACCTTTGGCATTTGAACACTGTGGCCAGGCCATTGTAGTTGCATTCTCTGAAGTAGAGTTTGAATGCTTGGCAGTTTGGTTCGAGAAAGGACCTCAGGGTCTGCGACCTTACCCTGGCAGGTGATCTTCAGAATCTTCCCATGACAATTCAAATGGAAGCCATTTAGTTTCCTGGCATGGTGCTGGTATACTGTCCAGGTTTCACAGGCATACAACAATGAGTTCAGCACAACGGCTCTGTAGACATTCAGTTTGGTAGTTAGTTTAATACCTCTTTTCTCCCATTCTTTCTTTCAGATCCTCCTAAACACTGAGTTAGTTTGCTTATCTTGGCAGTATTTAATTGAAGAAATATTTATTAAACACCTACTAGGTGTCAGGCACTGTGGGAAGTGCTAGGGATACAAATAAGAAAAAGCTATAATCCTTCCTTCAAGGAGCTTACAGTCTAAGGGGGGAAGATAATACACAAAAGTAAGCCGGGAAGCAGGGGGTGAGAAGCACGAGAGAAGACCCAAGGACATACTGTTTTGTGGAGTTGAAGTCAAGCAGAGTAGCTGATGGCAAATGGAGTTACTGGGAAGTTTGGGAATCCTCTCTAAAGGAAAGCTTTGAGAGGAGCTTTGGTGCTCTGCCCTCCAGCCCTCCAATCAGAAGGGAGAGCCAAGGGGCAGGTAGGTGGCACAGTGAATAGAGCTCTGGCCTTGGAGTCAGGAGAACCTGAGTTCAAATTCAGCTTAGACACTTAACACTTACTAGCTGTGTAACCCTGGGCACTTAACCTGGATTAACTCAGAAAAAACAAAACAAAACAAAACAAAACAAAAAAAAAGCAGAAGGGTGAGCCAAGTGAGGGAGAGTTAAGGAAGAGCATAAAACCTGAGTCATTCTTCATGGTGATGAGGCTTCCAGTGATAAGCTTATCCTAGGGGCAGGGAAAGGGGAGGAGATGGAGAGGGTGTGTGCTTCCATGCAGCTGAAGCTAAGCAGAGAAGCTGAGAAAAAATGGAGATGAGAGGGATCTTAGAGACGATCTAACCCAGTGCTCTCATGAGGCAAAAGAACCTCAGAGAGGTTGACTCACTTGGGCAAGACCACACAGCTAATTAGCCGCAGACCAAATTGCACCTGGCTCCCAGCCTATTCATCTTGGTCTCAAGTCACACTTCCCCTGGAAATGGTGCCCTTCCCTTAATCAGCATAAACTGGCCAATGGACGTGATATTCTATTCAACAGACTGGACATAAGCAAGAGAATTTAGTTAACTTGGAACAGAGGAAACATGGAACCTCAGGTGTGGAATGCTGACCAGTCGAATGCATTTCTGTGTGATCAGGGGATAGCTACTTTAGGGCTTATTCCAATTCTAGCTGTCCCTGAATTGATGAAGGTTTGCCTAACGTGTCTAATGCTAAGACCTCCATCAAAGACACCACTCTCAGAGAAAGAGGGAGAACCTGAGTTCAAATCCAGCCTCAGACACTTACTAGCTGCATGAACCTGGGCAAGTCACTTAACCCTGCCTCAGTTTCCTCATCTGTAAAATGAGTTGGAGAAGGAAATGGCAAACCACTCCAGTGTCTTTGCCAGGAAAACCCCCAATGGGGTCATGACGAGTCAGACCCGAATGAAATGACGGAACAGCAAAAAAAGCTTGTTGACTTGACTATCTCTTCTTGAGCCTTTTCTTTTCCCAAAACAGCTTAGAAGAAAAGCTTGCTAGCCATGGTGGTCTCTGATGCTGGAGAAGGCTAGGACTCATGGATCCCTTGAATTCCAGACTTTTGAGTGGCCGTAAGCTCAGTGCTAGTGAAGAGGAAAACTTTGAAATACATGTAATCCCAGCTCTGACATCCTCTTCTAGGTTCCCCCCTCTGCACCTTTGCACTGGCTGTCTCCTATAACTGGAATACTCTCCCTCCCCACCTCAACCTTTTCACTTCCCTGGCTTTCTTTATGACTGAGTTCAAGTCCCGCCTTCTACAGGTGGCCTTTCATGCACTCCATCCCCTCTAGAGCCTTCTGTATGAGATTACATTCCATCTGCTCTATTTGTAATGTATACGGACATAGCAAATGCTTATTGACTAAGGTTTCTCCTACCTCTGATATTCTATAGTCTGATGTCCCTCCCAGCTCAGGTCTCTTACAGCTTGGGTATTCTACACCCTATGTTTTAGGTCCCCTCTCACTCTGATATTTTGTGTTCTAAGTTTCCAGTTGTTTTTGACTAATATTACATGTTCCAAGTTCTTTCCAACTTTGATATTCTGTATTCTATATTCTAATGTCCTTTTACCTGTGACATTGTATGTTGTATTGTCTAAGATCCTCCTCAGTTCTGACAGTCTCTGGGACTGGGCAAGTCACTTAACCTTTGTCTGCCTCAGTTTCCTCATCAGTCAAAAGTGGGTAACAATAGCACTTGCCTTACAGGGTCGTTGGGAGAATCAAGTGAGATAACATATACAAAGCACTTTGCAAACTTCAAAGTGTTATATAAATGCTAACTATTTTTATTGTTATTGTTATTATCTTTAGCTACTATGTTCTAAAATCCCTCCCAGTTCAGACACTCTGCGCATCTGTGTTCTTGGCAAGGGAAAAAATGCACCCTTCAAAAACTACTATCTAGTTATACTATCATCTTTCTCCCAACATTTCCGGTCATTCTAACACAAGTGGAGGTCCCCAGTGACTGGGAGGTTGGCCAGGGTAATATTTATTTTCCAACTTGCTTTAATAGCCACCACACTCCCTTTGAGCCCATTTCCTTCTAGGCCTTTCTCTAGGGCTCATTCATAGATTTTAAAAGGACAAGCTTTGTACCAGAAGCCCATACATCTCCCTCTTCTGGTGAGAGAGATCTCTCTCCTTTCCTCTTCCAAGAATCACTGAGGGCTGTGCTGCGGCTGAGCCTCTCCAGGAAGGCAGTTGTTAAGCCCCCTCTGATTTTTCATAGAATCTGCAAACACTCTTGATTAGTCCCTAAGAAGTTTTTAGGAGGACGATCAGTCTCTTCAAAATTCTTCTTGTGGATGAAGAACTTGGGAAAAAGGAGTTGTACTCGCTAATAGGTTTCTTTATGCAATGTCAGTGCACGGGAGCCATGCTGGAGGCTGGCACTAGGGAGGACTTCAAAATTTGGCAGGTCACAGAAAACTCAAATTGCCAGCCTATCTGCACCTGTGGGCAGTTAGATAACTCAGTGCATTGTGGATCAGTGTTATGTCTTGGGCCCTCCTACTCTCCTCTCCTCTGCTCTGCTCTGTCCCCTCCCCTCCCCTCCCCTCCTCTCCCCTCCTCTCCTCTCCTCTCCCCTCCTCTCCCCTCCTCTCCTCTCCTCTCCTCTCCTCCCTTCTCCTCCTCTGTCCTCTTCTCTCTTCCTCTCCTCTCTCTCCTCCCCACACCTCCCTTCCATCTCCTTGTGCTTACTCACACGGTCACCGTTGTAACTGGGGTCCTCATCTACTCTCTCCTACACTATTGCTAAAACCTCCTCAAAGGTCTCCCTGCCTAGTTTCTATCCCCTCTCCAACCTGTCCTCTTCATGCCAACCACATTGAAAGTCACTGAGGATGTGTCTGACAGGATTACTCTCTTATTCAAGAAACTCCAAATTTTCCTGTTGCCTCTAAGACAAAGTAGACCTCTGCTGGGCACATGAAGGCCGGCACAATGAGGCTTTCATCTGTCTCTCTAGGCTATTTATACATTAAGTCACCTCATGTCAACAAACATTTATTAAACACCTACTATGTGCCAAGCACTGGGAATATGAAGAAAGGAAAAATCTGGACCGTGCTCTCAAGGAGTGTGTGGTCTAATGGGGGAGACAATGTGCCAGAGCAAGAAACAAATGACTATGTAAATATAAATATGGATGCGCCTGCACACACACACGCACACTCACACACACACACACACACACACACAATCTTAGAGGGAAAGTACTAACATTACAGAGGACCAACAAAGGCTTTCTGTAGAGGGTTAGGTTTTAGCTAGGCTTTAAAGGAAGGCAGAGAAGCCAGGAAGTGGAGCTGAGGAGGGGGAGCATTCCAGGCATTGGGATCAGTCAGTGACGGGGTGTGAGTTGGAAGATGGATATCCTTTTCAAGGAAGAGCAAGGAGGCCAGTGTCACTAAACTCCCAAATAGAATAAATAATTATGATGATGAAATCATAATAACTAAGATTTATATAGCACCTACTATGTGCCAGGTATCGTGCTAAGTACTTTACAAATGTTACCTCAAATGATCCTTGCAACAACCCTGGGAGGCTGGAGCTATTTTTATCCTGATTATACAACTGAGATAAACAGAAGTTAAGTGGTTTTTCCCAATGTGACCCAGCTGGTTAGTGTTGGAGGCCATATCTGAACTCAGATCTTCCTCATTCAAGGGTTAGCACTCTCTCTGTGCACCACTTTGCTGCCCCTACTATAGGGTGGAGGGTGGTCTGAAGAGCCAGGGTATAAGTTGTAAGAAATCTGGAAATTAGGAAGGAGTCAAGTAATGAAGGATTGTGAAAGTCAGAGGATTTTCTATTTCCATATTTATTTATGTTGTTCCCCACCATTCACTCAATGCTGCAGCCAAATGGATCTCTGGGATCATCACTGATGCTGCCAATGGCTCCACCTCTGTGCCCAACATTCCATCCCGATGCACGTGTACCTGGGCGCCAGGCTTGGCCCTGCTCAGCAGCAGTCTGGGAGTCCTAGGCGTCAGCCATCGCAGTGGACCAGATCAGTATCTTTCTTGACTTTTTCATCAGGATGCTGCCTGACTAGAATAAGAGTCTTTCCAGAAGGCTTTTGAATGTGTGAAAGGTTTAAACTCTCTACCATATCATGCACTGCCTTCTTTTGCTGCCTGCTGGCAGCACTCCAAATCCCACCTTTTCATATTCTGACACACTGTCAGGATGTTTGACTTATCCACAAATCCTGGGTATCTGTCCTTTGCCATTTTAAACTTTGAATTCTAGGACAGGACAAGGACCTTAGAAATCCCCTCCTCGGGTTTTCGCAGATGCATGTCTAAACTGCTATCTCCCTGCTGCAAATTTGTATTAAAAAACAATTTTGACTACCAGTGATGAAGGGACACAGAACTTCCCAAAAGGGCATGCAGGACACAGATACAGGCACACAGAGGAAGCTATTGTGGAGCCCTAGGCCTCCACAGACGTGGACTGATGTCACAAAGGCTTCTGCCCCAGACCTCAGGACCACGTTTTTCCAATTCATATAACTATGCCACTTTAGCATGGTGGATAAGACTCAGCGACAAAACAGAGGTTCAAAGTCTGCTGGTTGTAATTTATCATCTCCAGTCAAACTCAGGATGTGAGAGAAGAGAGTAGCAGGTGCCCTCATTAGGGAGATGGAGAGAAAGTACAGGTTCCAAAGGCCATCTTGTCATGCCATCCACTATGTTCTCTGCCCTCCACACCCCTAGACGCTGTCATCTGACTTATTGACTTAACTAAGGACCTCTGGAGCGTGCATCTTCTCCTTGGGAGCAGCACCCTTGGGACTTCTGGGACATTTCACATACCCTGCAGTGGAATTTTTGATGGGTTGTATCATTCGATTTGAGTGTGCGCTCCTTGGAAGTAAAGGCTTTCTAGTTTTTGTTACCGATCTCGTGGTTGGCACATAATAAGAGCTTATTAAATGAATTTTCGTCCGTCTGATCATTTATTCTAAGGACTACTGCCTTGGCCTTTGAGATTAGGGTAATGTTGGCCCTCCTCATCTCTTGCTCACAGACAGGCAGAAGCAGATGGACAGAAACATCCCACCACCCAACATCTCCAACAAAGTAGTCAGGAACCCCCTCACTCCCAAAGCCGCTCATTCTACTTCTGGATCGCTGTGATTAAAAGAAGTTTTTTTTTTTCCTCTCCCCAACATCACATCTACATCTGTCTTTCTACAACTCTAGCCCTACTGTGCCATCATTCTGTCCTCTGGAACCAAGGACACCAAGTCTAATTCTCCTTCCCCATGACAGCCCTCAAATGCATGAAGACGGCAAATACTTTGTGTTCTCTAACCTGAACATTAATCTATCAGATCACAAGCATTTACAAAGCACCTACTATATGCCAGGGCCTATGCAAGGTTCTGGGGATTTAGAGAAAAAACTGAAACAATTCCTGTCCCCATAGAGCTTCCATTCTGTTGGAGGAGACAACAGGCACAGATATAAGCAGGCATAGCATGTGGAGCTTCTAAATTCTTCCACCTAATCCTCAGGAGAAGCTTCCCCAGCTGTGGCCACCTTCCTTTAATGTGCACCACCTTATCTGCACCTTCAGAGTGGGGTCTTAGTGCTACTGAGCTTTGTACCTGCAGGCGGGGCACAAATCTCCCTCAGTTAAACTCCTACAGTCTGGTAGCTCAGAGGTGCCCCACCTCTGCAGAGATCCAGGTAGTCAATGATCTCATTGACTCCAATGGCCTTAGATTATGTGTATGACAGTCTGCAGTGATCAGTTATGGTTAGGGGCAATCAACATGACCTAGGATCAGGTGCTAAGTGCTGGTCTTTGTTCACTCTGAGGGAGATTCCAGACAGATGAAGAGGCAGAAATGTCTTGTCCTCAATAATTTTGCTTTGTCTGGGACTCACTAGGTCAGCGTAGGCCCCCTCCAAGCTCTGTTCTGAGCCACAAGTAGGGAACGTGGACCAACAGGAACCCTGTCAGCCTCTTCTCTTGGGTTGCAAGCTGATGTCGTGGGGCACAAGTGACCTTCATCATCTGGCATTTCCAGATAAATAACTAACTCTGTTATTTAATGAACCCCCAAGGCAGGTCTGGGAGTGTTGCATCAGAATGCCATCCCAACTCCTTTCAGTTTGATGTGGATATATTAACAAGAGCTCTTGGTGTCCAGCCATCTAGAGGGTTCAGTACCATTCCCAATTCAATTCAATAAATATATACATCTGATATGTGCCATTCACTGCACTGGGCACTGGTCCAATGAACCAGTCCAGAATCCTTCCATTCACACTATTGCCTAGCCCACTCATTTTCAGCTTTTTCCTCTTTCTCACCTAATGTATATTATAATTTCTGTGATATAGAGTTTCCTCCAAATTGAATGGATTTTGTTGCAAGGGCTTGAGTTTCCCAACTTGGAGGTCCTCAAACAGAGTTTGGGTGATCACTTGACAACAGCATCATAGAAATTATTCCAGCTTCAGATGTAGGATGGACAAAGTGGCCCCTTCCACTTGAAATCATTGTATTTGCTTAAAAAAAAAAACTGAGAGCAATCTTAATCAGACTTTCTGAGCCAAGGAAGAACTTGGCATGACAATGATGAAACAAGTACCAGAATTTTGATATTTGAGAAATACTGGAATAGCATCACCTTGAAGCACATACAGGAAGGGAGGGGCTGGAATGCCTTTGGGAAACCATCTAGGGTTTTTAAGGACCCAAAACAGCCTGAAGTAATGATTCATCTCTCAAACAGTGATATTCTTCTAGTGTCACTGGATGACTGAGAATATAGAATTCTATAGCCCTGGTACAATTAGAGTCAGGGGTCACCCAGAGGGCAATGAAGTGGTACTTTGTCGATGTACAGTCTACAGTTGTGCAGAAGTGGCACAAAGTATGTCATCAGAAACACGTTCAGCTGAAAAACAAGATGGACGGGTCAAGGATTGAGAAGCAAGGAATAATATGTAATCAGCCTATCACTGCAATGTAATGCAGCGGCAAGAGTTATAAAAGAAAGTCCCCAGGATGTTGGGTGGTCCTTTTGGGGACAACTTGGTTACTATCTGCATCAGTGAGGGAAGCACCCACATCAGTGAGATCACAGATCAATTAAAGCTTCTTTTTAAACACTTTTGGTTTCCCTCAGAAGGAGTGGAAGCCCCTTGAGGGCATCCCCAATGCCTAGCACAGTTCCTGGAACATATGGATAGATACATGTGTTTGTTGAATTGAATTGGGACTGGCCCTGGCCTCTCTAGATTGGTGGGTGAGTGAGGGGGAATTGACTTCAACCTGCTGAGTTTAGTGACTCCAAGACCATGCGTCATGTACGGCATCCATCTGCCAGGACACCAGGGACTTCTTAGCTTGTGCATACTGCCATCTTCCCTAATTACAATCCACATCACCTCTTCCGACTCCAGTCTCTAGTGTTACTAGACTGCCTCAGCAATCGGCTGCCTTCAAATGTTGCTCACTTTCCTTGTGACTTCCAATCAGAAGCTCCCTCCCCTTCACCCCAATTCTCCACATATGTTGTATCCCACTATTAGAATGTAAGCTTCTTGAAGTCACGGGCTTACTTTTGGATTTTTATCTTCATTGCCCATACATAGCCTGCCACCTAGTAGGTGCTTAATATATGATTGTTAATTGACTAAATTCCATTTGACATAGCCATGTAATCCACTACCAAATGGCTGTCATCCTAGTGGCAAGCTAGTCCAGACTTTGCTGAAGGCTAGGTCTTGGTCTATGGTTGGGCCCATTTTCAAACTCTTCCCAGTGTGGCAGAACCTGGCAGAACCTGTGTTCCACTGAGAAATGCAAGCCAAGTGCACTGTCAGTTTGATATACACTCGAGTGTCAAACTTTACAAAGGAGGGTGGTGAGAGACTGTGTAGAGCCTGGCCTCATCAAACATCAGGCTCAGCAGAGTCAAAAACTAGGTGGGGTGGAAGTGAGTGAGTTGGGGGGATCCCAGCTCAGCCGTATCACCCTGAAGACATTGAAGGATGAAGCTGAAAAGACAATGAACTGATGAAAAACAGAAGGGGAAAAAGGCTCTGTAGCTATTCAATCCAAATGTATTTTTCCCTATCTCAGCTTTCCTCTCTGCATTACTGTTCCTAGTATTTAGCCACTTGATTCTACTCCTTCAGTTTTGTTTAGTCTGATGTGTCCAAGGAGGATTGTCCAAGGGTCAATCTTACTGCTTAACTAGTACTTTGTTTGACCATCTCACAGAACCACAGAGGGTTGGAGCTGGGACTGTGGATTGAATCATCTTGCAATCAGAAAGTCACCCAGTTGGAAAGGACCTAAGCAGTCCCTATACCTGAAATGAGAATCCCCTTCTCAACATACCAGATGAGTGGCCATCCAGTACCACCCTGAAGACAATACCTCCATTGAGGGGGGACATGCTCCCTCTGCAGGCAGACCATTCTGCTTTGGAACAGGTCTCATTTTGGTGAAGGTTTTCCTGACATCCAACATAAATCATCCCATGGCAACTGTCACTCATTGCTCAATATTTGTCAAAAGTGTAACTCAAGAGGTAAAAGTGCAAGTGTGATGTGTGATTTGGGGCTCCCTTAGGAGAAGTACAGTGACAGAACAGACGAGGTAAGATCGTCTTACTCTACTTTATCCTAGTCAGACCTTGTCTCACATATCATATTCACTTGTAGGTGACACAATGTGGCAAGGCTCAAGACAGTGTAGAAGAGGGAGACCAGAATCCTGAGGCCTTTAGGGGCCCCACTCACTGAGGGTCATTTGAAGGCACTGGAGATCCTTAGCCTTTAGGAAGACAAGACCCAGGGAGTGACATGATTCTTCCCTTCAAGTATTGTATGAGCTAGCATATTGAAAAGAGGTTCAGTTTGTTCTATTCCCACTCTCTTTGGGATCTGTGAACCAAAAATTACTTTTTCACCCACTGATCTTGGCCATATCTCAGCAACTGTCCTTCCTGCCATCCCTAAACACCTCCACCAAATTGCAATCAACCCCTGTACCATCAGCTATACTTGAGCTGGTGTCCATTCCTCATGCCAGTATCTAAACATTCAAACTCCTAGTGGAAGTGTGTGAGTGTGTGTGTGCGTGTGTGTGCGTGTGTGTGTAATGGAGAGGGGATGGAGAGGAAAGGCATAAAGGCTCATCCCTACCCACAGCTAAAGAAAGCCAGCAAACTTGAGTGGTCAATGGTGGTCTCTTCAGTGGGTTCTAAAGCCTGGTGAGTCAGAGGCCAGGTTCTGTGAGGGATGTGAGCTCATGATAACCTGATTTATTTCATCTAAATTTCAAAGCCACTTTTGGTCTGAAATCACAGTTGATAAATCAATTCTTGAAGATTAAACACAGGTTCAGAATAGAGCGAGCCTTCAGATATGTTAATTTTTCACAGGAAATAAAGTTGAGATGCAATCCTTTTCTTTGGAGCAAGGCCAAATCACTGCTGCCTCTATGATGGATACACTGTGGCTATGATTAATATTTCATATGTTTGTGACTTTCTGCAACTCTGCTGAGACATGTAAGGACGCCCAAAATGTTCCACTGGACAGACTTTGTAGTTCTTTTTCAGAGGAAGCATTCCTGAGTTTTTACGATTTACAGCTAGAAGGGGTCTTGTAGACTTCCTATACTAATCCCTCAGTTGACAGGGAAATTGATGATTATATGTGCCAACAGTATAATATGGCAGCCAATTAAGCTAGTGTGATCTCAGACTGCATTAAGAGGGGTGTAATCTAAAGGAATAAAGAAGTTATAGTGTGACCTCATTGAGAGTGTTGTGTTCAGTTCTGAATCCCACTGTTTAATAAGGACATTGATGAGCTGGAGAGAGGCCAGAGGAAGGCAAGCAGGATGGTGAACACCCATGCCTTATGAGGGCCACTTGAAGGAATGAGGGCTATTTAACTGGAAGAGAAGACTAAGGAAACATGATGGTTGTTTTCAAGTATTTGAAGGCTTGTCAAGTGGAGAAATGATTTAGATTCAATCTATTTGGATCCAGAAGACAGAGCCAGGAATGATGGAGAGAAGTTTCAAAGAGGAAAATTAGGTGAGGATTCAGGAAAAAAGATACTGACAGAACTGTTCAACAGGGGAATAGGCCATCCCCAGAGGCAATGAGATTCCCCTTTTCAGAGGTCTCCAAGTGGAGGTTGATTAACCACTTGCTGGATGGATTACAATGGGAAAGCCTTTCAAGGATGGGTTGGACAGGATGTCCACTAAAGTTCTTTTCAACTTTTAAATTCTGTGATTCTTTGCTTTTGGGAGGCCCAGAGAAGGGGAATTTCCTTGGTCATGGCCCCATCTTTCTTACCCTCTGCTTTCTTATCTGTGGAATAGAGATAATAAGGGCACCAGTGAGGTAGTGTTTATGAAGGGCTGTATGGACCTTAAGGCATTTTGTAAATAGCATCTGTTACTATTAAAGGAAAAGGGAAACAATGCTTAGTCTCCTCCTCTTTCTTTTTTGAGAAGCATCAGGATGTGTTGAGTAGAGCTCTGGATTTTGAGCCAGAGTGCCCGAGGTCGGGTCCCAGACCAAACACTGCCTAACTATGCCAGATCATCACTCTTTGTGCCCTGGTGCCCTCCTCTCTAAGAAGGGGGATGCTAATGCTTAAACTGCCTCTACTTACCCCACAGTTGTACAGAAAACACTCTAGACAAATTGAAAACCTGAAAGAGATGTGAGCTGCTATCCTTATTGCAGGGCTCTCCAATTTGTACTGTTCCAGATCTTCGAGGTTTCCAAAGTTCTTTAAACCCATCTTCTCATTTGAATGCCATAACAGCCCCATGAACTCAGTTCCACAGGTGGGGTTATCTGTCACTCTCCTTTTCTGTGTAGGTTCTTGTGGTTCTGGTTGCTCTTCTTGTTTTCCTCTGATGTGGCAGATGCTTTACACAAAAGGCACCCATCTGGAGGTCATTTTCTGCTAAGTTCTGGTGAAGATCATCAAGTCCATGAAGCCCGATTCAGTGAGCCATGGACAGGGCCTCACTCGTTTCCAAGAATGAGAAGTAAATGGCTCATCAATGGTATGTGAAGACGGCATTTTTGTTTAAGAATGTCATTTCCCCAAGCATGTTATCTCAAGGACATGGAAAGATGAGATGGAGGGAAAACATGGGGCATTTTTTGGGACCAAAACATGATATTAAATGTCTCTGATGTGAATAGTAAAGGAAGAGATAGTCTTCAGAAGAACACAGCAAGGGGAAATCCTCATGGGCTAGGTCAGGCCAATTAGAGGATGAACTGAGACACTGACCCAAATCCTCCCTTGATGCTTACTAGTTGTGTGGCATTGAGAAAGTCACTTAATCACTCTGGGCATTAGTTTCTTCTTGTGTAAAGTTAGTAAGCATTTATTAAGTGCTTACTATGTTCTAAGCACTGAGGTAAGAGTTATGCAAATTTAGAGAAAATGGAAAACAGTTGCTGACTCCAAGGAATTGACAATCTAATGAGAAACTTCTACTAACTGGCCTCCAAGGTCCCTTCCAGCTCTGCTATGGCCCAATAATCCCAAGCGTACTACAGTCTGTTACCAGGACAACAGAGAAATCTCCTGCTGGAACTTGGACTGAACATGTCCCCCCATTCTGATATGTACCAATGACATTGTAATGAACATATTCAACCACGGAGGCAGACGGCCTGGTAGGTGAGTGGTATTTGGGGAAGTGGAGAGAAGAGGGATAATATGAACGTCATGGGTGGGGAGCAGAAGTGCAACATGGAAAAGGAAGGCTAGAGGGGGCTCCTCTAGTACAGCAAACCCATTCCCAATGGCTTTAGTTGGAGCTGTGCAGGCTCAGTGCCATACTTAGAGCAATCTGGGTTTGTCTTGAGACCCCAGTGACCTCAGTGCAAGGGTGAGTCGAGGAACAATATAATTTCCAAGATGTTACACATTTTTCCATTTCCTAAAAGAACCTAATGTCACCTTTCTCTGTGACTCAGGGTCATCATTATCTCTGGCAGATCTTGTGAGCTTCTAAAATATATTGATTGCTGTCAGGGTCTAGTGAGGTGGGTAGACAAGTTTGGTGAGGCTGAGCACCCATGTCCACTTTTACATATTTTCTGTCTCTTGCCTCCACACCAGATTCTCACTTTCCAATTGTACAGATCTCTCATTCTAATGGCTCATAGTAGGCCTGTCTTTCTGTAGACTAAGTGTGGTAGAGTGGAGACTGGGTTAAAATTGGAGCCCACATTCAGGTCCAAGACCCTGATATGACAAGTCCATGAAAAGTGCAATGTTTCATGAGGCCATTGGATGGAGAGAGCATTGACAGGCTAATAGAAGACGTGCTCATTGTGCAGATGAGGAAAGTGTAGCTGAGAAAGATTACTTCAGGCACGATCTTGGGTAAGTCATTGCTCTTCTAAGTCTGAGTTTCATTGTTTGGTGAAAGAGGCGGCATTATCTGCACTTCTTCCTTGATGAGACTAATGTGTTGAAATGTAAATGATTTCTAAAGTGTTACAGAAACCCAGTTATTATTAATAATAATCTCTTCCTCCCAATCTACTGAGCACAGAAACCAGAAAACCGACTTTCTTCAACTGGATTAAATCAGAGCTGTATGTACTTTGTGATACAATGATGCCTGCGGGGACTATTGTGGGATTTCAAGCTCTTTGTCCTCGCATTAGATGTCCCCAGACTGCTGTGGTTTTCTCTTCTGTCTCCTTCCCCACTGACATCTAGGGGCTTGTTTTTGCAGTCAGTTGCCAAGAGAAACAGCAAGTTTGTTAAGTGAGTGACCTTCATTTCATACCTCGACCTGCAGGTCAGGCTTTGTTTTACTGGTGGCTGCAGTTCTGAATTGCAGACTAGATGACCTGGGCTTGGTGACAGCTGCTGCCCTCACTTGCAGACCTGTTAGTCTACTGGCTCCACTCTTTTTGTCTCTGTCCTTGTTGGCCGAGCTTGTACAACTTCTGGCCATCCATGAGTAGGAAGGTTTTCCCCATGGCTCCCAGTCTGCTACTCTAAAACACCCACTTATTTATCTCAGTCCTTCTCTAATGGACCAGTCGGGAGAAATCTAGTCCTCTTTCTACGGGACAGTCTTTGTATTTGAAAGAGACTCTCCTGCTGATGTCTCCATCAAGTCTTCTCCTCCCCAAGGTCAACATCTCCATTTTCTTCAATTGCTCCTCCTGGGTCAGGGCCTTCACCCCTCTCCGTATCCTGGTCACCCTCTGCACCCTGGGTGCCATCTATCTCTCCTCTTCTTGCCGTGTGGCGCCAGGCTGGGGAATGTGCTATTTGTTTTTAATCCTAGATGCATCAGTGACCCATTGGAGCTTATTGGGTAGGTGAGTGATGTGGTCAGATTTCTACATTGGGAAAATTATTTGGCAGTGCATGAAATGTGGATTGGAGAAGGGAGATCCTGGAGACAAAGAGCAAATTAATGCCACAGTTGGGGATTGGGGCAGAGGTGTGGAAGGGCATCTTGGCATAGGAAACAACATAGTCAAAGATATGAGAATTTGTGGGGTATGTCAGAGTAATGGTATGATGTTTCATTTGACTAGAACATAGAGTATACAGAACAGGGCAATGTGAGCTCTGGTTAGAAAAAGCAATTGGAGACAGATTGTGCAGGACCCTGAATGCCAGCTAAAGGAGGACGAATTTTGTTTGGTGTCATTGAAGCTGCTTGGGGAGATTTCATGAGATACAGGTTACGTGCAAGATTCTTAGTGTCCTCTGTCCCCCCACCATAATGAACAGACCGAGTTTGTAGCTGAACACAATGAATGGCGTAGCATGTCCCTAGTCTCTGAGTCTGTTCTCTCTCATGCTGAGAAGTTCAGAGGAGGGCTTTCCCTTCCTTGTTACTTTCCCCAAACTGAAGGCCACATTCCATTGTCTTTCAGCCTTATCCCTCCCTGAAAGTGGGCAGCTTCACACTTGTCCAGTGGTCTGTGCCTATGTCAATCAAAATGCCTACATTCAGAATCCAAAATGTACTTTTGTCTGGCAGTCTGCCCTGGATGCTTCATCAAAACTGGGGTTTACCTCAGTAGGGACTTGTGTGTCTGTTGGTCTGTCATGCAGATGGGGATGACCATGGAACAAGCATTTTTCAGTTTCCTCATTTTGGCATGGTGTGATCAAGCAATTAATCAAGTGAGCAGGCACTCAAACAAGCAACTAATATGTACCAGGCACTGCCTGAGGTGCTGGGGACACAGAGACAAAATCAAACCAAAATGATTCCATTAGGGTGGGGAACACAACATGAGGACAGAAAATTAAATCCCAAATCTACACTGAGTTAATGCCAGCCAGTATTTGGGGTAAGGAAAGGGAGAGGAGGGGGACTGGACATGACATGGGCACTTCTCCTTCCCCAATGATTCTATTAGACTCCATCCAAGGAATTGTGAGAGCCCCTTTTTTGACCCTGGTTTATCAAGGAGAGGTGGAATTATGTTCTATTTAAGAAGATGGGAAAATGTGTAGCAGAGGTAGCACTAGATAGTGTCCAAATAGAGGTTATTGTTCATGAAAGTATGAGACCAAAACTGGCCAGTCCAGAGTAGGTCACATCCTCACACTTCAACTAGTGACTTCAAGGCACAGCAAGCAAATGACACTTTATCTGCTGCTTATCGAACACCAACTGAGCACTGGAGGACAAAATGCAGGCTTTCCAAAGGCTCCCTTGAAATATGGTAAAAATAACATACTACTCCACCAAAGATGTGACCAAAAAGACAATCCATTTATATTGATAACAATCCATTTTGTTTTAACCAAAGGCAAGGCATTGAACATAAGGAATTCCTCAATATCATGGCCAATGTCTTTGGAACAGTGCCAGTAGGACAACAGCTGTTACATGTTTGGAGAAGGCAGACCATGATCCCCATTTTAGAGGAAGATGCTGAGGACCAGAGAAATGAAGTCATTCATCCAAGGTCATAGAAATACTGAATAGCAGAGCTAGGATCTTAGCCATATCCTCTGACTCCAAATGAAGGGGTTTTTCAATATGGGTCACTAATTATCAATGAGAAGGGTTTCCAGATGTTCCTGATGCCAAATAGAAGATCCTAATAGCATTAAATCCTTAAACACTTCAGAGCCCCCTCCACAAGATCAACCTAAATACAGAACCCCAAGATGTAAGAGTTGGAAGGGAGCTCGGCTGCCTTCTAGCCCAATCTATGCTCCAAAGGAATCCCCATGTTAACATCCCTAGCAAATGGTTGTGCACCCCTGCTTGAAAGCCTCTGATGAAGGGAGACCAATAAACTTCAGTTGAAAAAAAATAAAGTGAATTTCAAAAGTCTCTTGCCAAGATGATGATAGAGTAGCAGTTAAGTAGGTATTTAATTGAGGGGGTCTGTGCTCAGGGAAGGAGACATCTGACCTGAGGCTTGAGCGAAGATCAGGAGTCTGCAACATAGAAATGGAATGGGAGGGCATACCAGGGATGGTGTACAGCTTGGGTAAATGCACTGAGCTGGGAAATGGAATTCTAGGATCTCAGAAGAGTTAGTGAATTTGGCTGGAAAGTAGAATTCCTGCAGGGGAGTCATATGAGATAAAGCTGGAAAGGTCGCTTGGAGAGGGATTGCAGAGGGCTTGAAACGAAAACTGAGGGGCACACACTTTATCCTAGAAGCAATGGGGAGCCACTGCTTGGCTTTTGGCCTGGGTCTTGTGCAGACTTCATTGAGAATTGTGTAGAGGATGACTCAGAAAGGGAAGACCTGGAAAGCAGAAATACCGATGCTGAAGCTATTAAAATAGCAACAGTGAGAGATGATGTGGCGGCCACACAAGTGGAGAAAAGGCAATGGCTACAAGAGGTGCTCCTGGGATTCCCAGATCACAGATTTAGAGTTAAAAGGGACCTCAGAGGCCTGTGAGTCTGACTCCCTAATGCGACAGGGAAGGAAACTCATGGACATTAAATGACCTGCCCAAGGTCATGCTGGAAGTAATCATCATCAAAGGAATTTGAATGAGGAATCTTTGATTCCAGAGCCGGTGCTCTTTTCACTGTAGCACCATGTTGAAGAGGTAAAATTAAAAATGATTCATCTAAGGTCACTCAGCCAGTAATTAGTAGTGCCAGTATATGAAGCCAGGTTTTTTTTTTTCCAGTGCACCATGCTACTGGGAGCTGGAGTTTCTTAGTGCCCAGCTCAAACCAAGGAGTAGTTTGGGGTGAGGTAATGAATTTGATAGCGTATTGCAACTTATATTCTGCCTGCTATCAATTATAGATTCTTTTTGATAAAAATATACCAAGCTATCCAATGGGAGGTTGCTTTTTTCCCAGTGTGAAAATCCTGCCCTTAGCCTGTTAATGGGGTTGAAAGCATCCATGCCGAGCATTCATTCTGTGTGGGCGGGACAGGAGACTTCAGACAACTTGTCATATTTCTAGAGGAGTCAGAAAATGTGTTGTCTCCAACTGGATGATGGGCAGCTCTCTTTTTTTTAGTGACTTTCATCCTTTCAAGTATTTATTCTTCACATATAGTCTGACATCTGAAAGAACTGCTACTCTCCCAGGAGTTCTCACTGTTAGAAATGGGAGCAAGGGTGGGAGGGGAAGTAATCTAAAAATCACTGGTTTGGGAGTCAGAGGACCTGAGTTTCCAGGCCTGGCCCTGCTACCAGGAGACCTCTGTAAATTCACTGAGTTCACCATATGGAAAATGAGGGGTTAGATTTTGGGTTAGCTTTGCTTTAAAATCTCTTCCAACTCTAAGCCCCAAGGTTATTAATGACTTCAATATGTCCAAATCCAGTGCCTTTTTCTCAGTCTTCTTGTCATCTTCCTTGACCTTGCCAAAGCTTTTGTTACTATTGACCACCTTCTCCTCTTGTATACTCTCTTCTCTTAATTTCTGTTATGCCGCTCTCTCTCCTAGATCTTCTCCTACCTGTCTGACCACTCAATTTCCTTTCATCATCATCATCATCATCATCATCATCATCATCATTATCATCATCATCATCATCATCATCACCATCATTGTCATCCTCTATCCTGCCCTCTTAGTCTGGGTATTATGCAGGGCTCAGTAAAATGATGGAGTTGAACAAGATGATTTCCAAAGTACCTTCTAGCCCAGCTCTCTAACACTAGAATCTCCTAGGCCTCTGCTAGCCCTCAGGTCCATCCTGTTCCTTAGCAAATAGTGTTCTAAAGTCAGGTCATAGCTTAGACTTGGGCTTAGAAAGCCCTGCATGATCAGGACTCTATTCCCCTTTTTAGTCTATTCCAGCTACCGTTTGGCTCAGGTGACCAAGCTGCTCCCTTGGTCTTAGTTTTACAGATGCTATAACAGCCCTCTCCAAAGAGCATTCCCCCACACGAGACAGGGCAGTTGGTTTATGACAGCAGGGAGGCAGCATCTTGCGGCAATTACTTCAATGAAGGCACCAGACGTGCTCACACTCTAAGGCTGCTAGTAGGTTGGAGATAAGAGCAGAGGGAATTTGCCCCTCTGAGATGCTGGTCCTGGCCTGCTCTTCAGACTGTGACAGTGAAGTGATGTCACTGATCACAAGAGCACAGGATTTAGAGCTGGAAGGGGCCTTAGAGATCATCATAGTATTAAAGATTTTGAGCCAAATAAAGCTTAGATGTCATCTAGTTCAACACCCACATTTTAAAGGAATTGAGATGCAGAGAAAAGAAGAATTGCCCAAGCTCATTCAGCTTGTAAGACAAAGAGTCAGAATTCAAGCCTTGGTCAATTGACTCTAAGTCTATCTTTCTTCATGCTGCTCCATTCTGCCTTGGGTTTTGGCAAGATCAAGAGGTCAGATCCAAGTGGCCAAGCCTTGTTACTCTGGGGATTCCAGTTATCTGGCTTGCTTTCCCTTGAGTTGGCTTCTGTGTTGTACGTATTGCTCAGGAAAGTCACATGTTCAGACTGTGCTATAGATTGTTGAGACATTAGGCACAGACCGCATGTAAGGGCTTGGCAGGCATATAACCCTGGGTCCCAATGTCAGAGACAGATGAGGCCTAGAAAAGATCTCTCTTCCCTCAAACATACCTATATCAGTAGTCATACAGCCTTGACAGTTATAAGTCACAACCCTGTGACAGTCACCTTTTGCACAAGTCTGCTTGTGACAAGTCTATCAAGTCTATCAAGTGAGAGAAGGAGGAATATGCAAATAGAACTGGGAAAACATTGATCAGTAGGGCAAACTATTAAAAAACACTCACCTGCCTCAAAGGTCATACTTTATTGAAGCAAGGTGAAAGTGCGTGTCTCAGAGCAGGTTCATTTTACAGTCTGCCACTGGGCAAATCCTGAAAGGGGGAGACAGGAGTCAGTAAGGGTGGAAGGGAATATCTTATAGGGTCATTTGAAATGTTCTGAATTCATTTTTTCATTTATCTGACATGAGTTGTATGCAAAATGACTGTACTCTCAAATCCCATGATATCCTCATCCTTAGCCTTCTGCATGTGATGCCTATGACTTTTCTGTTTTCTGGGTTTATGGTGATATTGATGGGACATATCATAGGTGATTCACAGAACCTTAGACAAAGTCTCAGAAATTCCATACAGTGCACAGTTTTATTGCCTCTTAACACCTGAAAATTCTGCCTCTTTCCTCCCTCCCTCTCTTCCTTTCCTCCCTTCTCTTCTTGAAGCATGCCTTGAAGGCAGGGGCTGCTTCAGCTTTGTCTTTTTTCGCTTAATTCTTAGCACTGTGCCTGGAACAGAGTAGGTGTTTAATAAATTCTCATTGAATTGAATAGTTCTTTAGGATATTCTTTGTAACTTGGAAAAAAAAACATTGCCTATGAATTATCACATTTGGTCCTCAAATCACTCATGTGAACCAGAGAGGGAAGGAATTAACATCCAGATTTTATACATGTGGAAACTGAGCTTCAGAAAGATTAAATAATTTGTAGGCATCTAGTAATGGTAGAACGAGGACTTTAATACAGACCTTCTAGCTTTAAGTTGAAGAGGACTCTTTTCACTAACCAAGTCTTCACAAGAGAAGCTGAATCAATCCCTTGCATCATTGGCTATTTTTTGGGGGGAGGGAGGGAAGGTTTCTGATGACCTCTACTTGACTGTTTTAAATATTCTGAGCCTCACATTATCCTCACCTTCCAAATTCAGATGTCAGATGTTTCTGACCGTGCATGTAAAGGAGCCCAGATATGCTTGCTGTGGGGTTTACCTCCAAAGAATGTATGTAGGCTGCGGGGGATAGCTTCTTTGCTTTGCTCAGACACTGCCTCCAGGAATCTGCTGAGCCATTACTTGGAAATGGGGTTCTCACATAGGAGATAAAGACACTTCCTGACATCAGTTTTGGTACAGTGTGAGGGTTGGGAAGAAGGCATCAGGGAGAGTCCTGAACAGCAATGCTTTGCCCAAATTCCTAGTGTCCAAGTGCTCACATAATGGGACTTCAGGATACTCTAACCCCAATTCCTAAAAAAAAGTCATTTCTCCCTCTGTGGGTTGATGCCTGAAATCTGCTCTAACAAAGATGGAACCATTTACAGAAACACAGATTTTCAGATTTGGAATGGCTCTCAGTGGTCATCTAGTCCAACTATAATTTAAAAAGATGACCCTCCCCACTACAACATATCTGAGAAGTGGTCACCTGACCCTTGCTTGAAGGCTTCCAATGAAGAAGATCCCATCTCCTCCTGAGACAACCCATTCCACATTGCAACCATCTAGTTGTACAAATCTTTTCCTTATACCTCCTGGAAATGTGCCTCTCTGTAGCTTTTCCCCTTGGCTCCTAGTTCTCTCTTCTGAGGTCAAGCAGAGTAAGTTTACTGTCTCTTCCAATGCTTTGGGTCTGTCCCTCTATGTCTTCCATTCTCAAGGCTAACCCCCAGTTCCTTTAACTGATGTCCACATGGCCCTATTTTTCAGGTTTTCCCCATCTAGATCAGCCTCCTTTAGATACCCTCCTAATAAGCAATGCACTTTCTCAAGTGTGGTACCCAGAAATGAATGTTGGAATAAGGAATAATTTAATTTTAGGACTGGAAGAGACTATAGAATGACACAGATTAAGGATTGTTAGGGATGTGGGGGATTTAAGAATAGAGAATGTTGGAAGAAAAAGAACCCACAGTGATCATCTAGTCCTTCCTGTTCATTACACAAATGAGGAAACTGAGGTTCAGAGAAAGTAAAGTATTTGCCCAAGGTCACATAGGGAACATTACCTCATTGAGATAGATAGACTGGGCATATTGCTCTCAGTTACGTGGAAATTTGAATAGATGTTGATGGGGCTGATTTTGGCCCCCTTTGAACTTCCAGCATTTATCATGCATCCTTCCACATTCTGGCCTGCCACAATTTGTTATTATTTTATATTGGTTAAGTTTTCATGTGTTCGTCTTGTCTCCTCAACTAGACAGAGTGGAAACTTTATCTTATTCATCTTTGTATCTTCTCTAGCATCAAATACAAGGCTAGACACACAGTCTGTGTTTAATCAATCCTTGTTGGTTGCCTGATTTTAAAATATCCAAAGCAGGAAGCATGTCTGAGGGGAAAACTGATAGCTATTCTGATATATGTGAGTTTGGCAAATGGGCAAGTATTTTATAGGAGCCTAGAAACTCCTGGGGGAATTTCATGATGACCTATAAAGAAAATGGTCTCACAGCTTCACAAAGGCCCCTGGTGATAGAAAAGTCTGGCCCAATTTTTTTCTCTATCTCAGGAAATGCATTTTAGGACTTGTGGAAAAACTCCAGACTGGTTTCAAGTTCTGTTGGCATGCCCTTTGTCAGCTGTGAACAGACAACTTCCCAGTTTGTAAAAAAAAAATCTTACTATCTGTCAGGGAGATACAAAGTTCTTCAGTTTCACTGAGATGATTCTTGGCACCCCTTGCTTCTGATTCTATTCTTTCCTTGGATTGCTCCATCTTGTTATGGATCTGATAGAAGTCTCAGAACCATGAGGCTAAGATAGGAGCCCTGGGGAAGGCTCATCTAAGAATGCTTCTCTTCACTGCCCTCTCCTTCCACTAACCTTCAGAGGCATTCAATTTCCCAGTGGGAAGCTACTTCAAAAGGCCACCAGTCCAGCCCATACTTGACTAATTCAGGTCCAATCTTGGAATGCTTTCAGCCCCTCATTGATACACAAAGAATAGTTTGGTCCCAGAGGGAAAGCCTATCCTCCCAGGGGCACAACAGTGGGAAATGCCTCCCCTGAGTCATAAGGACTCCAATGATGAGGACACAAACTCAAAACAAAAGAGTTTACTTACTTGCATTGGTACATTTTTCAAAGACCAATCAATGTTAAAATAACTAACATGGATGAGTATAAACCTGGTGAAGTGGGTCTACTCCTACATGGATGAGAGTGAGGGGTGTGGGTTATGACTCCTTCACTATGAAAAGAATGGATTTTTTTTTCAGGTTATCTCCCCTTCTTGCCCTAGACATTCATCATTTTGTGATGGTAGAGACCCGTGCAGCTTCCTGAAGGTTCAGCACCACAGACAGCTACCAACTCCTTTCTATTACTTCTGGTGTTAGATGCTAAACTTGAGTACTAAATATTTTGATTTAATGGCAATACTCATTAGCGGTCAACTCTTATTTGCCTCAATAAATGATGATCCCATAGAATTACATGCAGAACTCTGAATTTGATAATTGTGTGTTTGCTGATGTTTCTTCCAGTGTATAAGATCATAGTATCTACAATTAGAAGACTCCTTAGAGATCATAAGATCATAGATTTGAAACTGCAAGGGCCCTCTGATTTATCTTGAATAGCTTCCTCATTTTGCATGTGAGTAAAGTGAGATCTATAGGGGTTAATGTCTTGCCTAAGGTCATAGACATAGTGGGATGCAAAACTAAGATTTAGGACCCTTGAGCACAAAGTTGCTGCTATATCCACTATGCTACATTTTCTTCCTAGCTTTAGTGATAACACTCAGTTTTTAAGTGGATTTAAACTCCATAGTCTACAATAATGCTGCCATGTAGCCACTGTGAAGTGTTTATACATTAGCGTCTGCATCTTGTGTCCTTATTAGAGTGTTTAAAAATTTTAGGTGCACAGGACTAAACCAAATTTCATTTTCAAGTCATGAATTGAGAATTGGATTCATTATTTGTGTCTGCAAATGATTTTTATTTCTTTAGTCTGGGCAATTTGATGTGTAGCAGAGCCAAAGTGATTCAGTGAGAATGTGGACAGCAAGAGGAGTGGTTCTGCATATTTCCAAGCTAGTTTCTCCAAGTTAACATGAGCATGACCTATGCTATCCCAGAAAGAGCTCTGGAGTGAGAATCAGAAGTGTTGGTTTCTAGTCTTAATCCTGACACAGAGATCCTGTGTGCTTTTGGGTAAGCTACTTTTCCTCTCCAATCACATGGACCACATGTTCTAACAACACTACTTCTTGTAGCCTCGAGAGAGATAATAGTAAACACCCAGAATCCCTACACTAAAAGGATGCTCTTATGGAATGTAAGATGAGTATGACAAGTTCAGTTACATTTCTTTCAATTTAATAAGGTTTTATTGAGCACCCAACACGTGGAAACCACTGTGCTATGTACTAGAGAGGCACAAACAATAATACAAAGAGTCTCTGCACTCAAGGAATTTACATTTTGCTCCTGGACTCAGTATGTAAACAGATCAAGTTTATACAAGGGGATGGGAAAGGAAAGGGCACTAACAGCGAAAAGGTCAATGTTTCCTATAGGATGGGATACCTGGATGAGATTTGAAGGAACCTAAGGATACTCAAAGCAGAGGCAGGAAGAGGGCACATTCCAAGGATGGGGCAGAAGCAAGGAAGCAGGAAGAAATAGAATGACAGGTATGGGGAACAGAGAAGATGTGATGGAAAGAGGGCTATGATTGGATTAAAGACACACCTGAGGGAAAGGGCATCAAGGACCTAAAGGGAGTAAAATGGGTTAGTAAGAGATAGGGGGAGAAAGGGGCAGAAACATATTACAGTTGAAAGATGCTTGGTTTGGAGGCAGGAAAACAAAGCTCATAATCTGGCTCTTCTGCATCTTTCCTATCACTTCATCTGGGCAGCATTGTTTTCAAGTTCATAGCCAAGTACCTGGCACATAGTAAATGCTTTGTGAGGCTTTTTGTCTCACTATCTTCTTGCTGACGACATCATGTTCCCATCTGCACTGAAGCTTTTCTGGTCACAGCTTATGTAAATACTTCCTAGTCATCTCAAGCTACTTGTCTGGGAGCTTACTTGTGTAGATCTCAAATGAAGTCTCTCCTTTCTGCTTCTGCAGTCCTCTTTGGTCAGGTGGCTTTCAGATTAAAAGCAATACATCATCTTTTGTTCCATTATTTGCTCACCTGTGGTCATGGTTCTGCTGTCTAGCTTTCTCCTCCATCCCATAAACATCTATCTTGACTGCTGTGGAGATGACTTCAGACTGTTAACCCCGGCCAGGGTGACACGGACAATGTTACATGGCAATGAACATTCAGCCTAGATAATATCCAAAAGTCATCCCAGTTCAGATATTTCATTTCATTCATTCATTTGGCAGGGGTTTACCTGACATGTTCTCACATGGTCCATTCCACTACTGATGTCCTACATTCTAAGGTCTGCCGGCCCCATCCCACACCCAGATCTATGTTTTATGTTCTGAAAGGCAGCATGGTAGAGTACGTAGGCTACCGAACTCAGTCAGGAATACCTGCCTCTGAAACTTACTTATGTGTCTATGGACAAGTCACTTAACCTCTCTATGACTCAGTTTCCTCAACTATAAAATGAAAGGGTTGGAATTGATATCTCTAAAGCAACTTCCAGCTCTGTTTGTGATATGATGTTCAATCAGCCAATCAACATTCTATGGGGTTGGTTCTGTGCTCCCTTTCAGCTCTGAGATTTAAAGATTCAGATTTTATGAAATAGATTCTGCAATGCATTTAAAAATGTTCTTGGTGAATTTTCTGCAGGGATGTATAGATTATTAAATATTGCCTTGGAAAATTTTCTTTTTGTGTTACAGATATATGTGATTAAGTAGTAATCTGAGAGCTGAGTAGGAAGGCAATTGCCCTGCATGTTACAAGAGGATCAGGGAATTCTTGGCTCAGGACGATGACTTCCACTGCATTGCAGATCTTTGTGAAAGGTCTGCATGGTGAGTGACAGGCTGCTTGAAGCAGTGGAGACAGGAACTGAATCGGATCCTCATCCTGGGCCCTGGAAAAGCAGCTTGCAGTGGGGGCAGCATAGGGGGTGGAGGGGGGGAGATGACAAACATGTGAAAACCCAGACAGAGTCCAATCTGGTGCAAGCTCGGCTTTGGGTTCTCTAAAGGTGGCACAATAACATCCCTATTGGGAAAATAAAAAGAAGGGTTACTCTTCTAGATTGAAGAATCCATTGTTGCACTTCAGAAATGACCATCAAAAAGAGAGACCTGTGCTGTGGAATATCTAACATGGAAACACTGTTTGCTCGGCTGATAATAATAGCTAGGGTTTGTATAGCACTTTAAAGTTTGCAAAGTGCTTTACAAATATTATCTCATTTGATCTTCATGACAACCCTGCTCTTATTATAGGTAGATGCTATTATTATGCCAATTTTACAGATAAAGAAACTGAGGTAGACAGAGGTCAAGTTTTCTTGTTCATTGTCACATGGGTTGAAAATACCTGAGGCCAAATTTGAAATAAGGTCTTCCTGACATCCTGGGATAGCTAGATGGGCAGTGGATAAAGTGCTGGGCCTGGAGTCAGGAAGACCATCTTTCCAAGTTCAAATCTGGCCTCAGACACTAGCTGGCCCTCAGCAAGTCACTTAACTCTGTTTGCCTCAGTTTACTCATCTGCAAAATGAGCTGGAGAAGGAAGTGGCAAACCACTCCACTATCTCTGCCAAAAAATCCCCAAATGGGGTCATGAAGAGTTGGGCACGACTGAAAATGACTGAATTTTCTGACTCAGGAATCTGTACTCTCTCCACTGCTGGGCTCTTCCTCCACTGAAAGAGCATGTAGAAGAAACACCTTAGAGAAAGAATTCAAAATATTATTCAAACTCTTAATGCATTTCCATAAGCATTTATCAAGTACAGACACTACGCTGGGTTCCTCAGCACTAAAGATAAATATTAAACAGTCCCTGCCTTCAAGGAGCTTATAAATCTACTGGGAAGAATATGTATACAAATGAGTCAACGTAAAGTATAGCCAAGACAATTTCAGGTAAGGGGTTAGACAACTAACTCCTGGGAGAAGCAGGATGGCTTTCCCTTGGGCAGTTTTACTGGAATTGAACCCTGAAGGGAGTAAAGAATTCTAAGAAGTAGAGGTGAGGAGGAAAAGAATCCTGGGGTGGGGGTCAGGCTGTGCAAAGGCATGGAGGTGAAGGTCAAGTGTCCTATACAGGGCATAGTAAATAGCTCAGTTTTTTGGAAGACAGAATTTGTGTTGGAGCCTAATGGGGAATCAGTCTGGACAAAGAGATTGGAATTTGATTGTGAAGAACTTTAAATCTATGTTTGGTCCTAGAGACAACTGGGAGTTAGTGAAGCTTCTTGATCAGGGGAGTTATGATTTTGGAATGTCACTTTGGCAGTGGTGTGGAGGTCGGACTGGAGAGGGGAGAGATTGGAGGCAGAGAAAGCAATCAGAGTTCAGGTGAGAAAGAATTCGGGCCTGACCTACTAAACTCTATTAACTCCTTCATCTGTTATCTCACTATGATGTGATGGCAAAGTCAGTAGATTGGCAGCTCTGGCAGACCCTAAAGGCTGGCAAGACTCCAAGCAGGAGCCCAATGACACATCACGTGCCTATTCCTAAGGCCAGCCCAGTGAAGTGCCCAGAGGCTTGTCTCTAGAACGGTGGCCAAAAGAAGGTCAATCTTTTTGTCCCTAGAAATACACAGAGACCACCTACTGAGGGGAGTTTGGGAGAAGGGAACTCCCACACTGCTGATGGAATCACAATCTTTGGAAGTATCCTAGCATCTGAAAATTAATAAAGGTAATAGGATCATCAGGATCACTTTACAATTCCAAAGAATTTTCACAGATCCTATATTCTCACATTTGGTCCTCAGGGATTATCACCCTAATTTTACAGATGAGGAAACTGAATCTTGGAGAGTGGGAAATGATTTGGCCAAGACACAATACAATACAAGGTGTCCACACCAAGCTGCCTCCTGTCTGCAATAAGAAATGGAGGGAATGCAACATTTCTGACTGGAGAAAAGCTCCTTTTATGTGGCATTAGCTTTTAATGGAATTTAAATTTGGCCTAAATAATTCAAAGTGAAATATATATTGTTCCCACATAGTCTTAAAGGTTTCTATCTGAATATCTGAAGTTCAGGCTTTTTGAATTGTTAGCATTGGGTCACATGAAGCTTTACTGATGATTAGGATGAGGAGAATAGTAAAGATGAGGAAGAGGACACTGAGGGTAATTACTGCCATGGTCACCTGCCTGTGAGGAAGGAAATGTGGTTTCTATTCCTGAGTCTATTGCTAATATAGGCAATTCACATCCCTGAACCTCTGTTTCCTGTTCGGTACCATAGAATCTCAAAGGTGAAAGGTCCCTTAGAGGCATCTCTCCCAAAGTCTATCTGAATAAGAATTCTCCTTAAGCCTCTGCTTAAAGACTTCTAATTGAAGGAGAAGCCACTCCCTCCCTAGGTAGCCTCTTCCATTTCTGGACAGCTCCATTTGCTGTCTAGTTTTCCCTTATATTGATTCAAAAATTGCTTCTTTACATCCTTTAGCCCCTAGTTCTGCCCTCTGGGGTGAAGCAGAATAAGTTTGATGTCCTTTCCACATAATAGCTCTACAAGTATTTGGAGGCAAGATCAGATCTCCAAGCCTTTCTACCCCTGGGAACCCCCTTCCCAGGCTTACATTGAACCATCAATAATTATACTTTGGGTCTAAGCATTTAACAATTTCGGAATCTACCTTATTATACTATCACCCGTCATCATCTATCTATAGCCTGACTTTGTCAAATACTCCACTCAATTTAGAGTATTTTATTCTAGTCATATACCTATAGCATCTTCCAGGGTTTAATAACCCTGCCAAAAAAAGAAAATGAAATGAGCTTGGCAAGAACCAACAGTCCTAGCTCCAATGTAACCCTTGGAAAGAGACCTTTCCCCATCTCTTCCCTCTCCTGACCTTTCTTGTCAGATTATCTGGCATCTACTTCCCCATATCTTGGTTGTACATATATGTCTGCATGTTTTCCGTACCATTAGAATGGGAGCTCACCGAAGACAAGGGTCATTTCGGTCTTTCTTTGTATTACTCACACTTTGTTTGACACGTAGTAAGCACTTAATGAATGTTTGCTGATCAATTAATATATATTGTTCAATTAAAGTCATGTATAATTAGCTTTATTTTCTGTCTATATGCTGGTTTGTGCCCTTATTAATAATACTAAAATGTTTCTGGAAGCCAAACTCAAAGTCTCATCATTTGATGACTTTGTTCTCTACTCTTTTTTGAAAATTGGGACAGTTGCATTTCTCTTCTTGCAGAACATCCCTGACTTTCCAAGACTTTTATTGGATTGCTTGGGGAATCTTAGCAAGTCCCAGCTGCCAGTTCCTTTGCTCTATTGTGATTCAGCTCATTCAGACCCAGTGATTGAACTCATTGATAGCTGCTAGTTGTCAATCTGGCTTACTATTTTGTCTCATCTTGGATTTTAACTTCTTTTTAACCATTACTGCCCTATTTGCATAAATCATTGTTCTTGGCAGAGAGAACAGGAAAAAAAAAACCCCAAACAGAAATGACTTGAGTAGTTCAGCCTTCTTTGTTATAATGATCCCATTCACACCATGCTTTCTTTGATTATTTCCCTGATACTGATGGAGTTCAATTAAAAAAAAAATCTTTCCCCATTGACCCTCACTTACCTTAGAAAAAGGACAGTCATCAAGAGGAGCCAAGTGATTCACAAGCATATTTTAAGTATATATAATGAGATGAACAAATTGGTGAGTTCAATGGAACACTAAAACTTGTATGATCTAGGTCCAACCTTTATCAACCTCACAACCTAGTATAGTCACTATTGACCTTGACTCAAAACCAGCCATGAACTAGTTCATTAAATGGTGCCTGTGGGAGTCTGGTAGAAGTAAAACATTAGACAGATACATTTTGGCATGATGTAAAGAGGTCAGGAAAACTGTCCAGTGGACTTCAACCAATTTATGTTAGGGGCATTTGGTACCAACACAAGTACACTGAAAACTGAAAAGGTTAGATGCTAAATAGAAATGAGAGGGTGAAATGACTGGAATTGGACCTTGACTTTGGGTATTCCCAAGGGAGGAAAGTCCCTCTACAGTTACCTCTTAGCACCTCTTCTCCAACTCATAGTCTTAGAATGTTGTCTGGAAGCAACTGAAAGTTGTGAACTTGATCAAGTTCATACTCCAAGTATGTATCAGAGACAGAATTTGAACTCATCTTTCTATTAACTATGCTTAGCTGAAGACAGTCCTATATGTCCACTGAGTTGACCTAGAATTTTAAAATGTATGAAATTCTCACATACAATAATGATTTCATCCTCAAGCAGACAATGCCAAAATCATTGGTTTTTGAGGCTGTGAAGTGACTTGCCTAAGGTCACACAAGTAGGTGACAGAGCCAGGTCTCCACACTAGGTTTTCCACCTCTATGCTCACTACGTATACTAAACTACAAGAGGCCACTGACAAAAAGCTTCTTTTTCTTAGGCCAGGTAAGATGAATGGCTCTATCAACTTTGGGAAAGGAGGGGGAAATCTGTGTTGACGTCTTACTAAATTCTGAGTTTAAGAGAACAAAATGTTGCCACTTGAGACTTATCTCATTTCCTGCTTTATTTCTACCTTCACAAAAATGGCTCAATCAGAACAACTTTCCCAGAAATAGGACAGGAAAGACAAGCCTAAATGACAGATAGCACTTGAGTACTCCTCACAGGGTCATCCTGGGCTTCTGAGAAGAACAGTAACTGATACTTCTTAAGCCCTTTAAGTAATTTTCTCACAACAACCCCATTGAGTAGGGAGTGTAACAATTATTTTTATTTTTTTATTTTTTAAATTTGGTTAGGCAATGGGGATAAGTGACTTGCCCAGGGTCACACAGCTGGTAAGTGTTATGTGTCTGAGGCTGGATTTGAACTCAGGTCCTCCTGAATCCAGGGCCAGTGCTCTATCCACTGTGCCATCTAGCTGCCCTGGGAGTGTAAAAATTATTAAGCCCATTTCACAGAAGTAGGCACAAAGCCTCAGAAAAGGGAAATGACTTACCCAGAATTATACAGTGAGGGAGGGACTGTGCCTGCAGTCATCTAGAAATGGCATGACTACTAACAGAAAGGAGGGAAGTCACCTTTTGTTCCTTGCTCATGGCCTCAGACAAGCCTTTGATGATTTCCTTTCCTCATCAAGGCCATCCAGTAGTAGCTATTTCCAGTGCCTGAGTCAGAGTTTGGAGCTGTCCACAGCTGAAGCTCATCGTCAGAGCAAGAAGACTGAGTGAGTGTTCCCAAAATCACGCATTCAGGCTTTTCATCACAGAATTGCATGGGCGGGAGAGAGCTCAGTGGCCCCCAATATTAACCAGCACCAGAACAAGGATCTCTTCTACAATATTTGTTGTTGTTGTTCAGTCATTTTGTCATGTACAAGTCTTTGTGACCCATACCGTCCATGGGGTTTTCTTTGTTTTCCATTTCCTTCTCTAGTAGACTAATGCAAAAAGAAGTTAAATGACTTGCCTAGGGTCACACAGCTAATAAGTGTCTTGGGCAAGATTTGACCTCAGGTCTTTCTGACTTTAGTCCAGTGCTTTATCCACTGAGTCAACTAGCTGCCTTTTCCCTTACAATATATCGAGTGATCATCCAGCCCCTGCCTGGTAGGCCTCCAAGGAGGGGAGCCCCCAGCCCCCCAGTCAGTGGATCCCATTTGAGAACAGCAGATCTGATCATTATGTTGTCAGATTCCAAACTTAGATCAGGAAGGCACTTTAGAGGCCATTGAATACAACCCTGCCTTTTGTGGATGAAGGAACTGATGCTTGAGAGGGTGAGAGACTGTCCCAGAGGCCAAGCTGAGGTCTTCCTGATGCCACGTTCAATACTGTATTCACAGCACTATAAGGATAAGGAGCTTTTCTCATGATCAAGAGGATGCAAGCTAAAGTCCTGTCTCTGACATACGCTGGCTGGTGGACCATTGATAAATCACTTGACTTCTCACTTTTCTAGGCAAGTCTCTGAGACTCAAAGTTTCAGGGAAGGTGCTGCCCTGTTCTGTTAGAGGAAGTTCATCTCCCTGTGAGCTTCCTCTATTCCTGAGGGATAGAAGTGATGAAATCTTAAGTCCAATCCCTCTTTCTAATTGCTAAGAATCACCCCCCCCCCCCAATCAAGCTTAATTTACCTGACTTGAGTAGTTCTTACAATTTCTGTTAATCTCTTCTGATTTTGTCCTCTGTGGCTAGGTATGACATATAAGAATGCCCTTACGTGGAATTGCCCTTCAGATATTTGAACACAACTTTTTGCTACATATATCCAATTCCTAGAGTATTGGACCTGGAGTGATGAAGACTTGAGTTCAAATCTAGCCTTAGACACTTTCTAGCTATGTGACTCTGGGTCAGTCAATAAACCTCAGTTTCCTCATTTTTAAAATGGGGATAATAATAGTCCTTACCAACCAGAGTTGTTGTGAGGATCAAATAAGATATTTGTAAAGTGCTTTGTAGAATATTAAATGCTAGCTATTATTGTTGTCATTGTTATAAGATGATAATTAGGCATAAACATGAAGGCCTAGATTATCCTGCTTGGTCTTCTCTAGCTGTTCTCCAGATGATGAATGCCATTCCCCAAATAGAATGTGTAGAACTGTATCCAATACCCCAGACATGATATGAGCAGGCAGAGGATAGCAGAAATCTCGCCTCTTTATTCTTGGAAGTTTAGTTTTTTTTTAATGGAGCCCAAGACAACCTTCACTTCTTTGGCAGTCATGCTATTGGCTCATAGAGAACCTCAAGTCCACTGAAAGCTACAGCTTCTTTTTAAGACAACGTGCTCTTTACTCCCATCCATTTATCGCTATTGAATTGAATCTCAAAAGGAAACTGGCATGTTCCCCTTATCTAGCTTAAGTGGCATAAGAATTGTTTGTGCTCCAACTCACCCCTTGTTAGATACTTGTTAGTTTCTTGGAGTGCCAATCTGAACTCCCTGCTTCCTACTTACCCCTTGGGGCACCTGGATACCTGTTGCCAGCCTATCCTTCTCTGTATGTGCACACGATTCTTTCTGTGGGCCACTATTTGCTGTGTATTTAGTGCTTGCAGCTCTGAAAGCAGCCTTCACTATCAGTTTTGTCTGCTTTGGAGAACTTCCTACCACTCTCGAACACAGAATTTGAGTGTTTTCATTGCCTGTCTCCTATGCTTGAAATGCTTTCTCTCCTTATTTCCAGCACCTGGATTCCCTAGCTTTCTTCAAGTAGGAGCTAAAATTCTATCTTCTCCAGAAAGCCTTTCCCATCCCTCTTAATTCTCACGTCTTCCCTCTGTTAATTATTTCCTATTTATCCTGCATATAGTTTGTGTGCACATAGTTGATTACTCACTGTCTCCCCCATTAGATTGTGAGCTCCTTGAGGACAAAGATGGCAGTCGATAAACATTTATGAAGCACCTACTGTGTGCCACATACTAGGCATACAAAGAAAGGCAAAAGGCTTTGTTTAGTATGTGGCACATAGTAGGTGCTTAATAAATGTTTATTAACTAATTGAATGCTTTTACCTCTGTAAACTTCCCTGGCCTGACTAGGTCCATCCTATCAGTCCTGGGGGCTGTGTGCCCTCAGTTGGTATCATGGAGAATCCTTGGCTTCAGTCCCTCATCTGTGTACCCAAAGTGCAACCATGGGAAAAATACAAACTATGCATACTATTGATGGCCTTTCTAACCTGACTTCACCTTCATATGAATGTGGAAGTGAGGAAGGAGCGTATAACCTCCATATCTATTTGCAGATGAGCCACATAAGTCTTAGTGTGTAGTATTTTGGTGAAATCACTGGATTTGGAGGCCAAAGACCAAGGTTTGAATCCCACATCTTTTACTTAACTAGCTAGTTGACTTAGAGGCAGTGAGATGAGTTTAAATCCTGCCTCAAACATGTGTTAGTCGTGTGACCCTAGACAAGTCCCTCGCTCTTTCCTAGACTCAACTTCTTCATTTGTAAAATGGGAATAATAATAGTGCCTACCTCACAAGTTAGAGATAATAAATATGAAGCACTTTACAAACCTCAAAGCATGACATAAATGCTGTCTAATATTGTTAATAATGCTGTTCATGCCCCTTATTCTCACTGGGCTACAGTTCTGTGTATAAAATGAGGTGTTTAGACTAGATGACTTCAAAGGCACTTATCAGATTTGAAATATCGTTATTATCATAATTATAATCATAGAGGAAATTACAAAAACTGCTGTAGGGAGGTGAGGCTTCCAGTGCATTGGGTAGGTCACCACCTGAAGATTTATGAAAAAAGGAGTGGGCTGGAATTGCACAGGTCGAGAGGGTGTGGGTCAGTTGGGATGTGCACCAATGGATCAAGTCCCCAAGTCAGTGAGATGATGGCCCCAACGGAGAGTTGTCAGAATAGACACCAAAGTCTCACAAGCACAGGATATTCCTGGCTAGATACCAGTGGTCTCCTGGCAATTTTCTATGACTATAAATAATGGAATACTATAATCTTGAACAAAATTAGAATTGTGAGTATCTCCAACTTAGCATATTTGAAATTGAACTATCTCTTCCTCCTTGCCTACACCCCCAATGCCTCTTCTCTTCTAAACTTATTCATTACAGTTGATGATACCACCATCCTCTTAGTCTTTCTGGCTTGATCCCTAACTCCTCGCTGTCTCTCATCCCCATGTCCAATCTTTTGTCAAGGCCTGTCAACTCTACCTTTGCCAAATCTCTTGATGATGCCCCCTTCTCTCCACTACTACTATCGCTTCTCTGGTGCAGGTCCTTGTCTCCTTATACTTAAATTATTGCCATGGCCTGCTCATTCGTCTGCCTGCTAAACATCTCTCTCCATTCCAGTCTATCTTCCATTCAGCCCCCAAAGTAATTTTTCTAAAGTACAGGTACAACAATGTCACCTTCACCTGGCTCTGATTGCTTCCTATCACTTCCAGGATCAAATATAAAACCCTCTTTTTGATATTCCCACCCCTTCATAACCTGGCCCCTTCCTCAACCTTTTTAGTTTTCTTACACCTTTCATTGGCCCTCCCCAAAATTCTTTGATCCAATGACAGTGCCCTCCTTGCTATTTCTTGAAAAAGACACTCCATCTCTTGGCTCTGGGCATTTTCTCTGGTTGTCCTTGCCTGGAATATTTTTTCTCCTCATCTCTGCCTCCTGGTTTCCTTCAAGTCCTAGGCCAAATGCCACCCTCTCCAGGAAGCCTTTCCCAATCCCTCTTAATTTTAGTGACTTTCCTCTTTTGATTATTTCTTATTTATCCTGAATGGTTATATATCCCTGAGGATATATCCTATATGCATATATATATATATATATATATATATACTTTTTCCTATATAATCCAGGGTTATGTAGCATGTTTGTATTCAGTTACTTACATGTTATCTTCACCATTAGATTGTGAGCCCTCTGAAGCCAGAGTCTGTCTTTTGCCTTTCTTCATGTCCCCAGTGCTTAATACAGTGCTTGGCACATAGTAGGTGCTTATTATTGACTGTCTGCCTGACTGAAAGACATGCAGAGGACTTAGACTGGCTACAGCCTATTATCAGTGGTGACCTAGGTAAAAAAAAAATGTGAAGAGCATGTGTGATTGAAAAAGGAGCTAGACCAGGTGTCATTCAGTAAGAGCAAGAGGGAGTCAATGGCATAGGGTCCAAAGAGTCAGAAGAATGTCTCTAGCATGTTGGGCAGATTCTCTCGGGAGGAATTTTTGAAAGATGACTACAAATCCATGAGGTAATAAGGCAAGTAAAAATAATGGAGAGTGTACTCACTCACTTAGGGGATAGAAAGCCCAAATGATGCAATGAAGGATGCAAATACTGGGTCTTATTCTGGGCTGCTCTGGGGCAAGGTAGAACTGTTGTACCTGGGCGCTCATTGATCTCCTCTACTCCAGTGGAACGTCCAAATGCTACATATATCCATGCACCAGATGATAGATATCTGGGCATGGAGAGGGTGCTGTGCTGTGTGTCCCTGTTGGTTCTTCTCATTGGTAACATACATTTAAAAATAGGTGTTGTACATGTTATCTCCCAATCCCCTTCCCAGTACAATGTGAACTCCTGGAGGAGTACTCTTCCATTTTTGTCTTTGGCTCCCTAGCCCCTAGGCCAGTGCCTGAAAATCATTAGGGGCTTAATAAATGCTTCTTTATTGTTTATTTTATTGTTGTAGGGGCTAAGGAGCCAGAGACAGTGGAAGGATATGACCTGGGTAAGGTGGGGGGGAGAGGGTAGGATGGCAGGTATGTTGTTCATTTGCTCTATAGGGCAGAACCAGGAGCCACAGATGGAAATTGCATAAAAGAAAGCTAATTTAGTCTTGACACCAGGGGAAACTTGCTAATAGTTAGAACTCTGCCAAAGTGAAATGGCTTTTCTCAGGAGGCAGTGGGTTCCTCCTGACTGGTTGTCTGGAATATCATAATGGGGAGTTATTTTCAGGGATGTTGGACTACATGACTTCAGAGCTAAGTGTTAGCTAGTATTCCTCGTGATAATGATGACAAGAGATTATGAAAGTGCTGATAGAGTCCAAAGGACTTTCCTTAGTTACTTTCCTCCCCCTCCCTTCCCACCAACCAAATGTTAAAAGTGACTATTTTGAAAGACTGAAAGATATGGACAAAAAGCCAATCTTGGGAGAGTCATTGGAAACAAATCCAGGTTAGATCCTTCCTTTCTGAGTCACCACCCAGCTCTCTCCCACCTCCAAATCCTGCCCTGAATCGCTAACAAGACAGAGAGTATCCAAGCTGATGCATTGCTGTCTCTGAATCATCCATCACCATGGACTCCAGGAGATGTGGAAAGGTCAGGAGAAGACAGGAAGAAGTAGGAGTTAAGGTCTGGGTTACAGCCTCCCTCAGTTCTCTTGAAATTCTTGAGAGTGAAGTCCAGGAGAGAAGCATTAAGAAACTAAAAACCCAGCTAGGATACCAGGGTGGGCATTGTTCATAGTTTTGTCCTATTTCAGTAAGTTTGAATATCCTGTCTTCAAATTTTAGCAAGCCACCCCCTTGAAGGTCGGAGAGGATTTGTACCTGGCAAACCCTGGATCAAAATGATCAGGGACCAGTCTTCTAGAGATCTACTGTCAGAGAATGTAGTCACACTAGCAAGTGTGTTATGAAGAGTGAAACTGCTGCTGACCTCATATGTTAGAAGCTCCTGGAGCAGGGACTGTGGATTAAACAAACAAATAACTGAGGAAATTGTGGGAATTGGGCAAACAACACTGACTGTCTTGTGACTCAATTCTGGCTCTAGCTCAGTTCCCTTTCTATTCAATTATGGATCTAGTATGATTTCTGGCTTGTGAGAAAACTTTATTCAATTATGAGAATTGTGAGAAATCTCATTGCATTGTTTGAACCTGGCCCGGTGTGGATGGGAAGCCAGACCACCTCTATCTGCTACTTAGAGACTCTTAACTAAGTGCCTAGGTTATGCTGACCCAGTCAGATTTGATGCAAGGAGTTTTATCACAATTACACATCTCAAGCAACCCATATGGCTTATTTGAAAATTGGCCCTATACTGGGCCAGTACTGGGTCAATCAGTTACTGTCTCCTTGTTCCTCTGATTGAATATAGACACTGTGGGGGAGTGAGGCACCTCTTTTTCTGATTTCAGGGACTTGCACCTGTTCACTTTCCCTCTCCCAGTTCTCAAAACTCATTCACCCCACTCTTAACTTGGAAAGCCCATAATCTTTCCTCCCATTAGAAGTCAAATTACTTAATCTTGTCTCATGGTTTATATCCTATTGATTATTTTCTTCTAATGCATAAAAATCTGTCTCCCCCTATATTAAGGGCCCAGTGCCAAGCTGAGGAGACCTGGTCCTGATTTGTTATGCAATTGGCATGCATTGCTTAATAAATGGTATGCTAAGAAGCTTGAACCTCTGTTTCTTCAGTTATTTCAAATTTCACCTGCCACATAAACTTAAACACTTAGAAATCACCTAAATTCAAATCAGAAAAAAGTATTTATTAAATATCTATTTTGTGCCAGGAATTGTGCCAGGTTCTTTAATCCTGTTTTCCTTAGGTCCTCATCTGTAAAATGAGCTGGAGAAGGAAATGGCAAACCACTTCAGTATTTTTGCCAAGAAAACCCCAAAATGAGGTCATGAAGAGTCAGACGTGACTGAAATGGCTCAACAACAACAAAATTAGGTTGTTACTCAGTAAAATATTTTCAACCAACACAATTGTTTCATATGAATGCCCTCCATTTATGTATAGACACAATTCAACAAGACTTCAGAGGCTTTGGTCTCCCATTCTCAGCCAGGGACTGATCCCATCAGAAAGGTTCATTAAGCATGTGTTTGTTTGTTTGTTTTCTAAACTCTTTTGTTGAAGAGTGTTGGTGACTTATTTTTTCCCTTCTTTTATCTAGTGTCCAGAGAATTCTGTTTTCATGAGGCAACCATCCATTCCTACACTCTGCCTCCCAACAGGCTCATAGACTTTTCTTCTCCCTGGAGTCTTCCTTGTCAGACTTGGCAAGGTCATCCATATGTATATTCTTTGCAGAGGCTCTGTGATGCAGTAGGGGAGAGCAAAGGCCTAGGAGCTGTCCACCGAAGTCACGTCAAGAAGCATTTATTAAACATTTACTATGTACCTGGAAGCAAGGGCCTATGCTGATGCCTCCTCATGTTGTACGAATGACCCTGGCTTCTGGAGGCTCTGACTAAGCTCTGCCAGGTCCTACCAAGATCACGTGGCTCCCACCGATGACTGTGACAGTCATTGTAGTGTTAGCCAACTCAGTTACAAGTTAGAGAGGTTCATCATTTTCTCTAAGCTTTATGAAGTCTAGGACTTCTCTAAATTTCATTTCTATTCTGATCCCTAGAATTATGAGTAAATGAGTAAAGGAATGAATGAAAAACATGTATTGAGTGTTTACTATGTGCCATATCCTGCATGCAGTGTGCACTTAATAAATGTGCTAAATACAATTGCACTGATCTGGATTCAAGTTCACCTCCTGCTGCCAACCAGCTGTGTGATGCCCTGCTAATTATATTATCTTCTTGCATCTCATTTTCCCCATGAGTAAAATGAAGAAATTGGGCTTCTTAGGAAGTTTCTAAGTCCAGTCTTATTTCTAAAGCTCAATGGGTCAATGATTTTAATTTCAGCTCCACAATTTATTTGTTGTGTGACTTCTTATAAATGAAATCCCTTTACTTTCATGAACCTCAGTGTTCTTGTCTATAAAATGGAGAAGTAATAACTGCCTTGTGGGAACCATTGTGAGGATCAATCAGATTAGGTACATGAAAGTGCAAAGTCCCAGCAGATTCCAAGAATGGATTCCTGACCATGTGGTTTGTGGGTGAGAATGTAGGGGAGAAAGCAGGGATCATTAGGAACCAGTGCTGGTTCTCTAAGAACAAACTTTATGCAAGACATTTGACCGAGGCTTGGAGACCAGGTGGGAAATGGAAGCTGAGTGATAGTACAGGAACATGGCTTCATGATGGCTGCATTCTCTCCATCCCCTTCCTTCTATTGATCTTGTGTGTATGTCTTCTCTCCCATCAGACTGAGAGCTACTTCTGGGCAGGGATAGCATATTTTTCAACTAGGCAAGCCCACAGTGGTTACATAGGAAATGCTTGCTGTGGATGCAATGTGGGGAGAATTTGGAGCCAAAAGACCTGGGTTCAAACCCTGTTTCTGCTATGTACTGGCTGTATGACCTTGGAGAAGTCTTTTTCCCTAGGGCTTCAGTTTGGTCTTCTGTCAAATGAGAAGGTTGGATTAGATGATCTCTATGTTACTTTCTATCTCTATCTCTATGATCTTATGCCTAAGGATCAAGTAAGAAAATGCCTTAAGAAGGTACCTTGACCAGTTCCTCATCTGTAAAATAGAGATAATAATAGTACCTATCTCCCAAGGCTGTTATGAGGATTAAATAAGACAATAATTGTAAAGTATTTAGCACAATGCCTGGGACATTGTAAGTGTGATACAAATGTTTAGCAGTATAAAGTGGAACAGAAGCATAGAAGGTCATGCCCATCTCACCTCAGATGCAAAGCCTGTCTGGACCATCATCTATCTTTCATCCTGAGAGTGTTCATTTTTCAAAAAAGTGATGGCTTTTATTGATGTTTTACGATTTTAAATATCAGATAGGGAGGGAGGACTGCAGTGTGTCTCCATAGTACTATAATGATTGAAAGAGTCATGGAGAGCTATTAAATAATAGCTATTACTGTTGTCCAAATGCATTCTTGGGCTCCTGAAAACAGCCCTGAATCTAGCATCTTGACGAGGAGATGACTGAAAAATGAATAACGTTATTTGCTGGGTGGAGCCCATAATGGAGCCTGGGATGCAGAGGGGGGATGGGAGAATGTGTCCATAATTAATATGAGCATCAGTCTCTCGGATATGTTTTAGCAGAAGCCAATTCTTGCTGAAATCCTTTTATTCACTCGACCTCCGGAAATAGCATTGAGGGGGCGGGAGAGCAAACAATGACAGGGCTGCTCAACATACAAGCACCTGACTTCTGTTGAGAGATCTGTGTATCTGCAAGGATGAGTAACAGCCCTGAAAGGCAGACATTGGGGGAACTGGGTGTTGGCAACATCCAGAGGAAGCTGTGAGACAGTGAAGACAGACTAAGTCTGCCTCAAATAACTGTAGTACACATCTAGTTCAGAAGTGCCCAGTGACTTACCCTAGGATTTAGTCAATTAAACAGACATTTATTGAGCACCTACTGTGTGCCAAGAACAGTGACAGACACTGTGGATACAAATATAAGACTGAGATAGAATCTTCCTTTGAGATGCTTACATTTTATTAGAGTTAAGGCATCGTATCTATTGGGTAATAACAGAAACTAACATTTATCTCGTACTTTAATTTTGTGATGCATATACCCTATGAGGTAGGTGCTATTACTATGTCCATTTTTAGATTAAAGATACTGAGACTGACAAAGATTGTGATTTGCTCAGTCATACATTTAGTTAGTGACCAAGCCAAGATTGAAATTCAGGTGTTCTTGTCTTCCTGATTCCAAGCCTGTTACTATACCTTCCATGACACCTAGTTACCTATAAAAGTTCTAATTTTGCTGGCCAAAGAAGGAAGCTTCAGTCTAAACAGTTACAGGAATGATGAACTATAGAGCAATAGAGCGTCAAGGCTTGTCCAGTACCACTGGAAATGCTGATTTGATTATCACTCCCTGAGCAAGCATTGGAAAGTTGGGGTGAGGGTGGAGAGCATGGTCCCTACATGGAAAACAGAGCAGATGGAAAGATTCCCTTACTGTCTAGTTCCTGGTGTGGATGTCTAGATTGAAAGAAGCACAGTCTGGGGCCATAGATAGAGAGGACAGAAGACGAGGATTGGCTGACCCATGATGGTGCCCACTGGCCTTGCCCAGAGGTGACTCTGGCTCAGTATGGTGAAGTAGACAGATAACTGGGTCTAAAAACCTGGGCCTTACGGTCAAACACTGCCCCTGCTACTCCCTAGCTCAGCAACCTTGGGCAAGTCACTTCCCTTCCATGGACCTCAGTTTCTTCTGCTATAAAAGGAGAATGATGATCTTTGATCAGTTTTCCAGGATTTGGAATAGAGGAAGTCCTTTGGAAGTCTTGCAATGCTGTAGATAAGTGAACTGATGTCATGGCTAAGATGAGGTAAGAGCAGTGAATACTGTATGCATCTCCAAGCATGGTTCCCTGTCCTGCTTTTGGTATCTCTGGTATCTTCACTAACTTTGCTGATGAAAAGCTGAGGATCTGAGCAGCTTCTCAGCAGGTCTGATCTCAGGCACTGTCCAGGAAAAAGGCAGGAAGATAAGCTTGGTGACAGTGGGTGCCCTGGGCCCTTGGGGCAGTGAGGGATCTCAGTCAGCTAACAATTCCTTCTTCTCCCTTGCAAGGAGAAAGCAGCTGTACTATCTAGATGTTCTCCAACTCCTCTGACATCCTACTTCTCTCCTCTTCCCTCTTTGGCTTCTCCACCAAACATCCAGGTGATGGAGGAAAAAGACTCCAGCTCCCCCCCCCCCCCCCCCCCGGCTTAACTCTCACATCCTACCCATGCACACTGCTTACAGAAATCTGAGTGGCCATTAGTACTCTATGGAAAGCTCCAAAGAAAAGATTCTTCCCTTGCAAAGAGAGGAGAAATTTCTGTCTGATGGAAAGCTTATTCAAGTCAACAAACATTTATTAAGAGATGGCTAAATTCCAGGCACCATGCTATATGCTGGGGATATAAGTATAATAAAAAAGAAGAAGCTTATATTCTAATGAAGGAAGAAAACCCAGAAAAGGGAGCCAGAGAGCGGGGGAGGGGTCTCCAAGCAGGGGCTGGTAGAGAAGACCTGAGACTTAGAAGCAGAGCTGGGAAAGGAATAGAGGACGGCTTTCCTGGGCCTTTCCTCCAAGTGGAATTTTCACCATTTTGAAAAATGGGTTGTAGGGGAAGACAGATGTTTCAGGATGAGAGGGTAGCTGAGACATATTGATGAAGTCCTGAGTGAGAGAGAGGCAGAGACAGACAGAGACAGAGAAACAGAGCCTCATAAACCAGCAGAGAGAGAGAGAGAGAGAGAGAGAGACAGCAGACAGACAGATAGAAAGAGACAAAGAGGCAGATACCGAGAGGAAGAGAGAGAAACAGAGGCGGAGACAGAGATAGAGAGATGAGATTGGGACAGAGATAGAAAGACACAAAGAAAGAGAAACAGAGTTAAAGAGAGAGAGAGAGAGAGAGAGAGAGAGAGAGAGAGAGAGTGTGTGTGTGTGTGTGTGTGTGTGTGTGTGTACATATATCAATCTATTTGAGGGTTACATAAGGAAGAAATTTTTTCCCCTTTATTTTCAGAACAAAACCTAAACCCCAAGAACTCTGTGGGCCTTGATGGATTTATTAAATGTGCCAAGTCATGTGTCTTACCGATGCAGCTCTTGGTAATTAAGCCTGACTCCTATATAATGGATTATCTCAGAGCTGCCCCAGTGTTATGTAATTCCCAATGGCTCATGTGATTGATGGGTGTAATGGCACCCACAATTTCGAAGCAGAGTGATGGATGGACTTTGCCCAAAGCCAAGGTTATTGCTGAGAACAGTGGGGGCCCTTCTCTGCTGTCAGTAGGCTCTATCGAGGACAACAATAAATGTTCCTAGAGTCCCACAGATAACTGTATTCTGGACTATTAAATCAACTGTCTTTTAAGACCCAGACCATATCTTTGACAGACAGTGCCAACTGCTTCCTGGATCCAGCCACACAGAAATCCTCACCCCCTCTTTTCTCCCAGCACACCTTAGGAGGATGTCTGGATAAGGCAACTCCTAGATACAAAAGAGAGCACCCATCTCCAAGGACAGACTTCCTAAGAGCCCTTGACTTAAGCTGAAAGGTGGAGGCCACCTCACAGTATCCCAGCAGCCACCTGACATGGACCTACGATAGGAATGAGTGATCTAAACTGAGCCCTTGTAATCATTTCTGACAGGAAGCCCTGGCCACATATTCATCAGCCTTATCTTCATCATGGTCATGGTTAGAGGCAGTCCTGTGCAGTGGCCAGATCCCAACACTTGGAGTCAGGAAGGCCCTAATTGGAATCCAGCTGCAGATACTTCCTTCCTATGGCCATGGCTTCCTTCAAGACTCAGCTGTGATCTCCTCTTCTGCAAGGAGACCTTTCCCCAGTCCTCTGAAGTGTTAGTGCCTTAGGGAAAGGCCCAGACTGTTTTCTGTCTATTCTCATATGTCTTGTATGCACTTGATTATTTCTGTGTTATCTCCTGTTTGAATGGTAGGTCTCAGAAGCCAGGGACTATTACATTGTGCTTGTTGACTGACCGACTGACTGATTTTGTGCAAGTCATGTGGCTTTTCCAGGCTTTAATTCCCTCACCTTTAAAACGAGGGGTTGGGCAGCTAGGTAGCATGGTGGATAGAGTACCTGGCCTGAAGTCAGGAAGACCTGAGTTCAAATCTGGCCTCAGACACTTACTAGCTTTATGATCTTGGGAGAATCACTTAACCTTGTTTTCCTCAGTTTCCTCATCTATAAAATGAGCTGGAGAAAGAAATGGCAAACCACCCCAATATCTCTTTCAAGAAAACCTCAAACGGGGTCATGAAGAATCAGACACAACTGAAATGACTGAAGAACCAAAATTAAGGATTAGATTAAGTGATTTATGAGGTCTTTGCTAGCTGTGTGGTGTGGGAATGGAGTGGCCCCAGGGAGGGGAGATTTGCTGCTAGGCTTCCGAAACAGTATCATGAGCTAGAGAGGTGGATGTGTGAGCAGAGAGGAGGTAGCAGCTGGGGAGGCAGGTCAATAGGACTTGCTTGGATATGAGGGAAGAAGGAGAGTCTGAGGTTTATTTGGAAGGTTCCAAGCCTGGGTAACTAGGGGCCATTCAGAGAAAAAGGGAGAGCAAAGTGCCGGAAGAATATAGCAGTAGAGATGTCTAGGAGGGAGAAATCCAGGCTTGGAGCACCAAGGAGACGTTGGGGGTGGAGATAGAGACACATGGGGGCCTCTTCAGCAGAGCTCATCATTTTAGACTCACGGGAGCTGAGGAGTTCATGGAGAGAAAGAGGAGAGACGGACTGAGGATGAAGCCTTGGGAAGCTTCACTTAGTTCCTCACATGCCATACTCCATCTCTAATTTCTGGTACTTTGCACCGGCTTCTCCCAGGCCCAAAAAGTGCTTCTTCCTCTTAGAATAATAATAATCACTTGCATTTCCACAGCTCTTTAATGTTTGTGAAGTCTTTAAAAATTGTCTCATTTGAGCCTCACAACAACCTTGGAAGGCAGGGACTATTACTATTCCCATCTTATTCTTGAGGACACTGAGGCAGACAGACGTTAAGTAACTTGTCCAGGGTCACACAGCTAGGACTTCGTGGAGGCCAGATTTGAACTTGGGCCTTCTTGACTCCGTAGCTCTATCTACTCCACTCCCTAGCCACTTTTGCCGATCACTCATTTTGCAGGGCTTCTGCTCTCTAAGGCCCATGCTGGTCCTCCCAATTGCTAAAGCTCTTTCCTCAGAAGTTGCTTTGTAACCTTTGTATTTACCCGATTTCTACCTCTATCAGAAACACGCTGTTTTGCCCCAAGCAGAATAGAAGTTCCTTGAGGGCAGGGTCTATTTCTTCTTTGTCTTTGTAGCCTCAGTCCCTATCTCAGTGGTTGGTATGCAGTACTTAATAATTGCTTGTTGGATTTAATGAATAGAACAGCCCCATCCTTCCATCAAATGATTACTTCTGGCTTCCAGCACTTTCCTTACTTCAGCCAGCCACGGTGCTGGAGCCTCCATTGGGATGACTGCTCAGTCAGAAGCATTTGGAGGGGAAGGGGACTCAGCAACTATTAAGCCAACCCATGCCGGAAAGCATTTCCCTTCCACAACATAGCCCAGAAGGGTTTGTTTGGAGATCTGCAAGGAGGGGAGCCCAGCACTTCTCCAGAGAACATGCCCAGCCTACACCCTCTTGCCTTCAGGCTAACTTCCTCCACTGATCCTCCCCTGGTATGATCTGGAAGCTCGGAATCATTCTAGCTGTCCCCCTCTGGACATCCTCCAAGTTAGAAATGGCCTTCCTCAGATGTGATGCACAGAACTGGTCTCAGTTCTCCTGATGCAGTCGGACCAGGGCAGAGGAGGGAGACAATCGGGCCCCTCTTCATTCTGGAAGCTCCACTTCTCCCAATAAACCCCAAGATGACATTCACTTTCTTAGCTGACACATCACACTGTTGACTCACCTGGAGCTAAAAGTAGCACGTGCCCCACCACCCAGTATTCTGCTATTCTATAGAGCTACCGAAGGCTGTCCTCTGCAGGCTAACCCCCACCCCCGACCACTGGCTGCCCACTGCAGGCCCTCCCCCCACTGCCCATGCAGGCTGCCCACCCCCCCTCCCCGCCC
>NW_020950758.1:5520327-5574863 GCF_900497805.2 Vombatus ursinus | reverse complement strand
GGCCCCCCTCCCCCCACTGCCCATGCAGGCTGCCCACCCCCCCTCCCGGCCCGCTGGCTGCCCACTGACCCCTCATCTTGGGCCGGGAGGCTGTGGTTTGAGCCTCATGCCACACCTCCTTTCTTAAGCCTCATTCACTTATCACTCACCTGAGCGCCAGTGTTTTGGTTTGGGTGTTTTTGTTTTTGTCCTTCTGTTTCCTTTGTCATTTTTTTTTTAAATCTGTAAGCGCGTTATGTTGGCAAAAATCACCTCCTTGCCAGACGTTTCAGCCTGGCTCTGGGCCCCAGCCTGTTAATGGGGTTGTAATTGGAAAGGTCTTAACAGCCCGAAGCTGTCAGATGGATTGTCCAGAGTTAATCTTAGTGCTGGGTGCTGCCATCGGTGGCATTGGATAGGGCTGCTGTGGGGACCTTCAGCTGACTCCAACATTTGAAAGCCTTTCTCTGGTTCTGAGCAAATAATGACACATGTCCTTAAACTATCAGCTCATTTGCTTATAGCTGGAAAAGATCCTAGAAAAATAACCTAGTATAACCCCTTTCATTTTACAGGGAAAGAACCGGAGGCCCACAGAGGGAAAGTGACTAGCTCAAAGTTACAGAGCAGAAGAATGAGACTGAAACTTAGGCCTTGTGACTCCAAAACCAGAGCTCATTCCATCGTTAAGCTACAAAGGTAACAGAGATTAAATGTGACTGACCAGTCATTTGCCAAAACATATGCACTGATGAGCCCCTATCAAGCCTATGATGCTTACTAGCTACGTGGCCTTGGGCAAGTCACAACTTCCCCCATGGGTACAATGAAGGAGTTGGATGAGATGGCCTTGAAGGTCCCTTGTTGCTCTAGGCCTGTGATTCTATGGTCCCACAATTTATCCCTCTCTTCCTAATTTCCTCCTTCCTCTTTCAACATCCTTCTGCTCAGTAGGTATACTAAATGCAAAGCCTGATTAATATCTTGCAGGTACATATGATGCGTATGTGTGTCTACACCCACACACACCCGCACACACACACACTCACATACATATACTGTGTGATATGTATTACATTCATATAGTATGTAATATATACACATATGTATGTATCTGAATAGGATCTTCTCGACCTCATCCCTGACCAAGGGTCTTTATCCACCTTGTACATGAAGATCTCCCAGGGGAGGGTAGGCCAGCACCTCCTCTAAGCTATGCAGTCCACTTGTGCGTGGCTTCTGCCTCCCTCCCTCCCTATCCTCTTGTCCTGTTTCATTTAGTAAAAGGCATATCCTTCTAGAGTTCCAGCTGCCTTGGAGGCAGCCTCCCCAGCCCAAAGTGAGGGGTGGATGGGCAGGCTGCAGGGGCAGCCTGCGGAGGTTCTGTACAGTAGCAGGACAATAGCAGGTGGGGGCCCACCATTTACTAGCTCATCTCTCAACCTCATTCCCAATCTACACACAGAGGACGATACTTCTCTTACTAGCATCCTTGGAGATGTCAATGAGATTGTGATTATAAAGGGCTTTTTAAAATGAAACGTTTTCCACAGCAGTAAAGAAGTCTCTCTGCATTCACCATTCAGCCTTCTGTCTTGTGCTGTCCCCTTTAGCAGTCTGAAATCTTTCCCAAGGTCTGTCATCATCACCGTATATGGTGATTGGCTAAAATTGGCACTAACCTGCGATGTTTCACTTGCCTGCAAAGAAACACATCTCAGATCCTACTGGTTTATCCTGAGGCACCACAGCGTGTGTTTCTCTAGCCCAGTCTGGGCAGAAAGATTCAATCTTAGGCAAATATCCATTTTCAACTGCTGAAGTAAAGAGCCGTGTTTGTTTAGAAAATAGAATGAATTCCTTCCCCAAGTTAATTACCCTCTTAAATCTCTTTCAGGAATGAGCAAATTAGACCAATCAATCTATCAAGCAACTCATTACTGGGCTCCCATTCCATGCTCAGTATGTGTGCTTTCTGAGGGACACAGAAGGATGAACATATGGTCTCTGGCTGGCCCTTACTTGGAGATTGGGTTACTTGGTGTTGGAGGCCATGCCCTAGCTGGCACAGCTAAGAAGGGAGGTGGCGTTCCCAGTGAGGGATCACCCTCCTTGTACACCACTGCCAGCTGAGGTTGGGGAAGCCATGGTCATAAAAGCCAGAAACTTCAAGGAGACAAGTTGAGTGAGATACATGAGCAGCTCCTGGACACTTCCTGGATCTCACCTTCTGAGCCAGTGATGCATTTCGTGCATTCTGATGCTGGACACTGATATGGCTCCTCAGCATCTCCACCCTTTGCCTCACTTTGGATTTTCCTGTGCTGAAGAGACCCTGATACAAACTTGGCTTGGCTTTTGATCCATACTTGTTTGTCTCTTAATTTGTATCCCTCACTCTCACCCCCTCCTATCCCCAAGCATTGATGACCTCTCTCCAGCTCCTGACATTGTCCCCAGTTCCATTGCCATGTGTCACCTGGGGCTGCACACCTTGGGTTGGCTGTGCTACAGAAAATGATACATTTCTTTTTTTTTTTTTTTGCCAGGTACTGTGCTAAGCACTTTATTTTTTTTATTAATTTATTTTGATTTATCAATAATCACTTCCATATGCTTTTGAGTTTTAAATTTTTCTCCCCCTTCCTCCCCACCACCCTCCCCAAGACGGCGCACAATCTGATATAGGCTACACATTTACAGTCATATTAAACATATTTTCACATTAGTGATGTTGTAAGTAGAAATTAAAACCAATAGGAGGAACCATCAGAAAGAGGAAACAAAACTCAGCAGAAGAGAAAAAAAAAATAACAATTTGGCTTCCATACTTCTTTCTTAGGGTGTGGATAGCATTTTCCATCACAAGGCCTCTGGAGATGTCTTAGATCCTTGTATTGCCAGGAAGGGTTAAGTTTATCAATATTAGTCATCACACAATGTGGCTGTTATTGTGTACAACGTTCTCTTGGTTCTGCTCACTTCACTCAGCATCAGATCATACAAGTCTTTCCAGGTTTTTCTGAAGTCAGCCTGTTCATCATTTCTTATAGCACAATAGTATTCCATCACATTCATATACCACAACTTGCTCAGCCATTCCCCAATTGATGGGCATCCTCTCAATTTTCAATTCTTTGCCACCATAAAAAAAGCTGCTATGAATATTTTTGTACATGTAGATCCTTTCCCCATTTGTATGATCTGTTAGGGATATAGCCCTAGAAGTGCTATTACTGGGTCAAAGGGTATGCACATTTTGATAGCCCTTTGGGCATAGATCCAAATTGCTCTCCAAAATGGTTGGATCATTTCACAACTCCACCAAAAATGCATTAGTGTTCCAATTTTCCCTCATCTTCTCCAACATTTATCATTTTCCTGTTTTGTCACGTTGGCCATTCTGATAGGTGTGATGTGGTACCTCAGAGTTGTTTTGATTTGCATTTCTCTAATCAATAGTGATTTAGAGCATTTTTTCATATGACTGTAGATGGCTTTAATTTCTTCATCTGAGAACTGTCTGTTCATATCCTTTGACCACTTATCAACTGGGGAATGGCTTGTATTCTTATAAATTTGACTTAATTCTCTATATATTTTAGAAATGAGGCCCTTATCAGATAGATTGGTTGTAAAAATTCTTTCCCAATTTTCTACTTTTCTTCTAATCTTAGTTTCATTGGCTTTGTTTGTGCAAAAACTTTTCAATTTAATGCAATCAAAATTATCTGTTTTGCTTTTCATAATGTTCTCTATCTCCTGTTTGGTCATGAATTCTTCTGTTCTCCATAGATCTGACAGGTAAAGTATTCCTTGCTCTCTCAGTTTGCTTATAGTGTCAACCTTTATATCTAAATCATGAACCCATTTTGACTTTATTTTGGTATATGGTGTGAGATTTTGGTCTATGCCTAGTTTCTTTTCCAGTTTTCCCAGAAGTTTTTTTTTTCAAAGAGTGGGTTCTTATCCCAGAAGCTGGGGTCTTTGGGTTTATCAAATAGTATATTACTATAGTCATTGACTACTGTGTCTTGCATATTTAACCTATTCCACTGATCCACCCCTCTATTTCTTAGCCAGTACCAAGCAGTTTTGATGATTGCTGCTTTATAATACAATTTAAGATCTGGAATGGCTAGGCCACCTTCACCTGCATTTCTTTTCATTAGTTCTCTTGATATTCTGGACCTTTTGTTCTTCCAAATGAATCTTGTTATTATTTTTTCTAACTCTATAAAATAATTTTTTGGTAGTTTGATTGGTATGGCACTGAATAAGTAAATTAGCTTAGGTAGAATTGTCATTTTTATTGTATTAGCTCGGCCTACCCACGAGCAACTGATGTTTTCCCATTATTTAGATCTGATTTTATTTGCGTGAAAAGTGTTTTGTAATTGTATCCATAGAGTCCCTGGGTTTGTTTCAGGAGATAGACTCCTAAATATTTTATAATGTCTACGGTAAGTTTAAATGGAATTTCTCTTTCTATCTCTTGCTGTTGGGCTTTGTTGGTAATATATAGAAATGCCAATGATTTATGTGGGTTTATTTTATAGCCTGCAACTTTGCTAAAGTTGTTTATTATTTCAAGTAGTTTTTTACTTGATTCTCTGGGATTCTCTAAGTATAACATCATGTCATCTGCAAAGAGTGATAGCTTTGTTTCTTTGTTGCCTATTCTAATGCCTTCAATGTCTTTTTCTTCTCTTATTGCTAAAGCTAACGTTTCCAGTACGATGTTGAATAACAGTGGTGATAATGGACATCCTTGTTTCACCCCCGATCTTATTGGAAATGCTTCTAGCTTGTCCCCATTACATATTATGCTTGCTGAAGGTTTTAGATAGATGCTATTTATTATTTTAAAGAAGACTCCATTTATACCTATGCTCTCTAGTGTATTTAAATAGGAATGGGTGTTGTATTTTGTCAAAAGCTTTTTTGCATCTATTGAGATGATTATGTGGTTTCTGTTAGTTTCAGTGTTGATATGATGGATTATGCTGATAGTTTTCCTTATATTGAACCGGCCCTGCATTCCTGGTATAAATTTTACCTGGTCATAGTGTATTATTTGTGTGATAAGTTGCTGTAATCTGTTTGCTAATATTTTGTTTAAAATTTTTGCATCTATATTCCTTAGAGAAATTAGTTCATAATTTTCTTTCTCTGTTTTGACTCTTCCTGGTTTAGATATCAGCACCATATTTGTGTCATAAAAAGAATTTGGTAAGATTCCTTCTTTACCTATTTTACCAAATAGTTTAGGTAGTATTCAAATTAATTGTTCTTTAAATGTTTGATAGAATTCACACATAAATCCATCTGGCCCTGGAGATTTTTTCCTAGGGAGTTCATCAATGACTTGTTCAATTTCTTTTTCTGAGATAGGGTTATTTAAGTATTTTACTTCCTCTTCTGTTAATCTGGGCAATTTATATTTTTGTAAATATATATCCATTTCACTAAGATTGTCAAATTTGTTGGCATATAGTTGGGCAAAATAATTCCTAATTGTTGTTTTAATTTCCTCTTCCTTGGTGGTAGTTTCACCCTTTTCATTCTTGATACTAGTAATTTGGTTTTCTTCTTTCTTTTTTTAAATTAGATTAACCAAAGGTTTATCTATTTTATTGCTTTTTTCATAAAACCAGCTCTTAGTTTTATTTATTAGTTCAATAGTTTTCTTAATTTCAATTTTATTAATTTTTCCTTTGGTTTTCAATATTTCTAATTTGGTGTTTAATTGAGGATTTTTAATTTGTTCTTTTTCTAGTTTTTTTAGTTGTATGCCCAATTCGTTGATCTCCTCTTTTTCTATTTTATTTATGTAAGCATTTAGACATACAAAACTTCCCCTAAGACCTGCTTTTGTCTGAGATCAGGATTGCTACCCCTGCTTTTTTTACTTCAGCTGAAGCATAATATATTTTGCTCCAGCCTTTTACCTTTACCCTGTATGTATCACTCTTTTTCAAATGTGTTCCCTGTAAACAACATATTGTAGGATTATGGTATTTAATCCAATCTGTTGTATGCTTCCGTTTTATGGGAGAGTTCATCCCATTCACATTCACAGTTATGATTACTATCTGTGTCTTTTTCTCCATCCTTTCCCCCCCCCCCCCGTTTATGCTTTTCTTTCTCCTTTCTCCTTTCCCTCCCTCACTAGTGTTTTGCTTTTGACCAGTGCCTCCTTAGGTCCCACCTCTCTTCTATTATCTCTTTCCCTTTTCTTCCCCTTTACCCTTACTGCTTCTTCCCTCCCTTCTATCCCCTCTCCCTTTTCTTTCCCCTTTCCCCTCCTACTACCTATAGTGCAAGTTAGATTTCTATACCTAACTGATCATGTTATTCCTTTCTTGAGCCAAATCTGATGAGAGTAAGGTTCAAACAATGCTCATCCCCCTCCCTTCTTTACCTCTGCTCTAATAGGTTTTTGCATCTTTTCCTGTAATGTAATTTACCCTTGTCTGCCTCCTCCTTTCTCAGTACATTTTCTTAGCTCAGACTAATCCACTTACTTGGATCCATTTGACCCACTTGATTACATTTATTTTTATCATTACATCAAAGTCAACTTATATCCACCCCCTTTATGTATACTCCTTTAACATGGTATAATAACAATACAGTTCTCAAGAGTTGCAAGTGTCATCTTCCCTTGTAAGGATATAAACATTTCACCCTTATTAACAACATATTGTATCTTTCTGTCTCATTTACCTTTTTATGTCTCTCTTGAATCTTGTACTTGAAGATCAAATTTTTTGTTGAGCTCTGGTCTTTTTATCAGGAATGTTTGAAAGTCCCCTATTTTGTTGAACATACATCTCCTTCCCTGAAAAATCATGCTCATTTTCGCTGGGTAGTTAATTCTTGGCTGCATTCCAAGCTCCTTTGCCTTTTGGAATACCATGTTCCATACCCTACGGTCTTTTAATGTAGAGGCTGCAAGGTCCTGTGTAATCCTGACTATGGTTCCATGATATTTAAATTGTTTCTTTCTGGCTGCTTGTAGTAATTTCTCTTTATTCTGGTAATTTTGGAATTTAGCTATTATATTCCTTGGCATTTTCAATTTGGGATTTCTTTCAGGCGAGGAGTGGTGGATTCTTTCTAGAGTTATTTTACCTTCAGGTTCTAGGATTTCAGGGCAGTTTTTCTTTTTGATTTCCTGAACGATATTGTCCAGGCTCTTTTTTTCATCATGACTTTCAGGTAGGCCTATAATTTTTAAATTGTCTCTCCTGGATCGATTTTCCAGGTCAGCTGTTTTATCCATGAGATATTTTAGGTTTTCATCTATTTTTTTACTTTTTTTGTTTCTGTTTGACTGAGTCTTGCTCTCTCATAGAGTCATTAGTTTCCATTTGTTCAATTCTAATTTTTAACATATTGTTTTTTTCTGTTAGATTTTGTACTTTCTTCTCCAATTGGTCTATTGTATTTTTAAGGGATTTATTTTCTTCATTGTACTTTTTTCCAATTGGCCAATTGTGTGTTTTAGGGACTCGTTTTCTTCAGTGTACTTTTTTCCATTTGGCCAATTGTATTTTTAAAGGACTCCTCTACCTCTTTCATTTGACTTTTAAAATCCTTCTTGAGATCTTCTAAGAAGGCTTTTTGGGCTTCAGACCAGTTCATATTCCCTTTTGATGTTGCAGATGTGGGTTTGATGACAGTGTTGTCCTCTTCAGAATTTCTGTCTTGATCTTCACTCTTCTCATAATATGAATCTATCGTATGTTTCTTTTTACTCATGCTGTTTCTTTATTCCCTGGCCTTTACAAAGATAAAGCTCTCCTTCTGGGGAGCAGAGGGCACTGACCCAAGCTTCTTGTGTTGGGAGCCTAGGTCTTGGTCACTGGCTTTGTGTGCTGGGGCGTCTTACATTGGTAATTGGAGGCTGTAGGGTTCTGGCAGCTTATTTGGTGTTGGGCTGGAATCAGCAAGCTGGCAGATGGCCTCATTACCTCTCACTTGAATTATTGTAATACTCCACCCCCCCATTAGTCTTCCTGCATTGTCTTTCCCCACTCCAATACATCCTCTACAGATACAACGAAGTGATTTTCCTAGGCACAGGTCTTACTATATAATCTCTTTCTCCTCCCCACCCCCATATCCAGTAAGCTCCAAAGAATCTTTATTAAATCTGGAACCAAATCTAAATTCCTCTGTTTGGCATTGAAAGCTTAGCTCCCACCCTCATTATTTAGTATTTCCTTCGATAAGACTGGACTTCTTACTCAGAATTTTGTCTCCCATCTCAGTGCCTTTGTGTTGACTGTGCCCAGGCCTATGATGCTTTCCCCTCCCATCTCTTCCACCTTACAAACCATGGTTTTCTTTAAACCTCAGCTCAAGTACTACCTACTATGGCAGGCCATTCCCAGTTCCCACAGCTAACTGATAGTGGATTTCTTTCCAACATTACCTTGTTTTCTGTTGCATATATTGTACATGCCACCTATGTATCTGTTTTCTTCGCAATTAGAATCTGGTCTCCTAGAGGGCAGGACCTTTTCCCTCGCTTTTGTCTTCATTTCCCCAGTGATTAGTACAGTTTCTGGTGCATAAAGATGTTTGTTGGTTGTTTGGTTGGTAGGTCAGTTGGTATTATTACTGGACTGCCTCCGAACTGAACTTGAACTCTGCCACTATATATGGTTCATCTTTGCCCTCTGGAGTTACTGACTCCATGACTAAACTCAGCCACAGGATCCCGATACAGCCTTCTGGCACACTCCTGGACAATGACTTTGACCACACCTTTGAATTCCCAGTCAATTTACATTCTCAGGCTAGATCAATTGTCCTTAATCACTAGCACATGTTGACCCATCCTTTTAGGAGGCAGGGACTCAAAAGTGAGCAGAAAATGCCTCTACACTTGCCCCCTCATCTTGGCATGGAGGGACTTGGCGTCTGAGCCTGAAACCCTCCTGCCAGGTCATTCATGATCCAGGTCATTCATAAAGTTGGGTGCTGGCTTGTCAGAATTACGGTCTTCTAACTGGTCCTCCATCTGCACTTCCCATGTGTCCAGTCAGTCTAGGGACTCTATTCTTTCATGTCCAGTAGAAGGCAAGCTCCTTGAGGGCAGAGTCTATTCATTTTTGTTTGGTCGTGTTCTCATCTCCTCAGTCCTTAGCATGGCACCTTGCACATGCAGGTCATCAAATACTTGGTAGATTGGTACCCTAGGCATCCTGTCCTGTCGCAGTGTTATTGAAGGGGTAGCCCCTGAATGAGAGGAGGTTGGTAACAGCTGGCTTTTGTGTCCTCTAAGAAGAATCCTATGGATTTTGTTTTGTCCCCATTTGTAATCTCCTTGTTTTGATCTCTTCTCACTGCAGCCTGCAAAACCACCCAATCTGGAAAGGCAAACTTAATTAAGGTGATTAATCTTCCTGAAGATTAATGAAGAAGAGAAGGGAGATCAGACTCCACCCTGAGTTCTTAGGCAGTTCTCTGCCATGGGAAATAATGGGGTTTTATCCACTGTTGCCCCTCATGTTCTTATTCACAATGGGCTCCTTTCCAGTTGGAAGAGGATCCTCATGGGTACTTGCTGCTAATGCCAGAAAATACTCCTTCCTGTCTGTGTCTGTGTCTCTTTTTGGGTTACCTTGGCCCCCATCTCCCTTTTTTTGGCCTCTCTGGAGTATGAACTAGATTATTTCCAGGGTATATTCCAGTTCTCCACAGGCAAAGTCCAATCGGGAGTGAGGTTCGGCAGGGCAGCTCACCAGGGTGTCTCTTTGAGGTGTTCTCAATCCCAAATAACCCAGCAGAGCTGTTTCCTCCCCTGTGTCCTGAGGAGAACAAGTCCTGGACCCAGAGTCAGAAATCTTGGGTTCAAATCCTGGGTCTGCTAATTCTCTAAGGCAAGTCACTGAACATATCCAGGTCTCAGTTTTCTGATCTGTATAATGAGGGCATTGAACTCAAATATCTCGAAGAGCCACTCCAACCCTAATGATCCATGAACTTAAGATCTTGCCAGGCTTCTGTATGTAATCATCAGCACCAAACTCTGACCTATGCTGGGTTATGTCACAATTTCAATGGGTTCAATTTGTTCCCCAAATTTCAGATTCTTGTCAATCAATCAATAAACATTTATTGAGCACCTACTCTGTGTCAGGTACTGTACTAGGTGCCTTAGGGGCACAAACATGAGATAGTCTTCACCCCCATGGAGCTCATATTCTATTACATATATACATACATACATACATACATACATACATACATACATACCACCAGTACCAGAGACACCAGCAAGAGTAGTTACTACTTTAGGAGAAAAAAGAGAGTATTCTGACTAGCACTTGCCTCCATATATGAGAGGTGAAGGAGTAGATCTTTAATTCAGAAGAAATAAGGTGCTCACATAGATGGAGGTGAAGACACACTGGTTGAATGCACTGCATTAAGGGTGATAGGATTGAGCTCCCACTAGAAATTTATTTTGCTGGAGCTTTGTAGCGTAGAACACAAGCTGATGCAGAGACAAGGAGGGTGTACCTGTCACATGAGGGACATGAAACCAGCCTGAGGCTAATAGTGCTGAGGCAGAGTCAGGTGCTATATTTGAGGCAACAGATAGGGCTTCGATGGTTGATGACCAGGGTCAGGGACCAGAGGTGAAATCTGCATTTCTTTTCAGTCCCTAACTTCTTTCCCCAGAATGCCCACAAAGCTACTTGACAAAACTCACCTGCCTGGGGGCAGCTCACAGATCTCATCCATCCATTGCTGGGATGCTGAGCCAGAAGTTTGTTTTTGTTTTTGTTTTTTTTTTTCCAGAGCTTCTACAAAGCATTTTTCTGTCATATTACTATGGTTCAAAGTTCAGATTTGTGTCATAAATTGGCAGCTACTGCGGTCAGTCAGGCCATGCAGCTTTTCAAGATTGCCTTTGATGGTCCAATTACCAATCTCATCTCATGGGGTTCATTTCCAAGCTGTGTTATGGGATCCCAGAACTACAGAATTACAATGACCCAACTTCAGGGACCACCTGATCTAACCCATAACTGAATAGAAATCCCCACTACAGCACACCTGATATATATACTCATCCAGGCTCTGCTTGGAGACCTCCAATAAGGGTGAACTTACAATTTCCCAAGGCAGCCTGTAACACTCTGACATCTCTGTTAGGGATTTCCTTGAAATCAAGCCTCAATCTTCCCCTTCATAATTTAGTCTAAATGTTCTTGGTTTGTCCTCTGCGATCAAGTAGAAATATTCTTTTCTCTCCTCTGAGCATTTGATGGAGGCTCTCATGTTTCCCCTGAGATATTTCTTCTCTAGGCTGTACATTCCCAGGTATTTCAACCTTTGTATGGCCGTGGGCATGAAATTGAAAGCTTTCACCATCTCAGCTCCCCTCCACGGATACCCTCCAATTGGCTCTAGGGGCTGGAAATGCCAAGACTTAATGACTGAAACATCATTAAGCCTTTTGGGATTCCCAGTATAAAGTCTGGGTGATCCAGAATGGAAAATCAACCAGACCTGGTGCCAGAAGATCTGACTTCAAGCTCAGCCTCCCCCACTCATTAGTTGCATGACTATTGTTAAGTGACTTCTTTTTTCTGAACCTCAGTTCCCTCTTCTGTAAAATGGGGATAATAATACTGTGAAACATTGTGTGTTAAAAGAAATAAAGTACAACAGAATTCCATGCAGTGGGAAATACTATTGAGAAGGGAGCTGGGTTCAGATCCTGACCTGTCTGCTTATTCTCTGTGTGACCTCAGTCACATCACTGATCCATTTTAGGGCTTAGTCTCCTTTTGGGTAAAATGAGGGGGTTGGTTTCTAATTTTCTAAGGACCTCAATTCCAGCTCCAAAATCCTTTGATGCCTTCAGTCAGTCAATAAACATTTCTTAAGTGCCCAGAATGAGCCAGGCATTGTACTAAGTGCTGAGGATGCAAAGAAAGTCAAAAGACAGTCCTTGTCCTTGAAGAGTTCACAGTCTAATGAAGACAACAAGCAAATCAATATTTACAAACAAGCTTTAGAGAAGGAAAATGGAAATAATTAACAGAAGGAAGGCACTGGAATTAAGAATGGGCAAGGTTTCCTGTAGAAGGTGGGATTTTAGCTGAGGCTCGGAGGAAGCCAGGGAAACAGAGATGGAGATGAGGAGGGATGGCATTCCAGACGTGGCACAAGCCAGAAAAAATGCCTGGAGCTGAGAGAGGGAGTGTCTTGTTTGTGGAACAGCTAGGAGGCCAGTGTCACAGGACTGAAGAGACTGTGGGGGGCAGCTGTAAGATGTAAGAAAACTGGAAAAGTGAGGGGAAGCTAGGTTATAAAGGGCTTTGAATGCCAAGTGGAGGATTTTTTATTTGAACCTGGAGGTGATAGGAAGCCATTGGAGTTTACTGAGTATGGGGGGGCGGTGACATGGCCATTTAGGAAAATCACTTATTACGTCTTCTGGGATATGGTTAGCCTGTGAATCATTAAGTCATCTGATTAAAATTGAGTCATAAGGCCAAAGGAAGACTGGGTCACTTCAGTGAAAGGCACCTTGTGCTTCACTCCACCCCCAACTCTTAGGACATCTCTTCTGTTTTATTGCCAGCCCCTCCTATACTTTCCTTCCTTCCACCTTCTCCTTCTTCAGTTGGGGAACCCTGAATTGTGAATCATGATAAAGTCAGTTTGCCATTTCTCCTGAATGAGGAAGGCCAGTCTGCACCCTATACTCTAACTCACCGCCCTGGTCATTTTCCTGGTCCAAGTTCCCTTCCCTGGTTCTCACTTAGATCTGTGATAATTCCCACATTAGAAAAGAAATTCCTTGAGGGCAGGGACTTTCTCTGCTTCTTATATTTGAATCACAGCTCTCAGTACAATGCTTTGCACTTAGTAACTGCTTAACAAGTGTTTCCACATTCATTCATTCTCACTCATTCGTTCACTCACTCATTTGTTTATTCGTTCATTCTGTCTCTTCCTCACGCATTCATCCCAGGGGCTCATCCAGCAGCTCAGGGCCGCTCCCTCCCAAATTCATCTTTCTCTCTCATTCTGCATCACTAATTATTTGCTAAGCCTTGTCAATTCTACCCCCACAGGATGTCTCCCACTAGGCCTCTTCAGTCTACTCATGACTATTAACTTTACTCAGGCTTTCATTACTTCGAGCCTGGACTTAGCCACCAATCCTTTCTCCATAGCTACCAAGGTGATTTTTCTAAAGTGCAGGTATGTTCCATAAACTCTCCTAGCTCCCTGTTTATTACCTCTAGAATCAAATGTCAGTCTTCTGTTTGGCATTTAAAACCCTGCACAACCGAGCTACAACCTGTCTCTGTGTTCCAGCTTATCTGGCCTATTTGCTGTTCCTCACACACAACACTCCATCTTCTGCCTTGAATCCTTTGCCAACTTGGCCCTGGTGCCTGGAAGGGACTCCGTCTTCACTCCTGCCTAGAATCCCTATATTCTGATCAGATGCCGCCTTCTGTGTGACACCTCTCTTGATCAAGCCCCTCTACTAACTTCTAGTGTCTCCCCCAAAGCCACTCCATATTCATCTTTCTATGTTTTGTATACATTTACAGAGAGGGAGGATGGATTAAAGCATATCCCATGACGCTTACACAGGAATGGGTTGGTGCTCTGGGCTTCTGTATGTATATATGTAAATATTATCTCTTGAAGAATGTAAGTTCCTGAAGGGCAGGGGCCGTTTGCCTTTTGTCTTTGTTTCCTCCCCACTTAGCATAGAGCCTGGAACATAGTGTTCCCAAAATGCTTTTTCACCAATTGATCAGTCAGAAGGTAGACTGAGGAGAGTCCAGATGAGTCCCTGAAGTCCAACTTTCTTTTAGAAAACAAGTGAGAGTAGCCTTATATTTGGCCCCAGGTAAAATCCAGGTGAAGATGCATTTACTCACCTCCTCTGACTTTGATGGGCCCTTTTTTGTCCTTGGCATTACTCCAAGCCATAAAAATGCAAATGGCCTTAATTCTCTGGACTGGAGATAGAATTCCACTCTTTGTTCTGCAGATTCATTTCTGTGGGTGGCTCATTTCCCAGCGAAGTGCTGGGCCTATGTCTTAAAAGAGTTAGATACAAAAATAAGTAATTTAATTAAAATAAAATTTAAAATGAGAACTATAAGGTAGGGTGGGGTATAAATCTGTGATCAAGAGGAAGGGTGGCAGGTCCACTGTGCACCAAACTTGAGAAAGCTGGAAACTGTGCATTTCCATCCTGTCGGCTCATGTTTGGAAATTTAGCTACATGGGGCCTTTGAAGGGGTGACAAATTACCCTATTGCTGGCTGAGGTATGGCTTTTGAAAGTCTGTCTACTGGAAGTCTTATAAAGATCTCAGAGGATTCTTTGGGCCCTGCCCCTTAAAACTAGCATCAAATAGCTCTCCATAAACTTCTAGTTGCAGGATTTGTGATGGGATGCATAATTCCCTATAGGATTTCCATTTGAGAACACCCTTATGACAACTATTAGTCTTAATGTCTGCTTTCTCCCACTAGGCCCTGGAGGATCTTGCCTCATTGAGTCTCCAGGGTCTGCTGAGACACAGAGACAGGTAGCTATTTTCTTCCAGGAGAGAAATGCTGAAGAGTCAGTGGGGAGCTGTCCACAAGCTGCTGGTTTAGGAGAAGGCAACGATGGAGTCTCATGATTGGGCTGGACACACAAACACACACACACACAAACACACACACACCCCTACACACACACTTCAACTGCTTTTCTTCACCCTGAACGCCTGACTCTTGGAACCCCTTCTCTCTCCCTCCTCCTGTTTTTGCTCACTCAAACTGTCTGATCTTGATAAGCAGATTTGTTTTTGTTCTGGATCCCACTTCCAAAGCCTAGACTTGGTCCCTGTTCCCTGAGAATGGATCTCCACTGCATGAGAACCTTCTGATCACAGCTTTCCAGACCTCCAGCTTGGGAAACCTCCATTTCCAAGCTTTTACGCCACTGTAATCTGGTTCTAGTTGCTGCTGGGGGCTAGGAGAGTTGGTACATCTGGATATGAGAGATCAAATCCCAGTTCAGTCATCTATGTAAGTATCCCTCTTTGGACCTTAGTTTTCTCTATAAAATAAGGTGCCTTACTAGAAATGGCTTTAGCAATAAGAGAAGAAAAAGAAATTGAAGGAATTAGAGTAGGCAGAGAAGAAACAAAGTTATTACTCTTTGCAGAGGATATGATGGTACACTTAGAGAATCCTAGTGTGAGCAATGCTAACAGTTTGGTTCCCACAGAATTGATAAGAAAAGAGGACAGGGGGAGATTAGGTTATTGATTAATTGATTTCTTGGTTTATTGGTTTACACAAATATGTAAACAAGACAAGGGAGTGAATGGGATAATATAGGGTGAAGCCCTCTCAGGGGAATGACCTAACCCCGACCTCAGTTACTTTTCATATTTATGACTGTTGCGAGACTGCACCCAGATGCCTTGCAGCACATTCTGGCTAAACCGGATATTCCACATGGCTAAACCAGATGTTCTGGTTGTGCAAAGAGACCACTCCCCTCTAACTTGTTTTGAACTTCCTTCCGTAGAAGTTAGAATTCTGTGAATAGATTGTGCCCCTAATATACCCAGCCAATGGGTTGAGGGGAAGGGGGTTAGGGCAGGGACATTGCGGATAGGGTCTATATATTCTGCTTTATAAGACACTCAGATGCACACCCTGGCTGGAGCCATCTTGAGCAAACGCTGGGTGTGTCCTTTCTCATGAGAAAGCAATAAAACTCCTTTTTGCGTTTCTTAAGAAAAAGTCTCAGATTTGATTATTTTGGGGGTCACAAACACCTCACACACTAGAGAATCAAGTAAAAACTACTTGAATTAATAAATAACTTTAGCAAAATTGCAGGACATAAAATAACCCACATAAATTATCAGTATATCTATATATTACTAACAAAACCCAACAGCAAGAGATAGAAAGAGAAATTCCATTTAAAGTTACTGTAGGCATGATAAAATATTTGGTAGTCTACTTGCCAAGACAAACTCAGGAACTATATGAACACAATTACAAAACACTTTTCACACAAATTAAATTCACACAAAATAAATTTCACACAAATTAGATCTAAATAATTGGAAAATTATCAGTTGCTCATGGATAGGCCAACTAATATAATAAAAATAGCAATTCTACCTAAATTAATTTACTTATTCAGTGCCATACTAATCAAACTACCAAAAACTATTTTATAGAGCTAGAGAAAATAATAATAAAATTAATCTGGAAGAACAAAAAGTCCAGAATATCAAGGGAATTAATGAAAAGTAATGCAAGGAAAGGTGGGCTAGCCATACAAGATCTTAAATTGTATTATAAAGCAGCAATCATCAAAACTACTTGGTACTGGCTAAGAAATAGAGTGGTGGATCAGTGGAATAGGTTAGGTATGCAAGACACAGTAGTCAGTGACTATAGTAATCTACTGTTTGATAAACCCAAAGACTCCAGCTTCTGGGCTAAGAACTCACTATTTAACAAAAACTTCTGGGAAAACTGGAAAATAGCATGGCAGAAACTAGGCATAGACTGACATCTTACACCTTATGACAATATAAAGTCAAAATGGGTACATGATTTAGATATAAAGGCTGATACTATAAACAAACTAGGAGAGCAAGGAATAGTTTACCTGTCAGATCTATGGAGAAGGGAAGAATTTATAACCAAACAAGAGACAGAGAACATTATGAAATACAAAATGGATAATTTTCATTACATTAAATTGAAAAGTTTTTGCATGAACAAATCCAATGCAACCAAAATTAAAAGGGAAGCAGAAAACTGGGAAACAATTTTTACAATCAGTGTATCTGATGAAGGCCTCATTTCTAAAGTCTATAGAGAACTGAGTCAAATTTTGCAATTGATAAATGGTCAAAGGATATGAACAGGCAGTTTTCAGATGAAAAAATTAAATCTTTCTATAGTCATATGAAAAAATGCTCTAAATCACTATTGATTAGAGAAATGCAAATCAAAACCACTCTGGGGTATCACATCACACCTATCATAAAAGAATTTGTTCTGTAAAACTTGGGCTCAGTCAAAAGGCTGCAACCAGGGGCCTAGAAGGCCATATGTGGCCTTGAGGCTACAAGTTCCCCACCCCTGATCTGGACCCTGACCACTCAGGAGACAAATGAATAAGGGCATGGTGAGAAGAAGGAGGCAATATCAAAATTATCAGTGCTTCCAGGCCATAGCATTTTAAAATTTGCAAGAAACCATCATAGCAAGCCTGGGAGGTGTGTAGCTTGAAGACAGGCTCCCAGGACCATAGATATAGAGCTGGAGGAGACCTCATTGTCTATCATCAGTCAAATCTCCTCACTTTACAGATGAGGAAATTGAGGCCCAGGGTCATTAAGTGACTTGCTCAGGGTCAGACAGGTTGTAAGTATCAGATGAGGCATTTGGATTCAGGTGATGACTCTATGTTCCCACAACTACATTATTGTGCCCATTGCAAAGATGAGGACGCTGAACCTCCGAGAGGGGAAGGGGAGAGAAAGGGAATAGGCATTTATTTGGAACCTGCTAGGAACCTGATTTGTGCTGTGCCAGGGAGCACTTTCACAAACATTACCTTATTTGATTCTCTGTTGGGGAAGTGCTATTATTACCCCATTTTACAATTGAAGAAATTGAAGGAGGCAGAGGTTAAGTGAGTTGCCCAGGGTCACACAGCCAGTAAGTGTCTGAGGCTGAATTTGAATTCACATCTTCCTGACTCCAGACCCAGCATTCCAGGCACTATCTACTATAGTCAAATCCATTATTCTACATCCTAAATCACCTTGCCTTTTGAAACTGCATAAATGCCCAACAGAAGAAATGAAGTGAAGTCCCCAGGGAAATCATCTTCTCTCTTGTATGCAAATCCCTGCCACAGCTAAAGTCTAGCCACTGGCAAAGGTGCTGAGTGTTTGGGCCAACATTTTCACTTCAGGCTTGGGATGTAGTTAAATGGTCAGATCTGGGCACCTTCAGAGATCATTAGGACTCTATGGTTTATGATCTGTTCAGAGCCCCAGGGGCACTGCCCAATACCTCCCAAAGGGAGAATCTTTGGATTCAGAATAATTATTAACACCTCCCGCCCATCTCAGAGACTGCCTCAAGTTGTGCCTACCACCATCCTCGGGTGACACATATGATCTCTGTCAGCAGCATCTGACCTGAGAAATGAGCTGGGAACCCAGACAGTGACTTCATTGGAAACCTCAGCATTTCTGACTCAGTTTCTCCTTAGTGCTCTCTAATTCTGGACAGCAGCCTGGAGACCTAGAGTGGGGGAACTCATCCTGCAGGCAAATTTCCCAGATGAAACTATGGCTCTCAAGTTCTTGTCTGAGCAGATTATTGCAAAATAATTCACTCAGTGCCCTAAATAGTGGGTGCAAATCAAAGGTGTGACAAAAAAAGGTAATTCTCATGTTATTGAGTCATTTCAGTCATGTCCGACTTTCTGTGACCCCATTTTGGGGTTTTCTTGGCATAGATACTGGAGTGGTTTGCCATTTCCTTCTCCAGCTCATTTTACAGATAAGAAAACTGAGGCAAACAGGGTAAAGTGACTTCCCCAGGGTCACATAGCTGGGAAGTGTCTGAGGCCACATTTGAACTCAGGAAGAAGAGTACACTCTTCTGCACTCTCCCTGCAGCTCAGGGAGAAGCAAAGAATGGGGAGGGATTTTTCTTGGGGGAGAGGAGGGATTTTAAAGTGTAGAACATGGAATGCCTGAGCTGGCCAAGACTTCAGGACACGGAATGTCAGAGCTGGGAAGGAACCTGAAATGTCAGAGCTGGAAGGAACCGTACACGGTAATAATGAGGGTGGTGATGATGATGAGAGCTAATATTTATATAACACTAAAATTTGCAAAGCACTTTACAAATATTATCTCATTTGATTCTCAGAATAACTCTGAAGGAACTGCCATTATGATCCCCATTTTATAGATGAGTAAACTGAGGCTGAGAGAAAGTAGACAGCTTGCTTATGGTCACACAGATAACATGGAGAATATGTGTCAGGTGGGTCATGACATAGTGGACAGAGAGCTGGCCTTCCAGGTCAGATGACCAAGAACTCAATCCTGCCTCTGACCAGCACTGGCTGCGTGACTGCAGAGAAGTCACTTAACCTCCTAGTGCCCTGGTAGTAGAGAAGGTGCTGACTTTCATTGGGAGAGGACGTTTTTTCACTGGAGAGATTTACAGAAACACAAACACACACATATACACACACACACCTACAGTAACAGTAAGGTGTTACGGGCTGCAGCACTTATAATTCGTTTCACAGGTTCGGATCTGTACCCACAAAGACACGTTCACACTTTTCCTAGCTTGTAAATGATTTAATAATGATAATAATCATAAACATACATGCACATAAATGTGATTACATATGATTATACAATCGTAGAAGCAAAGACTATTAACAGAAAGACAGAGAGATAAAGAAGAAGAAACACATCACCAATCCGAGGAAACACCAACTCCTGAACATCTGGCTGGGGGGAGTCCTGTATCACAGCCGTCAGGGTCTCCATTGGGGAAGTCTCTACGGCAGAGCGTCCTCTCCGAGGGAGACTCCCAAAGTCACTTTCCCAAGAAAGACTCTCTTTGTCCTCCTTACACAAAGAAGACAGGGAGCCAGGGAACAGGTGATTAATCCTAAGGACCTGACAGTTTTGGCCGAAACTCTCCGTCCCAACAGCAATCTTTGTTATGTCAAAACCTGTCTCAGATCAATACCCAGGCCTGGATGTTTACTTGTTTCTTAAGGAATGGTTCCCCAAGGTGGGTCTCGATTGAAACAAATCCCAGAACAATACGTTAGGGAAGTTCCTTGTCCCTTGGCTTGGGCTGTGGGTAGGGAAGATCTTATACGTTAACCCTTCGCCTACACAGTACAAAAATACACCTAAGTATCTACATATCTATCTGTACATGCATAGGTATGTATATGTAAAGGGTCAGAGGAATGATTAGAGTTTTAGTCTCCTAGATCACAATCTTAACATTAGACACACACACACACACACACACACGAATACATGTGCAATGTCCCCCCAAATATACACATCCCCCCAAATATACTAGCTATTAACTCAATAATTTCTTTTTTTATTCAGAAAATAAACAAAGCAATTATTAACTATCAAAATAAGTATGTGTTTTTGAGAGAATTCGCATTTTTGGGGACTCTGTGTGTGTGTACGTGTGCGGGTGTGCATGTGTGAGATGCTGGGCTTGTGATCTGGAAGACCAAAGTTCTAATCATGCCTCTGATACTTTATAAATACACACACATATATGTATAAGATCACATATGTGTATATACTCTTATGTGTGTTTGTATCCGTGTTTATATCCACATATACACACACATGCATGAGCACATAACATGTAGATGGGAGAGAGAGCTTGATTAGTATCATTCCAATAGACTTGGTCCTCAGAGGAGACCCCACAGAACACTTGGACGATAGAACCCTGGGATGGTACCGAGGGATCTGGACTTGATGTCACAGGATCCAGGCTCACACTCTGGCTCTGCGGTTCACTCCCTGGAGTATGAGCTTGGGCCCATCCCTTTTTCTCTCTCTGGGACTCAGTTTCCTCCCCTGTAAAGAATAAGGCTCTTGGCACCTGCCAGCCATGACACCCCAAAATGGACAAATTCACTCTTATTACACAAAACTACGGACATTCAGTTGGCAGACTTCATTTGGAACATTAGGCACATTGACTTCCTTGGCCTCGCACTGGGGGAGAATGAACTTCTTGAAAGCCCTTGTAGGCTAAGGTTTGGCTACACCAGACATGTTTTCTCTGGGCCAGACAGAATGATTGAAACTTTGAAAAACACAAATTGAATTCTGTCTGAAATCTGAAGTCATTTCATTGACCAAACCAATCCTGTCAAGGCCTCAGATGTTTCCCTTCCTCCCCCAAATGAAAGTGTTCTGGTGACACAGTGTATTCATTCCATGTGTCTCTGCAGGGAATTCAGAAAGAGCTCCTTCAGCGAAGCCTCAGCACACAGGGAGCAAGGGGAAAGTGTGCCCAACAAAAGAAAGCCTTGGGGAGGAGGGAAGGCAAGGAAGGAGGCCAAGTGGGACAGGGGCATATAACTGTAGCCTTCACTCAGGGTCTCTGCCCTGCCTGCTTGGGGAAGCCTCCAAAGGCAAATACACCAAACCAAAGATTAACAAACAAAGGCAGAATCTAGCCAAGTGAAAAAGAGGTGGAGAAGGAATGTAGGCCAGCACCTTGGGTGTGTCTGTGATGGGGTCTGGGTGGGGCTAACTGCAGTGAGTTAGCTCTAAGTTCCCTGACAGTCTACACCAAACCCAACCAAAACCAAGAACAAAACAAACACAAATCCTCGTTTCCTGATGGAAGGAGGTAGAGAGAGTTTGACTGGAGAATCTGTCTCCTGATGCTCTTCTAGAAGACATTGACCTAATGTGGGTCTTTGTGTACCCTAAGGATAAGGTCTTCAGCTACACTTTCACCAATCCAATATGGCAGGGACATGCTTAAGGCCATACTGGGAGTAACTCAAGCCTAGGGCCATTAACTCCAGGTCTAGGGCTCTTTCCACCAAGTGAGATTTGTTCCTTAGGTGTCACTGGGTAAAAGGCCTAGGACATCAAGCTAAAGGCATTGATTCCCACGTTGGATATGTAGTAGCTGTGAAACCCTGGGCAAGTCACCAACTTTCTCTGGACTTCAGTTTCTTCATCTGTAAAATAAGGAAGTTAGATTTGGTGACTACCAGCCTGGGATCCTGGAGGCGCCAGGTGCCATAATTGCTGGATCTGCTACATGGAAGAACTGAGTTCAAATCCAGCCTCAGATATTTATTAGCTGAGTGACCCAAGTCAAGTCATTTAACCTCTGTCTCTTTCAGTTTCCTCATATGTAAAATAGGGATAATGATAGCACTTACCTCCCAAGGTTGTTGTGAGGGTCAAATGAGGTATTTGTAAAGTGCTTCACCCAGTGCCTGGTACGTGATGAAAGCTTCTTTTCTTCCTTCCTTCTTAGGCAGATTGAGTGTGGAGGAAGGAAGAGAGAGTGCTGCCCTCTCAGCTCCCTTCCAGTTAGCATTTCTTAGATTCTCTGATGAGCCAAAGTCACTCAGCCAATCAGTAGCCCAACTGGGATTCCAACCCAGGCATTCTGTATTTCTCTCCCTAGCTGGTTTGGCACAAAGGTAGTTTAAAATAGCAGTTTAAAGTCAGAAGAAAAACAAAAGGTGCCTACAACAGCCTTCAGGGGCTGTGAGGAGATAAAAGGATTGGGAAAGGAGGATGTACGAGGGCCTGAGGCCAGTAACAAACTTCCAAAGAGGTCAAAGACATCTCATGAGCATCTTCCAGCTGAGGCTGGCTGACGGTTGGCTGGGGACTGCACAGGGGGTGGGGATGCTTAAGCCACTATGGGTCAAGCCTGAGAATTCTTAGGACCATTTGAAGATCCTGAGATTCTAAAGAGGCAGTAGTTAATCAGTTGATTCTAAAGATAATTTCAAAACCGATTTTGATTCACTCAGACTCACTGGTAGAGACAACAAAGAGCATGGGAAAACAGACTAAAGTTGGAATAGGCCTTAAAGGCTGTCCAATGATCTCATTCACAGATTGAGAAAGTGAGGCTCATTGGCTCATCTGAGGTCCCATAGGTGATTGACCTGAAATCACAATCTCTTTCTGCTTCACCATGAAGATAAGGGCTATTTTAATTATGATCCTTTAGAGGAGATTCTTAGAATGATAGTTTTTTTTTCCAGGCTGCAAAAAACCCAAAAGTGTCTTGCCCAAGGTCACGGAGCCAGCAAGTGTGTGAGGTAGGATTTCAATCTTGACTTCAATCTTGACCTCTTTACTTGGTGCCACCATGGAAACAGACTTCCAGTGCTAAGAGCCTGTGGCCTATGATGACAGGACTCAGCTCTGATTCTCACCTGTAAGACTGATACCTGTTGACCTTAGAGCAGTCCTTTCCCTGTTGGGTTGGTGAGACTGTAACTGAAGGCAGTATTTATTATGCTGCCTTGTACAAGTCCCATGTCACCATCCTGCCCATTCCTTTCATGAGAGGCTATCTACTCTAAATCATTCCTCACAAGCAGGGGAGGTCCAGCTTCCATTAGAATGAATAAATGAATGGACAAATGTATGAATGCAAAAGCCTTTAGTAAGTTTTTTCTTTTATGTCAGGCATTGTGTTAAGCTCCAAGGATAGAAAGAAAGGTAAAAATTCAGTCTCTGCTCTCCAGGAGCTCACATGGTAATGGGGGAGATAACACACAAACAACCATGTATGTACAAGATACACACAGCATAAATCAGAGGTGCCAATGAGGTCTGACCACCTCTCATAATGGGGCAGGCTCTGGAAATAAAGATGTTGTATCTAATCAGGGCCCTTTCTAAGCCATATCCCACAAGGAATTGTTAATAGCCTTTCAAGGTTCAAACCATTCAGGTAAACTATACTCAAAGCATATTTATCACATTTGTTCCTTACAGCAACTCTGGGTGAGTGCCATTTTTATCCCCATTTTACAGATGAGGCTACTGAGGCAGACTACACAACTGGGAAGTATCTGAGGTTAGATCTGAATTCAGGTCTTTCTGACTCTAGGCCCAGTGCTCTAACCACTGCACCACCAGTTGCCTCTGGTTGAGAGAATCTAGCTCCCCTAAACTTCTGCCTTATGGGCCATCTCTGGCAGCATCTCTGACCAGAGTCCATGAACTCAGTCCCAGTCCCGGAGACTCCAAGAAAACCTTCTTTTAGAGGCCATGAAATGGATCAAGGGACAAGCCAGTCCTTCCCCTCATGGGAACTTCCCAATTTCCTGTAACTAGTCACTGCCATCATTTCCCAGGGCATTCACAATCAAGGATGTCCCAGGACGTCTACGTGGCTAACAAAGGCTCTTTTTCCCCTCCCTGGCCTCACTCGTTCTCTGGGAGCTGATTTGAGCACCTCATAGGGTTATATCTGGGAGGAACGGAGGAGGGGGCATCTTGATGCAGTGATTAAGATGGGCTCATGATGGTTGGCCTATAAAAACTGCCCATGTGCATCTATTCCTTGGTTTTTGATCAATAGCCCACATATGGTTGATTCTGGAATGGAAGTCAAAGAGGCAGACTCCCAGGGGTGCAGGTCTTAGGGTTATAGTGAAGAAGAAAAAGAAAAAAAAGAACATGATGATTTAGTGCCTGGCATCTCTCCTCCTGGAGATATGTGAAAGTGTCTCAATGTGGCCTCTATTCACCAAATCTAGCCTGATGCTCTACATGGAGGGAAGTTGCTAAGAGACAGTTTTTACTTCAGTGAATTCATATCATCCCGTCCTTGTAATATCAATGTAAAGTGGGAAAGGACCTGGAGCTACCTAGCCCAACTACCTCATTTTCAGATGGATACACTGAGACCTGAAGAGGTTACACGACTTGCCCGGGGTCATGCAGGGTTAGAGTTAGGGTTGGCAGAGACCAAGATTTCAGCCTAGGTCCTCTGTCTCCCAATGTAGATCTCTTTCCATGGCACCCCACCATGTCCAGTGGGAATTCTCTGCAAAGCTGGCCTTCCCATCCAATCAAGATCATTTGTTAAGTGCCCAAGATATGCACTCGATGGGTCTGGGATCTCATTGATTTGGAAGCTCCCCGCAGTGAGGCAGAATGCACAGCATCCCCCTCTCCTCCACCTTCAATGTGTTCATTACAAGGGGTCTATGCAACAGCCTGGACACCTGTCCCGCTTTCTCCCGAGGGTCCCAGTGGAGTGCCCAGGCTGGCCATTGGCTGGCCCTTGTCCTTGACATGGAAGGAGCCCAGATTCAATTTCAATCCTATATTTTGTTGGTGACATCACTTCCTCCAACTTTTCATCAACGTCACGTATTTATCAGGTGTTGTTTGTCCTCCGCTATGTATCTGTGCAGTGTCCTTTCATATTGCTCATCTTGGAGGAGGACTGGGGAAGAGGAAGACAGAAGGGGAAAGTGAGGCGCAGAGAGAAGGGAGGAGGGGAAGGGAGAGTGAGGTAGAGAAAGAGCAAGAGAAAGAGAGGGGAGATGGAAAGGGGGAAGGAGAAAAGAGAGAGGGAGGAAAAACCGAAAGGGGGAGGTAGGGAGAAGAGAAGGGGGAGAGGGGGAAGAGAGAGAGGGGAAGGGGAGAGAGAGGGAAATACAAAGACAAGGGAGAGAGAAAGAGGGAAAAACAAAGAGGGAGAGAAGGAGGGAGGGAGGGAGAGAGAGAGAGAGAGAGAGAGAGAGAGAAACAGAGACAGAGACACAGAGACACAGAGAGAGAGAGACAGATAGGGAGAAGAGGGCAAGAGAGACAGAGGGGGAGAGGGAGGGAGGGACAGACAAACAGAGGCAGAGACAGATACTTAGGCACACAGACAGATGAGAGACACACAGAGAGGGGACAAAGAAAAGAAAGGAAAAGAAGAAAAAATGAAAGGAATGAAAGTCAGAGGAAAGGGAAAAACCAACAACTCGAATCCTCCTCTTGGCATCTTTCCCTCATCACTCCTGGTTCTGCCCTTTGGGCCTAAACAGAACAAGGCTGATCCCTCCTCCGTCTGCCAGTTCTTCAGACACCTGACGGTGGCTATCAGAATCCTACTCTCACCCTCTCTTCCCCAGGTTCAACCTCCCCAGTCCCTACAATTTATCAAAATTTAGAATGACTTAGAGGGTCGTCATCATCCCTCCCAGTAAGTTGAGACAGTGCTGCATTATGGGTAGAGTGTTGGACACAGAGCAGGAAGACCTGACTTTGGATCCCTCCTTAAAGACTTACTAGGTTTGGAAACCTGGCAAATTACTCAGCTTCTCAGGTTCAGTTTCCTAATCTATAGATTCTATATAATATTCTATATATACGAATATAAGTAAATAAGTTTAATATGAATGTATAGGTAGAACCTATATCAGATTGCATGCCATCTTTGGGGGGCAGGGGGAGGAGGAGGAAAAATTTAAAATCCAAAATCTTATAAAAGTGAATGTTGAAAACTAAAAAACAAACAAATAAACAGATATTTATTTACTAAAAAAAGACAATCTCTGACCTCAAGGAGCTCACAATCTAATGTGGGAGACAACAAGCAAACATGTATGTAAAATACCAAGCCAAATACAGGATAAGTAGAAAATAATTATCAAAAGGAAGGCACTGGACTTAAGACGAATTGGCAGGATTTTAGTTGGGACTTAAAGAAAGCCCATGATGGCCACTGGTTCTCTTCAAAAATGAAGAATGCACAATAATGAAGGGCACCAAGGAGGTACGTAGTTGGAGTGGAGGAGGGGCAGTGTTCCAGGCATTATTTACATGCTTCCCACACTGTGGTTCCCAGAGTGGCCCCAAGCCACCCCAATGGGAGCTCAGAACTTTGCAAGCTCTGGATGCCAGGCTCTTCTGTGTTGTCTCCTGTGGTGGCTGCCCCACCACACTGGAGACTCATCTACAGCTTTCAGTACATTACAACCATCATCCTAGTTTCCCTTTAATGCCTATATGTCTGTATTTTCTATCAAGTAGACCTTAGGCAGCCTGAGGGCAGGGTCTATACCCTGAGTTTTCATGCCCTTACAATGTCTAGCAGAGGACTGGTGCTTTGAAATTCTGTGTTGAATGACTCTAAACCCAGCTCATGTCATTAAGTGCCAAACTTGGGGAGAGGAGCAATCTGGTACCTCCTTCTGCCTCTGCCTCAGATTCATTCGATGACTGTGGACAAACTTCTTCACCCTTCTAAGTCTCGTTTTCCTTACTAATAAAATGTTGGTGATGGCGACATTGCTGCCCTAATGGGGCGATTCATAGGAACAGAGATTCAGAGGTGGAAGGAAATTAGGGCCACCAAGATCAACTCCCTCATTTTGTAGATGAGAGAAAGAGAGGAAGTGACTTGCCCAGGACCATATAACTACTGAGTGTCTGAGGTGGGATTTGAACTCAAGACTTCCTGGCTCAAAGACCAGCCCTCTATCACTTAAGTCACAATGCTTCTTGTGACGCTCTAGTGAGATCACATGCATGGAATCCTTGGCAAACCTCAATGTACTGCATAGAAGTGTACCTCTTATTGCATTTTCTGTGGCCACACTAATTGCAGCCAATGAACAGCAATATTGAGTAGTAGAAGGAGCCAGGAAGCCTGAGTTTATATCCTAGCTCTGTCATTTACTAGTTGTGTGACCCTGGCCCAGTGGTTTATTCAATTAAGCCAAGGCTTCTCAAGTAACAAGCCAAGTCCTGGGGGAATGTGGGAGAAGGACCCCCCCATCTATGGCCTCGCATTCAGACACTTCCCTTGAGCTCAAAGGCCTCAACCTCCAGATAAGGAAAGTGAAGCCCGGAGAGGAGGAATGATGAGTACAAAGAAGGACTTGGCCAAAGGCACACAGGCAGAAAGCATTGGGGGGGGAATGAAGATGGGGAAATGCTCTAATACTTAACACTCTCCCCAAATGGATAGGCTGCCCTTCAGAAAGCACCAGGTTCTTCTTCCTTGGAAGTCTTTAGCAGAGACTGAATAAGGACTATGTGTGTGTGGGGGGGGCACTGGGTGTTTTGTAGAAGGGACTCTTGTTAACGTGGGAGGACATGAATGGGATAACCTCAGAGTTAGTTATCTTCTGAGAGAGGGATTCTGGGGTTTGTAAAATGGTGATAATAGGGAGCTCGTACAGCTCAGAGTTGGCAAGAGCCACTAAGACTATCTTGTGTAATCCTCTCATCCGCCTCAGGCCTAAGCAGAGGAGATGACTCGTTCAAGGTCACAGAGGAAGTACATTTCAGAGCCCAGATTTAAATTCAGGCCCTTGACCTCAAAATCCAGGGCTCTTTCCAGTATCTTGGACACTTGGATACTGGAGAATTAGATCCCCCAACCTCCTGAGTGGGTAAGAGGCAAGCACAATGTGAACCTTGAAGTGCTATAGAAATGGAAATGAAAGCAGCCTTGAGATATCATTTTACACCTATCACATTGGCTAAAATGATGGAAGGGGAAAGCAACAAATGTTGGAGGGATGTGGAAAAATTGGGACACCGATTTGTTGTTGGTGGAATTGTGAACTGATCCAACCATTTTGCAGAGCAATCTGAAATTATGCCCAAAGAGTTATTAAATTGCCTATGGTCTTTGACCCAGCAATAACAAAGATGATTAGGGAAAAAAGGAAAAGGATCTATACGTTCTAAAATGTTTATAGCAGCTCTCTTTGTGGTGGCAAAGAACTGAAAATTACAGGGATGCCTGTCAATTGAGGAGTGGCTGAATGAGTTGGGGTATATGATTTTGATGGAACACTACTGTGCTATAAGAAATGATGAGCTTGATGATCTTAGAAAAAACATGGAAAGATTCAAAGGAAATGAAGAGTGAAATGAGCAGAACCAAGAGAAAATTGTGTGCAGTAACACTAATATTGTTTTAAGTACAACTTTGAGCAAATAAGTCATTTTGACTATTATAAATCCCCAAATTAACTACAAAGGGCATATGAAGACACTATCTGCATCCAGAGAAAGAAAATGATAAATAGAACCATGTATAGTATGATTTACATACTCATCCACACCCCTACATGCATATACACACACATATACATACATAATACATACATAATACACACATATTTATGTTTAATGGTAGCCATCTCTAGGATGGGGGGAGGAAAAAAAAGGAAAAAGAAGAAAAAGAAATAAAGACATTTACATGACAACTTTATTATAATTTTAAAAGGAATAGCAAGTTGTATGTAATAGATTTGCAGTTTCACGTGCAATCATTTAAAAAATCATATTATGTTATGGAAATGCATGTTTTATTCCATAAATTAAAAATACGATAAAGAAAAATAATATTGCTTCATCCTCTAATTAGGGATGTGACTCTGGGAAAATAAATTCCACGAGCTTCAGTTTGGTTTTGTCTTCATGCCTGGCACATAGTAGGGTTTTAATATATTTTTGATTGATGGATTGATTTGATAGAGAGGGAAATGAAGTCTAGGTGAGATTAGGGCACTTACAGTATGCCGCATAGGTAGCAAAAGGCAGAGGTGGAATGGGAAGTAAGGTCAGGTATGAGTGGCTGACCATGAAATATTTACCTTTTGTGGCCGAGCCAGGAGCCAGGACTGTACCACAGAGCAAAGCCATCCCCCTAGACTAACTGGAGGATCCTGAACTTGAAAGTTATTTGATCAGGAATAGATGGCTAGAGCTACGGATAAGGCCAATTATTCTGAAGGACAGTGCCTGGTACATATTAAGCATTTAATAAAGTCTTGTTGACTAGTAGATTAGAAGAAAAGGGGTGGGCAGTAAGTAGGATGTCATTACAATTGCTCCTTTATTACCACCTCCCCGGATGGGTGTCCACCAATGGGGAGAATGAATGAACAAATTGTGGCAGACTAACAATGGATTTTTATCTGCACCCTAAGAAATGACAAATACTAAGCATTCGGAAGAGCAAAGGAAGACTTAGATGGATTGATGGAGAATGATGCCAGAAGAATCTGGAAGACAGTAGAAACAGTGGGTTGTTATTCTTTTTTTGTTACTAAAATTCTCCCATGATGCATAGCTTTTTATATGCTTCAAGCTCTGACCCTCCTAAAGCACCTTCCTCTCAGGATTGTCGAGAGGATGAACTGGGATGTTTGTAAAAGACTTAGTACAGTGCCTGGCACAGGGTAGGTGCTTAATAAATGCTTGTTCCCCCCCCCCCCACACACACTCTCCGTCTTTTAAAAACATTTATTTTTTTTTTCAATTCATGGAACAAAATAAGCACTTCCCTAAGTATCCCCTCTTAGTAGATTTAAAGCTCTGTTTTTTTCTTTGTCTCTTTCCTTTTCTCCTTCCTTCCTTCCTTCCTTCCTTCCTTCCTTCCTTCCTTCCTTCCTCCCTCCCTCCCTTTCTCTCTCCCTGCCTCCCTCCCTCCCTTTTTTCTTCCTTCCTTCCTTCCTTCCTTCCTTCCTTCCTTCCTTCCTTCCTTTCTTTCTTTCTTTCTTTCTTTCTTTCTTTCTTTCTTTCTTTCTTTCTCTTATGTACAAATAAAAGCAAACCTTGTTTGGGAGAGAGAGATGATGTCATTGAACTAGCATTTTCAGTAAATAGACTTTAGAATAATGAAGACAGCCCATTAGCCTTTAGCGAATGTGCCTTCATCTATCTGTCACTCTTTGAATAAACCTGTCAGATCTAACGGCTGACTGGCGAGTTTTGTCAATGCCAAGCTTAGCACCCAGAGGCCCATGGGAAAGAGCCATCACTTAGGCTACCTATCAAGTTATATTTTCTCATCATTTGATGGCTAAGATGTGGACTATTTTCTTAAGTGACAATTCCAAAGACCTTACATCAACCATCACTCAGGATGGAAAACATAGCCAGTCGACCTGCTGGCTCTCCACATCAGAAGACCACAGATTTAGAATTAGAAGACACTTTTGAAGTCATGTATTCCATCTCCCATATTTAACAGAGGAGGGAGCTGGGGCCCATAAAGGTTATGTGACTTTCTCAAGGCCACAGGGTGGTATGGGGAAGAGAGAAGATTCAATACTGGGTCCTCTGAGTTCGAATCAAACTCTCTTTGAACTGCACCATGCTGCCTACCACAGAAGTTTGTGGATGGCAGGTAGGCCAGATTAGATTACTGGGCCCCAGAGGCTAGACAAGTCTGCCAAAGTTGAGTAGAAGTGGAAAGTCAAATTGACACACATTCATTATGCACCTACCATGTACCAGGTATTGTATGAACAACTGTGGATATAAAGAAATGTAAAACAAACAATCAAACATATATCCACAAAACAGCCCCTGTTCTCAAGCATTCACCAGCCTAGTGGAGGAGAACACATATAAACTATGTACAAACAAGATATACAGAGGATAATTTGGAGACAGTCTTGGAGGGAAGGCACTAAACATAAGGAGGAAGAGGAAAGGTTTCTTGCAGAAGGTGGGATGTTATCTGAGTCTTGAAGCAAGCCAGGAGGTAGAAATTAGGAGGAAGAGAGATCCAGGTATGGGGAGGTCCAAGCAACGGGTGTCTGCAGAATGTCTGGGTGGGGGAGTTAATAGAACATGGCAGCTGACAACAGGTGACTGCCTAGGTGAATAGGGGTTGGGCATTAGGAAGAAGTGATGGTGAGGGTTTGGGTTGGGGAGCTTGCTGTGATCCGTAGCAGGGGATTCTGCTGAAGCAGAAGCTCAGGATCAGAAAAGGCTGGTATCCAAGGATTGAGACCCACTCTTCAGTGGGGTTGGGAGTACAGGCATGGAGGGTAGATTCTACCTTTGAGAACTGGGGAGGACAGAGCAGCCTCATAATCTGGGAGGAGCTGAAGTACAGGCCTAGCACTTAGGATATGAGAGTTGTCTTCAAACATTTGAAGGACTGTTACAGGGAAGAGGAGTTCACATTTTGGTGTTTGGCTCAAAATAACCCAAGTAGATGACGTGGTGGGGGCTGGGGGAAAGTTGCAAAGAGGTGGTTTTAAGGTTGTTCTAAGGAAAAAAATTCCCCCAAATCAGAGCTATCTGAAAGCATAATGAGACTAACTTATAAAGTAGTGAGTTACCCATCAATAAAGATCTCCAAGTCGATGTTAGATGGCCACTTGTTGGTGAGAGGATTTCTCTTTAGCCATGATTTGAGCTGGATAATTTCCAGGGTCATTTCTAACTTCGTAATTCTGGTCCCAGGGGCTCACTGGGGGTGATCCTATGAGGTGCCAGTGAGAAGTGGGAAGTGGTCTACCTCAGAGAAATAGCCATACTGACCATTCTAACACGTCATCACATGGATGGTTAATTCAGCTGCCAGGGTTGAGCCCTGCTTTTCTCCAAGATTTTCTCTGCCCAGAGAGTGCTCATTCTCCCAGAGCTAGCTACCGACAAGTTGATGAGTTTTCTTTCACACAGCTTGGGGGGTCTGTAAAAATAACGTGGGCTGAAGTTTCATGTGGAAGAGCATTTCAAATCGTGGCCTTGCCTGACACTATATTTAGCCTTTAAACAGCATCTCTGCCTCTGGATGGGAGGGCTTTTGAAGTGCTTTTCAAAGCATTTACTGTAAGGAGTAGGCGGGAGCTGGAGGAGAAGCTCTGATTAGGAAGCAATTTCCATTTGGTCTGTGGGTTACATTATCCTGTCCTTTGGCAATTTAAGATCAAAGAATCACAGTATTCAAGGAGCTGGAGGGGACTGTTGGTAGAAATCTAGTTCAACTCACGCATTTGAACAAGAAGGAAACTGAGGCCCAGAGAGGAAAAGAACCTAGCCCTGGGTCACCCAGGCAGCTTTCACAAGACCAGGCTCTCCCGCCCACAGTCCAGTTCTCTCTTTTCGAAAGAACTCTTCCATTAGTATCTGTCTGCCTTCAGGAAGTCACCTCATGTGGAACTCTGAAGTGGATAGCACTGAAAACAAAAATTCTTTAAAGGGAACCACTGGTCCCAAGTTTCTATTAAAACCTCATTTCTGATGCCTACAACTCAATTTTCACTCATCTTGATGTAGAACAGCCCCCTCCAGTCAAGGTCTATTACATGACTCTGGGGAAATGAAAACAACCTTCGTAATGATTGGCCGCAGCCAGCAATGGCAGGGGCAGGCTGGCCAGCTCACGGTCTTTCTAGTTCTTATCTCCTTGGGCACTAGGGGCCCATGGTCCTTCCAATGGATTAGTACTTCCTAATGAAACACCTACTCTGTGAACAGGGCAGCTAGGTGGCACAGTGGATAGAGTGCTGGGCCTGGAGTCAGGAAGATTCATTTTCGTCAATTAAAATCTTTCCTCAGACACTTAGTGTCTGTGTGACCCTGAGTAAGTCACTTCATCCTGTTTGCCTCAGTTTCCTTACCTGTAAACTGAGCTGGAGAAGGAAATGTCAAACCACTTCATCTTTGCCTAGAAACCTTAAAACAGGTTGTGAAAAGTCAGACATGACTGAAACAATTGAACAAGAATAACTCTGTGGCCTGCACCCTGCTAGGACCTTAGCATTATGAGTTTCAGAGTTGAGAGAGGCCTTAGACCCCAGTGAATCCACGTTCCATATTGTAAAAAGGAATCAGCAGAAGGGGGAGGCATTTGCCCAGGATCTCATAGGGAGTAAGTATCAATCAACCAAACAAGCAGACATTAAGCGCCTATGATGGGCCAGGAACACTGGAGTGGCCGATACAAATACAATGAATGAAACAACGAATCCCTGCTCCCAAGGAGTTAAGAGGGAGACAACTAGCACACAGGTGCATGTGGCCCCCTCCTGGTAAGTTCTGTTTTCCCTCCTTCAAAGCAGCCAATCGTAGCCTTACCAGAAGGACTATTACATAAACATATATAGAATACTCATGAAGACAATATATACAGCTATTCACAAAGGATTTCGCTACACAGTCGTTAGGGAGGGAGGGCACTAGCAGCTGGGGGTGGGAGTGGGGCTTGGATCAGGGAAGGCTTGGGGCAGCAGGGGAAGCTTCAGCTGCTGGAGGATGCCAGGTCAGCTGATGACTGCGGGGGGGGGGGGGGGGGGGGTCGGGCGCTGGGGAAGGAAGGGGAGGAAAGATTTGGATCTTGCCTCTAGGAAGAGTGAACAAGGCAGGTCTGTGAAGGAATAGGATTCGGACTCCCTTAGTCTCCTAGCCCCCGACTCAAATAAAACATAAGTTTTTGGAGGTCAAGCTCTTTTCTTCATTTCGTGGCTCTGTGACCCTGGGTAAGTTACCTAACTTTTCAGTGTGCTAGGCAAGTCTAACATTTTAAGTTGCAGAGGAAGTCATGACCTGCATTGGTGGAAGGAATTTCCTCCTCTAGGAGTTCCTTCCTTATATCAATGGAATTGCAGGTCCAGACTCTCTCAGTCCCTATCCTATCCCATCCCAACCCATCCTGCCTTGACTTGTCCTGTCCTGTTCTGTCCTGTACTGTCCTTTCTTCGGTGCCTAGGTCAGAGATGTTCACTTACTAGGGGCTTATTAAATGCTTATCAGTTTGTATGAGATGAATCAAAAAGTAAATATTGAGCATCTACTGTATATGCCCTGGCAGCCCAGTGCCATAGCCCTCTGGCCCTGTGAATGACATGAAGAAAAGTCCCTGCTTTACAGAACTTAGGGTCTAGCTAAGGCAATGAGATCAGTAAACAATCATTTATTAAGCACCTACTGTGTGCTATGCCCTGTGCTAAATGCTGGGAAACAAAGAAAGAAAAAAAATGACTACTAGCCCCCATTCTTAAGGAATTCACAATTGAATGGGGAGAGACAGGTTATACAAACTCTAGATGGGTTAAATTGGAGCTAATCGCCAGAGAGAAGGTGCTAGCTTTGAGGTGATCAGGCAAAGATTCCTGTAAGAGGCAGCATTTGAGCTGCGACATGAAGGAAGCAGAGATGAGGACAGAATTCCAGGCATGGGAGCCAGCTAGAGAAAAGGCCTAGAATTGGTAAATGGAGGGTCTTGTCCCAGGAACAGCCAGGAGGCCAGTGTCACTGGATCAGAGAGTACTTAGCAAGGTGAGTGAGATGTAAGAAGATTGGAAAGGTGGGGGCGGGGTGGATCGTACAGGGCTTTGAACACCAAGAAGAGGATTTTAAGTTTGATCCTGGATTAAGTGACAGGGAGAATAGCTACCAGGAAACAAGCAGAAGACCCCTGGCTGCTGTCTGCACTGGTGATGAGTCCAAGCCAACTGCACTCACTGCTTCCTCTCCCTCCATCTCTGGACTGAATTAGCTTTGCCCAAGGTCACCAAGGATCTCTAAATCGCTGTAGCCAATGGCCTCCTCCCTCCCAGCCCAGTCTTCACCCTCCTTGACTTCTTCAGGGCTGGACACTCTTGATCATCTCTGTCTTTGGCTCTGTGGTTGACAATGCCTCATTTCCTCTCTTAGTTTTCATAAGAGGACTGGACTTGGATTCAGGAAAACCTGGGTTCAAATCCCAGCTTAGACACTTACTAGCTCTCTGACCCTGAGCAAGTCATTTCACTTTGGGGTCTTAGTTTCCTTCTCTGTCAAATGAGAATGTCGGAGTTGCTGGACTCTGAGGTCCCTCTTAGCTCTCAATCTATCATCCTTTGAGCCTCTGACCTAACCTGACTCCTCTTTCTCTCTCTCCTTGGCTGGGTCATCACCCATTGCCTGCCCACCCAAAGCTCTATCCTGAGATCTCTTCCTTTTCTTCTCTATACATGTTGTCTTGGAGATCTCATTGTCTCCTATAAATTCAGTTAGCAATTATTCAATTATCCGAACTGTGTGGCATAGTGAATAGCCAGGAAAACCCGGGTTCAAGTCTTACCTTCGACCAAAATTGTGTGAACTATTTAACGTCTCCTGGCTCTGGACTACAGGCATCAAGCACACTGCCTGCAATGTGCCAAGCATGGCCCGAACCAGATTCAAACATAATCAGGAAATATCCAAACAGATCAATAAAAGTGCAAAAAGACCCTAATAACATTCAATTTGAAAACCAAGTCAACATTTTGCCCGTAGGAATCCCGATGTGGGGATTTATGACCCCCATCTCTATTAGGGTTTGACCCTCCCCCCCCTCCACCTAAAGAACTCTGATTATAAGCTGCAGAGAAGGTGTGCACCTATACTGGTAGAAGGTTTCTTTTTTTCTTTTCTTTTCTTCTTCTTTTTTTGGGGGGGGAGGGGGAGTGGAGGGAGAAAGCACAGTACTGTACAGTAAAGTTGAGATAGGTCTTTTTTTTGGGAATGTGGATTCTTTTTTTTTTCTTCTTCATAATTCTTTACACTGAAGTTCCCTAGGGTAAGGGCAGAGTTGGGAAGGAGAGAAAATTGTGAGCCAGGTATCAGTCTCCTTGAGAAAGAAAGGAAGGGATGTGGGCATCTGTAGACAATCGCTACCAGGATTTTGATTGAGTGGAAGATAGGAATAGCATGAACTACAGAGAAAGAGAGGTTGCTGAGTGATGGAGAAAGGGAAAGAATCTTGAAGTGGCAATGGGGAGCAAGGAAATATTCCAACTCCCTTGGCTCAGCTGTGCATTGAGGAGAATGAGTGAAGGTGCAGTCAGTACTGGAAAGGCTAACCAGGGAGGTCATGGTATCCTCAGGAGAAAGCCAGGTTTCAGTATGAACTAGTAGATGGAAGGAATTGGAGAGGAAAAGGTATGGAACAGGTATTCTAGAGGGCACAATGGAAGAGTTACGGGATGGAGTTAGGTTCCCACCACTTCGGGGAGGGGGGGAAGGTTGAGGGGAATGGGAATAAGGAATCAGTTGGTAATAGATGTGGAATGGGTTTTAGATTATAATCTCTACAGGAGTTCAGAGTCATTAGCATGTGAAGTGTATGACCAGGTGTGAGAACGTTTATCAGTGAGTGTGGGCACCACTGTTCTTCCCTCATAATAAGAAGGCTTAGGAGGAGATGGAAGACTGAAGTCAAAGAGATGGCTGCTTTTCTTTGTGCTGGAGGTTCTCCACATCTCAATTGGGAGAATGGCCTGGTAACAGGACGCAGAATATGCCTTGTGCTGGCACATATGGAAGTGGTGAGTTTTGGGCAGTTTTTCCTTAGGGAACATGCTGCAACCTGGTACACCCACAGTCTGAGGGTTTTTCACCTTTTTACCCACAGAACCGCCACCCTCATTTAAGCACCTTTTACTAGGACAATCGAAATAGCTTTCTAAATTTTCTCCCTGCCTCATTTCCCTTTCTCTAATGTATCCTTCATCCAGCCTCAGAGGTGGTTTTCCTAAAATGTAGCTCTAACCATGTCACAATTCCACTCTCCCCACTCCCCAATAGGCTCCAGTGGTTTCCCATTATACCTAGGATCAAATATAGAGTCATCATTTAGCATTTAACCCACCCCTTCCCACTGTTCCAGTCTCCTTATTCCTTATTCCCCTCCATGCACTCTACATTATTAGATGGTGGAGCATGATGGGCAAATGAGGGAGGGGAGGTTTGCTCAGTAAATATTTGCTCAAGTTGGCATGTCTTTAATGTATATAATTGTTGAATATTCTTCTCTTGTTATGACTAAGTAAAGCCTCTTTTGTCAACTCGTGAATAACATACAAGTGTCTCATTTTATTCCAATATCAAAAGTAAATTACCAGGTGACTTGTCTGAGTCAAGAGCAGTCCAGAATAAGGTCGCAACCCACTCATGTCTGCTAATTTTATACAACTCACTCCATGTCACCCAAAATGAAAGGGAGTTGGGCAGATGACTCTTACTCTCTAGTCACTGGCTTAGAGCACAGTGCAGGATCTACTATCTGAGGGGGACCTGGCAAAGCCACGGTCTAGAGATCAGGGTATGGGTCTGCTGGTTGTGGGCAGCATTCTCCCATTGATATCTACCTGTGCAGCTATTGCTCTGGGTGCCAGGGGGTGAGGTTGGGTAGGATGCCCCTGAGGCACTGACATATGGCCCAAAAGAAAGGAGGCTGAGAGCTCGATCAGGAGAAGGGGTGGCCTGGAGAAGTGCTTAAATAGGTGAACGTTTTTGGTAACAAGTATCACAATTGTCTTTCCCTTTTTTTAAAAAAAATTATTTTAAACATTCTTTTATTTTTAAATTTTCCTCCTCCCTCCCACCACTCCCCCACCCACTGGGAAGGCAAGCAATACAATAGCAGTTACACAGGGGAAATCATAAAAAGCACATTTCCATATTAGCCATATTAAAAAAAAGAAGGGAGGGAAATTGTCCTTCAGTTTGTACTCAGAGTGCATGAGTTCCATGTTTTTTCATCACAAGTCCTTTGGAATTGCCTTGCATCATTGTACAGCTCAGAGTAGCCAAGGCTTTCATAGTTGATCATTGTTATAACATTGCTCCTACTTGCACAATGATCTCCTGATCCTTCTTACTTTATTTTGCATCGGTTCATATAGGTTTCACCATGTTTGTTTTCTGAACCCATTACCTATTATTTCTTGTAGCACAATAGTATCCCATCCCAATCACATGCTACAATTTATTTAGCATTCTCCAATTGATGGGCTTCCCCTCAATGTGAACTGGGGCATTGGCTGCGTACTCGTGCAGGAGAGAAAGAGACAGGTGAGAGATATTGCAGAGCTAGAATCCAGAGGGTATGATGACTTGTTTAAGGGGATAGGTGAAGCAGAGAGAACAGATGGAGACTTTTTTCATGGGGATTGTCTCTCATAAAAGAGTTCCTGCTCCCTCTTGACTCTTATCAGAGAGAGAGAGAACTGGAGAGGGGATTCTTTGGGGGGCACAGTCTGGACAAGATGATTCCTGAAGTCTATTCCAGCCCTCATTTGATGCAAAATAACCCCTTTGTGTTGTTCCTGACTTCACTCAGAAGCTTCAGGTCGTTATGAACTTCATTAGTCCTTGAAACCATTTGACGTAACTGTGGGGCTATCTCAAAGGTGGCTTCTATTCTTGGTTTTATTGTTGGTACATGTGTTTTTTTTCCATCCTTTTTTAAAAATAAATTTTATTGATATCTTTTGGTTTTTATCCGTTTCCCCTTTATCCTTCCTTCTTCTCGTCCCCAAGATCTATTCCACTAAACAAAGAATATTTTTAAAGAAAAAGAAAAAGAGGAAAAAAAATCAGCAAAGTCAATCAATACATGCAAAAAATATGTAAATATATGCAATGATCCACCCTATCAACCTCTCCCTCTGCAAAGGTGTCTTCTTGTATCTCTTCTTTGGGGTCACACTGGTTCTTTGTCATTTCCCAATATTCATTTCTCTTGTTTCAGTCATCCTGTCCATTTCCATTGCTGTGAATGTCATGGCAGTTTTTTTCTTGGTTCAGCTTGCTTCATTTGGGATCAGTTTATGTAAATCCTTCTCCGTTCCTCTGCATTCCCCATATTCATCTTCTCTTGAAGCACAATCAATATCACATTACGTTCATGCCTAGCAATTTGTTTAAGAATTCCCCGAATGATAAACGTCTACTTTGTTATAGGTTCTTTGCTACCATAAAAAATACTGCTATAAATAGTTTCGTGTCTATGGGAACTCTCCTTTTATCATTGACTTCCTTGCAGTATAAGCCTTGTAGCAGAATCTCTGGGGTAAGTGGTACAGATAGCCTTGTCACTTCATTTGAGTCATTTCAGGTGTCTTTCCAAGATGAATGTCCACACTCACAAGTCCATTAATGGTTCCATCTGCCCCCAATCCTGCCAACCTTGGCTATTTTCATCTTTTGTCATCTTTGCCAATTTATAGGGAGTCAGGTGAAACCTTAGGGTTGTTTGGATTTCTATTTTTCTTATTATTAATGATTTGTAGCATCAAAGTGCTTAGCAGAGTGCCTGGCATGGTAAGTGCTGTGTAAATGTTAGGTATTGGTTATTCCATACTATGGTTGGTAATAGTTTCTAATTCTTCTTTTGAGAAATGTTTGTTTATATAACTTTATAAACTTATCTGTTGGTCACAATTAGTCATACATAATCAAAATCGATTCCCTAAAAGCTGAGACATACTTACATTCACACACATATACACACAATATAGTCTGTATATTTCCTATATATAATTCATATATATGTATGTATATCACTCATATACATATACATATATGTGTATATGTATATATGGATAGACAGATAGAAATAGATATTTCTTATTTGAGAAATTTGACACCTGTTCCTATATGGATCTGTATGAACCATGGGGTCAATGGTGTGCTCACATTCATGGCCCATCTTAACTATCCCTTAGTCGAACCACAGCATTGGAGTATGACTGGGTGGCCAGCAGCCTCCATTTTTCTATCCCAGCCCTTAGCACAGCACCTGGTACAAAGCAAGTGCCAACCGCGTGTGTGTTGGCTAACTGTGGGGACATAAGGAAGCCTTAGTTTCCTTATCTGTGAGATAGGGCACCAATATCTCCTACTTCTCCGGGATATCATAGGGCTCAGCTGACATAATAAAGCCACACGAGCACGTCCAACTGTTCTATTCTAAACATGACTCATTCATTCATTCTTTCCTTCATTCACCATTTGCTGTATTATCCCTGTCATTGCTTCCATCCTCTAGATGTATTTTTTTTAAAATTAGACCTATTGAGATTAGAGTTAGGGTTAGGGTTAGGATTAGGGCTTAGGGTTATAGTTGCAGCTATGGGGTACGGTGGATAAAGCATCAAGTCTGGAGTCAAGAAGACCTGAGTTCAAATCCAGCCTCAGACTATTTTTTAAAAAGTTATTTTATTATTATTGCTTTTTGGTGAGGCAATCAGGGTTCAGTGACTTGCCCAGGGTCATACAGTTAGTAAGTATCAAGTGTCTGAGGCCAGATTTGAACTCAAGTCCTCCTGACTCCAGGGCTGGGGCTCTATCTACTGTGTCACCCAGCTGCCCCACTTCAGATTCTTGTTAGTTGTGTGACTTAGGCTAGTCACGTAATCTCTGTCTGCCTCAGTTTCTTCATCTATAAGGGGATAATAGTGAGCAGCTATAATAGTGGTAATATTGATAATAATGAGTACCAGGTCTGGAACTAGGAAGACGTGAGTGGAAATCCAACCTCAGACACTTACTAGCTGTGTGACCCTGGGCAAGTCACTTAAGTTTGTTTGCCTCAGTTTCTTCATATGTCAAATGAGCTGGAGGAGGAAATGGCAAACCACTCCCGTATCTCTGCTAAGAAAACCCTAAATAGGGACATGAAGAGTTGGATAAAACTGAAACACCTGAACAGCAACATTGATGCTAGAAGTGAAATTATTTAATCAGGCGTGTTTCATTCCTTTCGGGTTTATCCTTCCATTCAACAAACACATAGAGCCTTCTCCATCCAGAACTCAGAGCTGGGTACCAGGAGGTTATTGTCATTGCTGAGTAGTACGCCTCCTCTTGGGTACTAGGAGGAGATACAGAATTTCAGGAGGACCTGGTCCCCGCCCATGGAGCTCCCAAGCCAATCCCCAAGTCTCTGTTCATTGCCAATGGTCCCAGAAGGGAGTTTTCTCTGAGGCCCTGACGAGGCACGTAGCCCCGTTCTCTGCCATCAGTCCCTAATCACACAGGCTGTTTTCCACGTAATTAGTGTTGGACCAACCTCAGCTTGAAAATGTTGGTGTTGTGGGGTGAGAACACTTAATCAAATCATGCCTGATTACTCAACACTGAGCTCCAGCCTCTGATTAATGAGGCAAGCTGAGCTGGCGGGGTGGCAGCCTCCTGCACCATCAGCAATCTCTGTGCTGTGCCGCTTCCACCAAGGCCATGGGCACCTACTCACATTCAGTCTGATGGAGAACAAAGAGGTTCCAGAACTTTGTCCCATACAATGGTTGTTTCGGGCAAAACTTCAGTGACTTGGAGTTTTTTAAGCAAAAATGAAAAACTGATTTTAGACGAGACTTCGGTCAATTTGGTCCCATTTGAAAGAACATTGGACTTGAAATAGAGAGACAGGGGTTGGAGTTGGGCCTCTGCTCCTGTCTATGAAACCATGGGCAAATCTCTTTCCTTTTCTGGGCCTCTTTTTCCCAACTCAGTACCAGGAAATACCTCCTAGCAATGAGAGCTGTCCCATAGTAGAATGAGCATCCTTGAGAAGTGGGGATTTCTCTGTCCTTGTAGGTGTTTAACCAGAGACTGCACAAACCCGTGGCTGTTGTATTGTACAAAGGAGACTTTTCAGGAATGGGTTGGACTAGATTCTGCTCTCAACTTCTGTGACTCAGTTATTTTAAAGGGACCCATCCATGGTTTCTGCGCTGGTATAAGGTTGGTCTTTCTCACTTAGAATACAGTGTCTATTCTAATTCATGAGAGGTAGTGTGGGTCAGTGGAAAGATACTAGATATGGAATGAGAGGGCCAGGGTTCAAATATCAGCTCAGCCAATCCTTCCGTGTGTCCTTGGAGAAGTCCCTCTCCCTCTCTGGCCTCAGTCTCCTCATCCCTAAAATGAAGGGAGATGGTAGATTAGATGATCTTCAAGCCCTCCTGACTCAGAGTCTAGGATCCTATGGGAATAGTACAGCATGAAGATCAGTCAAGTCTGGGAAGAACAGAATCCATCTTTCCAAGATGGGCAGGTGACTGTGCTCTGGCTAATTGAATATTCTGATTAATCAGTTGTTGTTCAGTCTTATATGACTCTTTGCCACCCTTGTTGGGTTTTCTTGGCAGAGATACTGGAGTGGTTGGCCATTTCCTTCTCCGGCTCATTTGACAGAAGAAGAAACTGAGGCAAACAGGATCATTCAGGTAGTTAAGTGTCTGAGCCCAGATTTGAAATTAGGAAGATGAGTCTTCCTGACCACAGGCCTAGCACTGTGCCACCTAGCCGCCTGCTGATTAATCAATCAGATGTTACTAAATTTATATTCCTAAAGGAACAGGCCTGACCATATCCAAATTGTACTCAAGAAGCTTCATGGATCCATTGTTGAGAGGCAACCAGGTGGCTTAATGGATAGTGTGCTGAACTTGGAGTGAGGACATGAGTTCAAATCCTGCCTAAGGTACTTGTCAGCTATGTGATGCTGGGCAAATCACAACCTCTCTCAGCCTCAGTTTTCTCAACTGTAACATGGGTATAATAACTACACCTACCTCCCAGGGCTGTTATGACTATCAAATAAGATAATATTTATAAAGTGGTCTGCAAACCTCAAACCTCTAGAAATACCAGTTATTATTATTGCAAATATAAAAAATAAAACAAAACAAATAAACCTCCTTTCTTTGGCTTTTAAAGCCTTTCACGATCTGGCTCCTATCTACCTTGACACCTTTATTGCACATATAACTCTGCATATAATTTATTTTCTAGACAAACTGACCAATTTCCTCTTACTTATACATGCTGTTCTATTTTCCACTTGCAATCCTTTGTCTAGGCTGTGCCTCATGCCTGGAATGCATTTCTTCTTCACCTATACTTCCTAGATCTATATTTTTCTTTAAGGCTCTCAGACCTATTTCCTATATGAAGCCTTTCTAGATTCTCCCTGATTTAGGACCCTCCCTCCTGAAATTATTTTCCGTTTACTTAGTATGTATTTTGTATTTATCTGTGTACATGATGTTTCTCCTAATAGAATATAAGCTCATTGTGGTTAGAGATTCTAGGTTTTGTGTTTGTTTTATTTTGAGTTCTAGTTTTTGATTCTAGTTCTGTATCCAGAGCACCTAGAACAGTATCTGAAATGTAGTCGATATTCAGTAACTTCTTGTTTAGTAAATGAATGGATGCATGAATGAATGAATGACCATACTAAGAATGTAATTTTCAAAGCATTTGAAAACAATCAAATATACTCGACATTAGCACAAAGCCCCGTCAAGACCTTTGATCTTTCTTGGTAGGCTTAGAAGGGGATTTGGTATTTGGTGGATTGTTAGGGGCTCATCTTATGGGGAGGGAATGCTAATGAATACAGATAAAAAAAAATCTTATTCCACTTAAAACTGTATAGCACATGCCCATTCTGTTGGAGGCTCTGATGAGTGCAAGAAAAGACAAAGATAAATGATCTGTAACTCCTGCTTTGAAGGAACTTACAGATTACGTGGGAGATGACTGACATAAAAAATAACTATGATGCAAATTAGAATATGATGGAGTTCTTATAGGTAGAATCACCAGAGAAACTGAAAGGCCTCAATTAGATCTCCCCCAAAAGAGGAAGGCAGCCTCAGATTTAATTGAAGATTAAGTAAAAGACTTTTTCCTCCTCTCTCTTCATCCAAAGGAAAGAGCATTGACTAAGGCCAGAGGAGAGGAAAGCTTTGTTGTCCATGATGAAGGAAAAGGTATGAGTCAAAACCATAACTCAAGGAAAGGGAGAGCCTTGCCTAGACAAAGATCCCTGGGGCAAAGGAAAAGTCCTCCACCTCATCTGAACTTCAGAGTAAAGGGAACCTAGAATGCAATTTCTGATACTTTGGGAAAAAATGAGTTAACAAAAAAAGAAGTTTTATGACACCAGGGATGTCTCAAACACAAATTACCAAGAGAGGAATAATGCAAAATAGACAAAACTTCAAAGAAAAAAAATGGCTTGCTGACAAAAAACAATTAGAAGTCTAAAGAAATGATGAAAGATTTTAAAAACAGATATCATAAAAGAAATAGGAGGTATGGAGGAGAGCTTGGGCAAAGGATCAACAGTTTAACAGAACAGGCACAAAATCTTCCTATAATAACAAACTCCCCAGAAATCAGAGTAAAGCAAGCAGAAATTAATTATACCAGGAGACATCAATAATTCTCATATCAAAATATTAAGAAATAAAGGAAATTGTAATATATTTTATATAAAAAATTAACCTGGGAAACAGAGCAAGGAGAGATAACATAAAATCATTGAATTTCCCTGTATCGATAATAAAAAAAAAAGAACCCGGATATCTTATTTCAAGAAATCATTATAGAAACTGATTAAATATGTTACAGCAAGATGGTAATACGAAAATAAAAAGAATTCACTGATTAATTCCTGAAAGATTCTCATGTATTGAAGAACTATAATTAGATTCCCACAAGATTTAGTAGCTATCACTATAAAGGAGCTGAGAAAATGGAATGATATATTACAAAACCCAGAAATAACTTACCAATAAAAACTCATTGTATTCCTTTAAGGAAAAAAAATCTTCCTATTAAGCTAAAAAAACAACTTTCAAACATTCCTGATGCGGGGGTGGGGGAACCAAACAGATCTGAAAAGGAACTTTGAAATGTATGGGAGTCAAAAAAATTTAAAGGTAAATATTAGTGAATAATCAGACAAGATTTATAAGTATAAACTATTTACATTCTAATTGAAAGGATGATATTAAAATGGTTCTTTCAGACCCTAATGTCACAAGAGATCCAAATGGTAATCAATTGAGACAGATCTATAAATAGCTGTCTTATGTTCTGAAAATGCAGTAACAAAAAATAAGGAGGAACACATTAGAAGAAAACAGGAGGAATGATGAGCAAACTTATTAGGAAGGAAATCAAGAAGGAAGGGAGGAAGGAAGAAAGGAAGGAGACATGAATTCATGAAACATCTACTATTTGACAGGCACTGTGCTAAGCATATTATAACTATTATTTCATTTGATCATCACAACTTTGGTTGTGGTAGATGCTGTAATTACCCTTATTTTACAGTTGAAGAAACTAAGGCAGACAGAGGTTAAATGACTTTATTAGGGTCACAGTAAGTTTTTGAGGCTGGATTTGGACTCAGATCTTAATAACTCTAAGTCCAGCACTCCTAGACACCTAGCTGCCCTACATTATGTATACATCAATACAAATAATTGTGTTTTCAAGTAACATTATATACAAACATGGAAGGAGTTGGGAGGGGGCTGCTGCTGAACTTTACTTTCATCTAAACTAATTGAAAGAGGGTAAAATATCCACACACGTAAAATTTGGTGTAGAAATACATCCAACCCAATAGGGATACAGATATGAACAGGAAGAGAGAAAAGGGAAGGATTAGTCATGATCAGAACAAATCTTAAGCTTGGATAGAGAAGAGTGAAGATAAGGTTAAAAGAAAAATAAAAAAGAAAGAGTAACAACTTGAAATAAAAAGAACAAGGAGTATAGAGAAGAAAAGTGGAGGGTGGAGATATGAACTCCAAAAACTCCATTTAAGGAGAGAACTTAGCTCAGAATATCTCCTCATTTTTCACATGACTGCATTACTTTGGGACTTCTTTGACTTTTCCACTATGGCCCCTGTCAGGTACCTTCCCTGGCCATGCCCCACCCCACCCACATTTTTCTTTTTCCTTCTTGTGTTATCTACCTCCCCTAGATTGCAAGCTCCTTAAGGACAAGAACTATCTTTGTTTTTATATTTGTATCCCTAGCACTTAGCATAGTGCCTGACACATAGTAAGTAAGTGCTTAATAAATGTTTTTTTGAGTGACTAAAATGTATGATAATAGAATGGAGGGAAATAAACAATTAACTATCATAGTTGTAAATGTGAATGAGATGAACTGACCTATAAAATGGAAAAGGTTAGCAGAATGGCTTAGAAAGCAAAATCCAACAAGGTGTAGATTACAAGAAAGATAGCTGAAACATAATGACACACAGGGTTAAAATAAGAAGCTGGAGCAAAATCTACTATGAATTGAACATAAAAAAAAGGAAGGGTAACAATTATGATTTCAGATAACATCACAGCAAAATTATACATAATTAAAAGATACAAAGAAGGAAACTAAGTTTTGCTGAAAGGTTATGTAAACAATGAATTAATTCTTTTTTAAATGACAAGAACAACAGAGGGATAGACAATTAAAACAGATCCAAAAGTTAAATTGTAAAATCTTAGAAGTGAAAAACAAGCTATAATCAGTAGCTGTTTGGAATTTGATGTAATTTTTTTCTCTTTTGCTTTATTTTAAGGAAATGCTTGTTTTATTTTATATTTTAACTTCATCATTCAAAACAATAAAAATTGTTTGAAAACAGTTGAAAAAATAAATATATATTTTATATATATATATATACATATACATGTGTACATATAGATGGCTGTGCGTATATACAACCATGTATATACACAATCGTATGTGTGTATACACACATGCAGAGAACTTCCAAATACTTAAAGGAAAAACAAATGAATTACAAGGAGAAATAAAGACAAAATGATAATATTGGAGGAACTCAATTTACCCCATTAGCCCTAGATAAATCTAACTAAAAACAACAAGAAAGAACTTGAGGATTAGAAAAGAATTTTAGAAAAAAAAAAGATATGATAGTGCTTTGGCAACTATTGAATGGAAATAGAAAGGAGTATAAATATTTCTGCGCTGGAAAACTGATGATATTTTAGAACATAAAAACATTATAAACAAATAAAGAGAAGTATTATGCACAAGCTGACCACAATGCAATAAAAGTATATTAAATAAAGGCACATTGAAAAAAAATATTAAACATAAGCTGGAAACTAAATAACTTAATCCTAAATAATCAGTGGTCCAAGAGCAAGTTATACTCATGATGAAAAATGCTATCCACTTCCAGAGAGAGAACTGATAAACTGCTCTTAATTTTTCTTGCTTTTTTTTTTGCAACATGGTTAATATGGAGAATTGTTTTGCATGACATCACATGTAGAGTAAGTATCATTGCACATAATGGGTGGGAGAAGGGCTGGAGGAAGAGAAAGCATTTGGGGCTCAAAAATGAAAAAAAAATGAATGTTAAGGAGTAAAAAATAAATATTAAAAAGCATATCATAGATAATTTCATTAAAGAAAGTTATAACAATTAAATGACCTACCAAAAATTTTGAAGTGCTGCCAAAGTGGTCACCAGGGGACAATTTGTAACAATATTTTTATTAACCAAAAATAGAAAGAACAGAGTACTGAATTAGCAATGCAATTAAAATACTAGAAAACTAGCAATTTTTTAAACATCAAAATAGAAATCCTGAAAATCAAATAAGAGATTAATAAAATTGAAATTAAAAATTATTGAACTAATAAAAAGAGTTGTTTAAAAATAAAACAGATAAAAACCATTGACTAAATGGGCTAAAAAAAAAGAAACAAAATTACCAGTATCAAAAAGGAGACTTTACAATGAATGAAGGAAAAGGGATATTATTAGAAACAATTTTACTCAATCATATTCCAGTAAAACTGACAGATGAAATAAATGAGTATTTACAAAAAACATAAAATTTACAAATAATGGAAAAGAAATAAAGAATTTAATTAACTCAATTACAGAGAAATAAAATGTCATAAATAAACTTCTAAAGGGGAAAAACAAGCAACTCCAGGATCATCACAAACTAGTTCTATCAAATTTTCAAAGAACAATTAATTCTAATATTACATAAACTGTTTGGAAAAATAGCAAAACAAGGCATCCTACCAAATTCCTTTTATGATAGAGATATGGTCTTGATGCATAAACCAGGGAAAGTCAAAACAGAAACACACGTATACACACAACACACACAGATATACACACATGTGTGTGTTATATGTGTTTGTACATATAATATTATTGTCCTTAATAAAAATTAAATGTAAATTTTTAAACTACAATATTTGTAAAAAAAAACTTTAAAAAAGCATGGTTGGTTTAATATTTTAGGAAAAATATAAATTTAAATATATATTAACAAAATTGACAAAAATGTAAAATGATACAATTGTACAATATATCAACAGATATAGAAAATGCCTATTGTTAAAAATATAAAAAAACCCATAAGAACAGATTGACCTTTTATTCAAATGATAAATAGTGTATATCAAATATGTAAATAGCATATCAAAACCCAACAACTACCATTATAAATTAAAGAAATACACTAGATTTTTTTCAATAAAAACAGAGATGAAGCAAGTGTGCTGATTATTACCATTTCTATTTGATGTAGTACTAGAAATGTTGGCTATAGTGATAAGACCCTACAAAAAGAAAATGAGAGAATAAGCAATGAGTAAGGAAGAAACAAAATGATAACTTTTGTAGCTACTATTATGGTGTAATTTAAAAATCCTAAAGTTTCAAGTAGAAATTAATTGAAATAATTGTTTCAATTAACAAATTGAATGAATGTATATGTGGATAAAATAATTGAAATTAGTTAAAATGAACTTTAACAAACTTGCAGGACATAAAATAAATCCACACAAACCATCAGCATTTCTTTATAACATCAATCAAATCCACCAGGTATAGATAAAAAGAAAAAAAATTAACTTAAAATTAATACAGAATATATAAATGTCTGGAAATCTAACTACCAAGATACAGTCAAGAACTATATAAATGCTGAGCATGGCCAGTCATCTTGACTTTTATCTTGCCACTGGACTTGGATGGCTCTGGAGGAGACAGTGAGGCTGAATCCTTTGTGCAGCTCTGCCTCACTTCAATCCAATTCACCTGCAAGCCCAAACATCACCCTCACGATGTCATTGCTACTCTTCAAGAATGGAGGATAAGCAACAACATTATAAGTACAATTATAAACCACGATTTACAGAAATACAGGCATAAGTTATTGGAAAAAATCCTGGTGGTTCATATGTAAAATAAGGCAATATAATAAAATGACCATACAGCCTAAATTAATTCACTTGTTAAACGCCGATACCAACAAGCCACCAAATGAGTACTTTTCGAAAGTACAAAAAACGATGATAAAATTCATGAAGAGGCACAAAAGGTCAAGAATCTGATGCTAAACAATGAAAAGAAGTGGGAATGAAGGAGACTGAGCAGCGCTAGATTTTCAGACTAGACAATAAAGCAGTAATTCTCAAAATAGTTTGGTACTGATTAAGAAATTGAGAAAGCCAGCAGCGGAGCAGAGAAGCTACACAATGTGTGGAAGCAAATATATCTAATATGCCAGCATTTGATAAACATAAAGACTTTGAAACTCATTATTTGACAAAAACTGCTGGGAAAATTGGATAGCAATATGGAAGAAATTAGATTTAGACCATCACTTCATACTTTATACAAAGATAAACTCCAAATGGATACATGACCCAGCTATAAAAGGTCATATCATAGACAAATTCGAGTAATATGGTTAAATATCAGACCTAGGAATAAGAGAAAAGTTTTTCACCAAAAAAAGGAATATAAAGTATCAGAGATGACAAAATAGATAATTGTGATTATATAAAATTAATAAACTATTGTACAAACAAATCCAATATAGGTAAGATCAGAAAGGAAACAACTGACTGAAAATATTTGCAGTAAATTCCTCTGACAAAGATCTCATTTCCACAGTATATAAGGAACTAATTCAAATTCACCAGAATAACACCATTTTGCAATTGATAAATGATCTAAGGATATGAACAAGCTGTTCTCAAGGTAAGAAACTAAAGCTCTTTTGGTCATAAGAAAAAACAGTCACTCACTACTAATTCGAATATTCAAATTAAAGCAATTCTGAGAATCTACCTCATACCCATCAGATTGGCAAGAATGACAAAAAAAAAAGAGGAAAATGACAAATGTTGTGGGGGTCTGTGGGAAAACAGACACGTGGATGGACTGTTGGTGGACCTGTGAATCGGTACAACCATTCTAGAAAAAAATTTGAAATTATACATGAAAAGTTTTTAAACAATATTTGTCTTCTGTCCCAGCTAGTAGAACTATACTCCCCAAAGATAAAAAAAAATTAGGAAAAGACCCTATACTTTATATACAAAAATGTTTTAGCAGCTCTTGTGGTGGCAAGAAACCAGAAACTAAAGGGATGCCCATCAATTGAGGGATGGCTGTGTAAGTTGTGGTATATGAATTTGATGGAGAACTAGGGTACTGTAAGAAAAGAGAAATAAATGATTTAAAAAAGACAAGGAAAGACTTGTATGTAGAGTGAGTGAAGTGAACAGGACAAATTTTTGCTATAACAACAATATTAGAAAAATGGAAAATGTTGAGGATTTTTGTAAAATGATGAAGAATGAAATGAACAGTAGTAGGAGACCAATTAATATATTATTATCAGTGTGAAAAGAAACATCTTTGAAAGCTGCAAGAAGTGTGATCAGTGCAACGCTAACCCATAATTCCTAAGGATTAATGATGAAACATTATATCCACCTCCTGACAGAGGTGACAGATTGAATTTGATTGACACACATACCACAGACAAATATCATATAGATGGATGGATGGATGGATGGATGAATAGATGAATGTGTATATGTGCATGTGCACACACACATCCCATTCTGCACCCCAAATCCATCATTTATCTTTCATGGATACTTCTATTTCACTGTAGGTCTTTTGGACTCACAGGTTGGCACTAATCCAGTGCCTTCTCTCTGTTAATTATCTCTTATTCATTCTCTCTATAGCTTGCTTTGTATATATTTGTTTGTATGTTTTCTTCCCCCATTACATTGTGAGCTCCTGGAAGGCAGGGGCCATGTTTTGCATCTTTTTGTAGTCCAGTGCTTAGCACAATATCTGGCACATAGTAGGCACTTAATACATGTTTATTAATTGTTTGATTATTGTTCATAGTTCTTATAGCTTTCAAAGTTTTTTGTTGTTTGTAGTGATATAATTGTATAAATTGGTCTCCTGGTTCTGTTTATTTCATTTTTATCAGTTAATAAAAAGTTTTCAATATTTTTCATTTTTGTAACATTGATGTTATAGTATGAGCAATGAGAGTATTCTATAAGATGAGCATAGAAGGTCAGTTTTTTTGAACTGTAACATGTATTAAGGAGAGTAATGTTTAATAAGGCTGGAAAATCTAAGTTGGGGCCAGGATATGAAGAAATCTTTACACATATTACCTTATTTGACCTCACTCTTGGAGGTGGGCACTACTGGTATAATTAAATACTGGTTTAATAGATGAGGAAACTGAGGCAGAGAGGAGTAGAAGTGGCTTCTCCAAGTCTCAAATCAATACAGTGTCAGAGGCAGAATTCAATTCAAGGTCCCTACTGACTGATGTCCAGTGTTCTTTCCAATATACTCACCACTCTAAAAAAATAAAAGAAGAGGAATAGTTAACTGCACAACCACAGGCTAGATGAGGAGCATGCCTGAACAATTGTTTATCTGAAAAACTCTGGCAGTTTCAGTGGAATTCCATGGTACTCAACAATGTGCTAAGGCAGCCAATAAAATGAATACAACTTTCCTACACAAAGAAAGCCTGTCCATGTTGCTTTATTTAGAATATTTTAGGAAATCAGCCAAGATACTATTTGAGACAGTTAATAGCACCAGCAAAGTCTCAGGCTACAAAATAAACACTGCAAAAATCAATAGTATTTCTTTATAACAAAAAACAAATCCAAGAGGCAATAATAAAGAAATAGTAATTCAAATAACTACAAAATGGTTAAAATGTCTGGTGATCAAGCTATCAAAGCGCACAAAAGACTTGTATAGGTTCAATTGTAAAGTGCTCCTTAATGAAATAAGGAGCAACTTAGATACCTGGAAGCAAATTCAGTGCTCATGACTGGGCTGTGCCAAAATAATAAAAATGGCATCATGCCAAAGTTAATTTATAATTTATATGCTACACCAAGCAAAATATCAAAGGGATGCTTTAAAAATTTGATAAAATAGTAAAAATTGTTTGGAAAAATATAAATCTAAAATATCCAGGGGTGTCATAAAAATGCAGTGATGAAGGGAGAATAGCAATAGTACTTCCAGACCTCGAAGCAGGAGTCATCAAAATTATCTTGTTATATAGAGCAGAGAATGTGAGATCTGGGAAGGACATTAGAACGTAGGGTAGAGAGTATTAGAACTGGGAGAGACCTTAGCACATAGAACAGAGAGTGTCAGAAGTGCAAGGAAACTTAAAACTTAGAATATCAGAACTGAAAGGAACCTTAGTTGGAACTTAGAAAATAGAATTCAATGCTATAGAAGTACTAACAACATGCAACAATAATTTCAGAGCAAGAAAGGAACTTGGAACTTGGAACAAATAATATTATATCAAGAAAGGACTTTAGTACATTTTGAAATGAATGCCAGAGCTAGGTTAGAGCATACTACCGTACTATATAGAACATCAAACCTGAGAAAGGCCTTAGTGACAATCTAGTTATATATTTCTATCACACACACACACACACACACACACATAAGAGCACAGCTATAGAGTCATACCAATTATGTTGGTAGTAAACTGATAATGTAGACTATCCAAGCTAGATTTGACCTTTGAATATAGTGTCAGAGTTAGAGGGGCTTGAGAACAGAGGCTTTAGTAGTCAGAGCTAGAAATAATTTTAGAACAAAGATTTTTAAATAGACAGGAGTCTAGATAGTCTAATTCAACTCTTTCATTTTAGGGTGTGTGTGTGTGTGTGTGTGTGTGTGTGTGTGAGAGAGAGAGAGAGAGAGAGAGAGAGAGAGAGAATATTATTTTTGGCCTACTATATTATTAGCATTAAAATCATATTTGGATGATTCATTGAGTTGGAGAGAAGACTTATGCTATCAATTTGGTCCATTTTTCCTCCCTTCCCTTAATAACTCAATAACATATTTCATCAGTAGTAATACTCTCCTTTACCCACCCTCTTCCCTCTGTCTGTAGGCATGGTGAGACATCTGTGATTAGAACCAACGTCATCATGGAAAAAAATGAACACTTTTCTTTTGTAAACACTTTGAATTTGAGATCAGATAGGACAGGAAATGGCACTTTCGGGGGGTAAACTTTTCTTCTAAAACCTCATCATTAATGCTAGCTAACAGGATTCAACTTGCAAAGCCAGGGAACAAATCCATTCTTCATTATCACACCCCAGTAAAACCAATTAGAGCGCTAGCCTGTTGACTTCAAAAAATTCCTATTTTTGATTGGTCATTGGCAAACAGGTGGCAGATGAAACTAGAAGGCAGAAGCAGACAACAGCAATCAGAAAAGCATAGCTCTGGAGCTGGAAGAGATCTCAATCTAATAACTTGTCCAAGGTCAGTGTCCATGCGTAGATTTTGACTCAGAACAAACTTCAGTAGCCACAGATCTCAACCCTCTCATTTTGTAGATGGGGAAACCAAGGCCCCTGGGAGATTAGGAATAGAAGTTCTATTAAGAACTTAACAAAACCATCCAGATTAAATGGACATATTTTAATGCTTATTGACTATAATAATAAACTACCAATTTTCACATATACATATAATACTGAAGTATTCATGGTACTCTTGATGAAAGTGCAAGAGTTGTATGTGGTTTGTCACTCATGATATTCTATAACTGTAGCTTGGACATGCAAACACTCAAAAAATGCAGATACAAGACCCTATTGTACTTATTATTTATTGTATATAAAGAATTTGAGGAGGTAAAACAAAAAAAATGCCCTCCTCCAATAAAGTGGTTCTATGAGTATGGTAAAGTCATAGCAGGTTCCTTAGGAGATGCAAGAACAGAACTGTGTTCACTGGCTGTCTTATGATTAATATCCAGTGATGAATAAAGTCATGGGCATGGAGGATGTCCAAGTTGAGGTGGGTTACCTATAGGTGAGGTTTCTTAACCCTTTGTATGTGTCAAGGTTGCCTTTATTACTCTGGTGAAGCCCAGGGACCCATTCTTTTAAAATGCTTTTAAATATATAAGATATATAGGGTTACAAAAGAAACCAATTGTATTAAAATTCAGTAATAAAAAAAGATATTTTAAGAAAACAGGAATAGATAACAGGTTAAGAACCCTGGCTGTTGCTGTATCTATAGCTATGTATACATAGAACTACCTCACATGCTCCTATTCGTCGATGACAATGTACTGGCACACACACACACACATACACACTCACACACACACACATATAATGCCCCATCATCTATCTATCTATCTATATCTATCATCTATCTATCTATCTATCTATCTATCTATCTATCTATCTATCTATC
>NW_020950758.1:5513969-5520317 GCF_900497805.2 Vombatus ursinus | reverse complement strand
ATCTATCTATCTATCTATCTATCTATCTATCTATCTATCTATCTATCTATCTATCTATCTATCTATCTATCCACATGTCCATCCATCTATCTGTCCATCCATCCATCTGTCCATCCATCCATCTATCCACCTATCTATCTAATGCCCTATCAGACAAACTTTCCATGCAGGAAAAATCTAGTAGCTGATTATCTTCATTCCCCAGCAGCTGCTCTGGTTTTGACTGCATTATCACGCTCCCCCAGGAGGAGCTCATCATCATTGAGATTGCTTAAGCTTTGGTACTCACACCCCATCAGTACTCTCAATCACCTCTGCTTTCTGACTGGAGGGCTGGAGGGGAGAGCAAAGAATTCCTCTCAAAACCTCCCTTTACAGAAGGCTGAGAAATCTCAGCCTTCATTTCTGAAGTCTTCATTTCTCAACAGTTGCTCTGTTTGGTTTTGACTCTACTATCTACATGCTTCTAGCCTGACACCATCTGGCACCTCCCCCCTTCTTTTTCAGGTGTTGCCTTCCTCCTTTAGGTTGTAAGCTCCTTGAAGGCGTTGCTTTAGCATTTAATAGGAGGAGTGGAGCAGGCTGGTTTGCATTCAGTAAACTAGGCGATGTTTTCAGGAGCCCTATGCTTTTACCTGAAACAAAAAACAATTGCTCCATGTTCATATTCTTCTGGTGATGCTAGATGACTCCAATCTGTGGCATATTGCAATCCATAACAAATCCAAATTTCAGATTATTCCCCCCTATGGTGATGGGGAAACATAGACAGCATGAGTAGACTTAAGGATGTGCCCAGGGTCGAATGTCATGCAAGAAACATTTTAAGAGAACTCGTCAAAGGGAGCTATGACTTGAAAAGTAAGGTGAGGAAGAAAGAGCATCCTGGGCACAAGGGATGACATTCACAAAAAGGGCAGAGATTGGGGCACGTCAAGTGGTGACACATAATAAGCACTTAAGAAATGCTTGATGCCTTCCTTCCATCCACACAGTGCGCCCAGGGAACATCAAGGCCTCAGATTGACTTAGATGTTGCCTTAAAAGGCAGTTAGGTGCCCAACTGCTGAGATCTATGAATGGAACACAAGGTGTTTGGCTCTGGGGAGCCTCTGATAGGTTTTGGAACACCAGTGTACAAAATAGTGCTTTAGGTAAATCAATCTGCTGACTTTTGGTAAATTTATTAAATTACCTCTCCACATTGGGTGATGTCCCTAGAATAAAGAGGAGAGATCATGGCATAGAGAAAAGAGCAATGTATTTGGAGTCACCGGTTGGAGTTCCTATCCCCTTGAATTCTTGTGTGACTTTGAGCAAATCATTCAACCTTCCTAGTCCTCAGTTTCTTGATCTGTAAAATGTTCCCAGTGATCTCTAAGGTCACTGTCAGTCTAGACCATCTTCTAATTTTGCTAGCGTTGTATAGTGTAAGGAATGGGAACATGTAAGTGTATTGGAATCAGCATTGCTTATAATGTCGTTTTCTTGGACATAAAAGAGGATGGAAATACTAACTGTGCCATTTATGCAGTGATGTTTGTGTGCGGTTAAAATGTTGCTCATTTTGTTCTTGGCACAAAGAATTTTGCATATCAAATGTCTGCTAATGATGCTTGAAAATGTAGAAGTGCTTTTTTGTGGTAGAATCTCTTTTTATATAAAGAGGTGCCCTGCTGCAGTCTCACAGTGAATCTAGCATTTATTAAATACCCACTATGTGTGAGTATTGGGCTAGGCGCTGGAAATACAAATACAAAGAGAGGAAGAAACCTTTCTTTCAAGGAGCTTATATTCTAATGGAGATGTGACAGTTCAGCAAGGAGCACCAGACCTGAAGTACACAGTCTCTTCCCAGCCCTCCACACTTCCTCTCCAATGAAGGAAAATGGCAAGAAATCATGAAGAAAACTGTTGGGAGGAAATTAAATTGCTTTGAAAACTATCAATCAACATATTAATAGCCTATTATGTGTCAGGTATTGCGCTAATTGCCAGAGATACAAAAACAGAAATGAAACAGTCCTGCCTTCAGAGAGTTTTCGTGATAGCATTATTTGAGGCTTCAGTATACCCAGTATTTCCTCAGTTTGGGTATTCCTCTCACTGACACAGAAGGCAGCCCCAGCCCCATTCTTTCTGGATCATTTGTGCTCTTTTCTTTCTTGATAATTTGGCGTGTACTTTTCTATAAATATTGATGGAGGTTTCACACTCATTAGTGGCAGTCTTTGGTGCTTTTTAATATCTTGAAGACAATAAGGGGCAGCAGGGATAGCTCTAGATTTTGAATCAGGGGACCCAGTATAAAATACTTGCTCCACTGTATGACTTTAGGTGAGACCCTTCTCATTTCTTATTTTATTGACTATAAGTTTTATTATATTATTGTGTGAGAAGGGTGAATCTAATGTTGCTGCTTTTCTATATGTGTTTGTGAGGTTCTTATGTCCAATACATGGACAATTTTTGTGAAAGTTCCATGTAAAGCTGAGAAAAAGTTATACTCCCTTCTGTTCCCATTTATATTCTCCAAAGATCTGTCATATCTAACCTTTCTAAAATTTTATTCATTTACTTAACTTTTTTTCTTGTTTATTTTATTATTAGATTTATCTCGGTCTGGCAGTTTAAGTTGAAGTCTCCCACTAGTATAGTTCTATTGTCTATATCCTCTTGTAATTCATTTAACTTTTCCTTTAAGAATTTGGATGCTAGGTGGATTTCAGAAAAAAGACCTGGAAAGATTTACATGAACTGATGTGAAGTGAAGTGAGCAGAGCAAGGGGACCATTGTACACAGAAACAGCAACATTGTGTGATGATTAACTGTGATTGACAGCTCTTCTCAGCAATTCAATGATCCAAGACAACACCAAAAAAACTCACGAGGGAAAATGCTATCTACATCCAGAGAAAGAACTATGGAGTCTGGTTGTGGATTGAAGCATACTATTTTCACTTGGTTTTTGTTTGTTTGTTTGTTTTATTTTGTTTTGTTTTTTCTTTCTTATGGTTTCTCCCTTTTGTTCTGATTTTTCTTTCACAACTTGACTACTGTAGAATTAAGTTTAACATGATTATATATATATAACCTATATCGGATTGCTTGCTGTTTTGGGAAGGGGAACAGGAAGGGAGGGAGGAAGAAAAATTTAGAACTCAAAATTTTACAAAAATGAATGTTGAAAACTATCTTTACGTGGAATTAGAAAAAAATAAAATATTATAAGAATAAAAGAATTTGGACGCTATACTATTTTGGTGAATATATGTTCAGTATTGACATTACTTCATTGTCTATAGTGCCTTTTAGAAAAATGTAGTTTTCCTGAATATCTCTTTTAATTAGATCTATTTAGACTTTTGCTTGTCTGAGATCATGATTGCTCTCCTGGTCTTTTTTTTTTTTTTTTTTTTTACTTCAGCTGAAGCATACTAGATTTGGCTTCAGCACCTTATTTTAACTCTGTCTATCTTTCTTATTCTTGTAAACAACACATTGTTTGATGGTATTGCTGGGTTAAGGGGTATAGGTAGTTTAATAATGCTTTGGGCATAATTCCAGATTGCTCTCCAAAATAGTTGGATAAGTTTACAATTCCACCAACAATGAATTAGTGTCCCAATTTTTCCACATCCCCTCCAATATTTGTCACTTTCCCCTTCTACCATTTTAGCCAATCTGATAAGTATAAAATGATATCTCCAGGTTATTTTAATTTGCATTTCTCTAATCAATAATGGTTTAGAGTAGTTTTTCATGTGACTATAAATCATATTAATTTCTTGATCAGAAAACTGCCTGTTCATATCCTTTGACCATTTGTCAATTGGGGAATAACTTGAATTCTTATAGACTTGACAAAGTTCTTTATGTATTTTAGATATGAGACCTTTATCTGATAAAGGTCTATAAATTCATGTCTGTAAAGAAATATATTTATAAATATGTATATATATATATATATATATATCTTTCTGTCTATAAATCTACATGGCACAGCGGGTGGACTTCTGGGCCTGCAGTCAGGAAGATATGCATCCAAATCCAGTAGCTTAGTGGCCTTGGTTAAGTCATATGACTTCCCTGGGTCCCAGTTTCCTTATTTCTGAAATGAAAGCATTGGACACGATCGTCTCTGAGGCCCCTTCCAGTTATAAGACCATGATGCTCTGCTGTAGTCAATGATGTCTTCGAATGGTGACAGTGAGAATAAAGAGGAAGGAAGGGGGGACGAGGGGGATGCTGTGCAGGTAGAATGGATGGGGACTGTGACAACTTTGATATGAAATGTAATGGGAATGGAAAAGTCTGTGACTCCACTGAAGTGTGAGCTGTGGGAGAAGGGTTGGAGAAAGCTTCCAGAGGCTGAAACCGGGGAGTCGGGAAGAGAAGCAGATTTGGGGGAAAGATGTTAAGCTCAGCTTTGGGAAGATCAAGCTTGCCGTGCCCTCCACGTGGAGATGTCTGATATAATGTTGAGATACGGGTCTGGAATTGTTGTTCGATCATTCTTTCAGCCACGTTCAACTCTTAATGACCCCGTTTGGGGTTTTCTTGGCAAACATACTGGAGTTGTTTGCCATTTCCTTCTCCAGATCATTTTACAGATGAGGAAGCTGAGGCAAAAAGGGTTAAGTGACTCACCCAGGGTCACACAGCTAGTAAGTGTCTGAGGCTGAATTTGATCTCAGACCTTCCTGACTCCAGGCCTGGTGCTCTATCCACTGCATCACCTAGAGCTGCCCTGTCTGGAACTAGGAAGATAATTTAGAATGAAAGACAAAAATTTTGGAGTTGTCTTCATATAGAAGGTAGTTCATATTATAGGAGTGAATGAAACTTCTGAAAGAGATAGTGTAGGCACAGGAAAAAATGAGGACCAAGAGGGAATTGTGAGAGAGTTTCCACTTCCAGGGTCCTGGGAGAGGACATCACCTAGGGAAGAAGATGAAGATGCGGTCATAGCTATCATAACAATCACTGCTGTTTACTCACTTTCAGTCACATCCCACTCTTCACGACCCCATTTGGGATTTTTTTTTTTGTGCAAAGACAATGGAGTGGTTTGCCATTTCTTTCTCCAGCTCATTTTACAGAGGAGGAAACTGAGGCAAATGGGATTAAGTGACTTGCCCAGGGTCACACAGCTAATAAGTGTCTGAGGCCAGACTTGAACTCAGGAAGATGAGTCTTCTCCAGGCCACCACAGCACCACCTGGCTGACCCTATAACAATAGTTAACATTGATATGGCATTGACCGAGTGCCTGGCACTGTGCAAAGTGCTTTGATATGTTGTCTCATTTGATCCTCACAATAACCCTTGGAAATATGTGTTATTATTCCCATTTTACAGATGAGGAAACTGAGGCAGCCAGCGGTGAAGCGACTTGCCCAGGGTTATGCAGTTAATAAGCTTCTGAGGCCAAATTTGACCTCAGATTTTTCCTGACTCATCCACCACACTATCTAGCTGCCCCAGCTTATATGGGGTCTGTGAAACCAGAGGAGCAGAGAGTGTGTCTGGTTAAGGAGAGTGAATGAGGATTCAACCAAGCAATGACTAGGCATTTATTAAACCCCAACTGCCCGTCAGGCCTTGTGCTGGATGAGAAGGATGTCATTGCAAGGAATGAATGAAATAATCCCTACTTTCAAGTTTATATTTTATTAAGAGAAACAATAAGTACAAATATAAGTATATGCAGAATACATACCATTTAATCAGCCAGTTAGTAAGCGTTTATAAAGGGCTTATTATGTGCTGGACATTGAACACAAATACAAATAGGAAGACAGACCAGTCCTGTCCTCAAGCAGCTTGCATTCTGTTAAAGAAAGACAACACAGAAAAGGCAGCTGAAAGGGATGTGTGTGTGTGTGTGTGTGCGTGTGTGTGCGTGTGTGAGTGTAGAGAGAGACAAAGCTAAGTACAGAGGCCTGGAGAGGAAGTCAGGATTGCAGGCTGCAGAGGGATGGAATGAAGACCCATAAACCTGGTGATTAGGAAGATTTTGGTGATAGAAGAAAAGAGTTCAGCAGAGGCATTAGGACAAAAGTCAGACTGAGAAAAAACTGCTTAATTAGGATCTGGAAGTTTGGGCAACCTTTTCAAGAATTTAGCTGTGAAGGGACTAAGAGAAATGGAATGGGAACAGGATGGATAAAAAAAGTCAAGGGAAGATTTTTTGTTTACTTATTTATTTCTCTACTTCATGTTTATCTATCCATCCATCCATCCATCCATCCAACCATCCATCTATCTATCCACCCATCATCTATCTATCTACCCATCATCTATCTATCTATCTATCTATCTATCTATCTATCTATCTATCTATC
>NW_020950758.1:5475527-5513959 GCF_900497805.2 Vombatus ursinus | reverse complement strand
ATCTATCTATCTATCTATCTATCTATCTATCTATCTATCTATCTATCTATCTATCTATCTATGTATCTATCTATCTATCTGTCTGTCTGTCTGCCTATCTATCTGTCTGTCTGTCTGTCTATCTGTCTGTCTGTCTGTCTGTCCGTCTGTCTGTCTGTCTATCTAGAATTGGCAGTGATAGCCTCTGAAGAGGGTACAACTAATAGTTGCTCATGACTACGACTTTCTTCCCCCAGCCTTGCTTCTCCACTTCAGCCAGTAAAGGCAGCTCGGTGGCTCAGTGGATAGAACACTGCACCTGGAGTTAGAAAGACCTGCGTTCATAATCCTGTCTCAGACACTTACTAGCTGTGTGAACCTGGGCAAGTCACTGAGCCTCTACTGCCTTGGTTTCCTCACCTGTAAAATGATGATAGCAATGGCCCCTACCTCCCAAGGCTGTCATGATGATCAAATGAAATAATATTTTAAAAATGATTCACAAACCTTCAAGTGCTATATACGTGCTAGTTGCTATTAGCGTTAAGAATTGGTCTTGACACTCTTGAGGCTACAGTTGGTAGAGTAAGCTTGGTAAGAAAGCTAGTCACTGGGGATTTGTAATGGTTTATGAAGCAGTTATTGAAGAGAATGGGGGTAAGATACTAAAGAGAAGGAACATTGTTAAGAGAATGAGCAGATTGTGAAAGCCTGAGAATGTTCTAATATTGGAGATGTCAGAAATGTAATACAAATGGAATCTAACCTGATGAAAGTTAGATATGAATCTAAAGATGTACATCTGGGTTCCAAATATCAACCACACACCTTCAGGGTGGGGGAATGCATCATGTCAGAGCAACTTGTGTGCAAAAGACCTAGGAGATATCAGCAGCTTGTCAGTGGACTGCTAGGAGAATGCCAAAATTGATCTGATCTTATATTACATAGATAGAAATCTGGTGGGTAGAAAAAGGGAAGTGGAGGCCTTCTCTCATCCCCTGGTTACACCTCAGCAGAAGTCTTGCTTACAGCTCAGGAAGCCATTGGTGAGGACAGAATTTGACAAACCAGAGGACGAATGGCCAGAGCACAGTGAAGAGGGTGACCAGGGTGATTAAGCTGAAGAGCAAACTCGGGAATATGGCATGTTCCAATGTCCAGGATCACATGGGACCACATCTTTAGAGCCAGAATGGACCTTTGGGCTCATCAGATCTAATTCCCTTAATCTTATAAAGGAGTAAACTGAGGTCCACAGAAGTGAGTAACTTGCCTGAGGTGGCACTTTGATGCAGAGCCAAGATCTGAATCTCAGTTCTCTGACTATAAGTCCAGCACTCTTTCCATCGCCCTCTGACATCTCTGAGAGATGGCTTAAGCCAGCTTCTGCTGAGCCTCCATGACAGCAAAAGGATGCGTGGGAGAAAAGTACAGGGAGGCAGTTTTTGACTGGATCACAATGAAGAACTTTCTAGCAATCAGAAGTGTGTAGATTGGCATGGACATCCTCCATTCCTGGAGGAATGCAGAAACTGGATGGTCATCCGCCAAGGGTTTCCCAGTTGCCAACGGAGTGAAGCAAGGCTGTGTGCTTGTTCCGTGCTTTTTAACATGAAGTTTGCAGCAATGTTGTTAAACTCCTCCAATGAGGACAAACAGCACCAAGGGCAGCTGCTGTACTGATGGTAAATTATTTAACTTGAAAAGACTACAAGCCAAGACTAAAGTGGAAGGAGAGTTGGTGCATGATTTTCTGTTCGCGGATGACTGTGCACTCCATGCAGCCTCGGAAGCTGAGATGCAACAAAGTATGGATCGATTCTCTGCTCCTTGTGCCAATTTTGGCCCAACAATGAACACCAAGAAAACACAGGTGCTCCATCAGCCAGCACCACACCATCCATATATGGAACCATTGGTTACAGTAAATGGAGAAGTTTTGAATAGTGTGGATAAGTTCACTGACCTTGACAGTACACTTTCCAGGAGTGTACACATTGATAACGAGGGTGATGAACATATTGCTATAAATAACTGTTTGGGAGACTCGGAAGGAAAGTGTGGGAGAGAAGAGGTATTAGACTGACTACCAAACTGAAGGTCTACAGAGCCATTATACTGACTTTGTTGTTCTATGTCTGTGAAACCTGGGCAGTCTACCAGCACCATGCCAGGAAATAGGATTGCTTCCATTTGAATTGTCTTAGGAAGATTCTGAAGATTACTTGGCAGGCAAAGATACCAGACACTGAAACCCTAACTGAACTGCCAAGCATTCAAACTCTACTGTAGAGAGCACAACTCTGATGGGCTGGCCATGTTGTTCAAATGCCAAAAGGACACTTGCCTAAAAGACAAGTGTGGAGAACTCACACAAGGCAAATGTTCACGTGGTGGTCAGGAGAAGTGATACAAGGACACTTTCAAGGTCTCTCTGAAGAACTTTGGAATTGATGGTGTGACATGAGAGATGCTGGCAAAGGACTGCCAAGCACAGAATACCTACTGCGCTCTATGAGCAAAGCAAAATTGAAGTAGGTCAAAAGAAGTGTGGGAGGAGCAAATTTAGAAATCTACCCCGAATATTCACATGGACTACTTGTGCCCGAACTGTGGTAGAGCATTCCAAGTTTGTATTGGTCTAATTAGCCACAGTCAGACACAATATAGCTTGACTCTAACATAGTGATGTCATTTTGATCTTCTTTGAGAATGAATGACAACACCTAACCAGAAAGGACTCATTCTTCATGGAGATAGTTGAACTAAATGTTCTTCAAGGTCCCTCCCGAGTCTCAGCTTTTCTGATAACCAAATTCCTTTCTTTAATGTATTTATTAAGGTATTTTAATGTATTTATATTTATTTTGTTAAATATTTTCCAACTACATGTAAGAATAATTTTAACATTAATTCAAAAAAAATTGAGTTCAAAATCCTCTCCTTCCTTCCCTACCCTGTCCCATCCTTGGGAAGGCAGGCAATTCAATATTGATTATGTATATGAAGTCATGAAAAACATATTTCTATATTAGCCATGTTGGAAAAGAAAACACCGACTAAAAATAAAACAAGAAAAGTAAGAAAGTGAAAATGACTATTTCAATCTGCATTTGGAGCTCATCGGTTCTCTCCTGGGGTGAATAACATTTTTCATTTCAGCTTCTTTGGAATGGTCTTGGATCATTTTCTTGATCACAGTAGCTAAATTATTCACAGATGATCACCCTCAAATATTTCTGTTACTATGTACAATGTTCTCTTGGATTTGCTCATTTCACTTTGCATCAGTTCATGAAACCGTCTTGCCCATCTTTTCTTAGAACGCAGTAATATTCTATTGCAATTGTATACTACTACTTGCTTAGTCATTCACTAATTTGTGGACATCCCCTCAATTTCTGATTTTTTTTGTCACCACAAAAAGAATTGTTATAAATATTTTTTGTACAAATAGGTCCCTTTTCCTTTTCTTTTAGGATACATATCTAATAGTGGTATTGTTGGGTCAAAGGGTATGCACAATTTTATAACCCTTTGGGTTTAATTCCAAATTGCTGAGGACAAACTTCTTAATGGAATCAAATTATGTTAGCCAACCTTAGAGAAAATAGATATCCCCACTCCAACCTTGCTCATTCTCCAAGGTATTACATTCATGACCAGATGTTTAAATGTATCTATGGAAAAAAAGAGTGGGAGAAGTGAGGTAGGGAGGAAGTCAGAGACTTTAAATTACCTGGATAATGGCCTAAACCTTCCATAGTACCATTTTAAGAAACATAACCTGTGATGTTTCCAGGTGCCCATGGGTTTTGATAGGCAACCAGGGAGTGCCATGGTACACAGAGTGCTGGGTTCGGAGTTAGGAAACCCTTAGTTTCAATTATGGACCTTGGACACTACTTGTGTAATCTTGGACAAGTCATTTGGCCTCTGTTTGCCTCAGTTTCCTCATCTGTAAAATGAAGGTCACAATAACACTTACTTCCCAGGGTTGTTGTGAGGATTAAATGAGATGATAATGGTAAAGAATGTAGTCAAGTGCCTGGCACATAGTAGTTGGTTAATAAAAATGATTATTCTCTTCCCCTCCATGGGGTAAGGATGCCATAAGGGTTGGCAAGGTCTGCACCAGGATGGAAAGGCTCCTAGTATACTCGGGGTTGGCCATGTGCTTATTATCTCAGGATCATCTTTGGTAAACTGAGTCTCATCACCAGAGATGCAGAGGGATTGATTGCAGCTGATGGTGATTTCTGGGTACAGAAACTTCCAAAGATCATCTCCCTTGTAATGCATAGGTGAAGCTGCTCTTTGTTGGGAGAAAGAATCCCTACCCTAATGAAAACACATTTCCTGGAACTATTGAAATGTTCACATTTTTAGTCCACAAAGCCCTTTCCCTACAAACACCCTCGGGGAGGTAATGCAAATATTACCCCCATTTTACAGATGAAGAGGCTGAGGTTGATAGTGGTTCATAAGACTTGTCCAACTTCACACAGCTAATAGGTGGAACTAATCTGTTATGACTCTACATCCTCTGTGCCTTCCTTTTTTTGGGGGGGGTGCTAAATCTGTGACTTTATCAGTGTGGGCAACAGTTATATTTTGATACCACTGGGGGTAGCTGAGACCCTTTTGGGGGGCTCAAGAGGTCAAGTTATTTTTATCATAATAACATGTTGCTTGATTATTAAAATGTTTCTCCCTTTTCCAAAAATATATCTTTATAAGGCTGGATTTTCTTAATAGACTTTCATCAAAACAACATATTGCAACAGATTAAACACAAAAGCAAATAAGAGGGAAAAAAAGGAAACATAACCTGGGTTGGGAAAATAAGAACATTTTTAAAAATAAAGGAGCAGCAGCAGGATGAAGAGGCAGAGGAAACTAGCCGAGGAAGAAAGCTTTCTCTTTTCTTGACGACCGTCCTCTCCCTCCCTTTCTCCTGCTTCTTTGTGCTCCAGGGTGATCTTGTAATTTTTCTCTCTGAGTCAAAACCCTTCCTTTTGGTCATCAGTCATTCATGCTCGTCTCTAAAGACTTTTGGAAAAAGTCTTTTGTCCCTGTCAATATTGTACCAGATCCTGCAGTGCCAATCAACACATCAGGGGCTGGCATTTCCTGTGAACGGAGATTTCCTCACCCCATTTACAGAGTCCAAAATTTTCCTATTACAGACCATTTTTTTCCTTTGCTGAAGTGGGAGGTGGGGGAGTGAGGAGGCCCAGAGGAGCTTACAATGGGTGGAACCATTTATAATAAGGCTGGACTATAGGGATGACATAATACACACAGGCCCTTAGAAAGATGGAATAAATAGCTATGGAAGAAATGAATGAAGATCTTCCATTGCCAGCCTGGAGAATGGGCTAAGGACAAAGGATGACATAATTGTGAGGTATACTGATTAAAAGGTATATGGACAATGTGAAACAAAGATCCTTTTCCAAAGACTGAGCTACACCTGTCCCACAGTTCTTAAAATAAAGGCATAAAGCCCTAGAATGTCATAGCTGGAAGGGATCTTAGGATATTGAAATCAGAATGTTAGATCTAGAAGGGACCATAGAATATGGAATATTACAGATGGGAGGTACCTTGGAGAGTTAACTTTCAGGTCTTGGAGGAACTTTAGAATGTCAGACCTGGGAGGGAGTTTGGAACGTAGAGATCAAAGGATGATGGGACCTTAGAATACAGCTTGTCAGAACTGGGAGGGCTCTTAGAAATATGGTCTAACTTCAACTTTCAGAACTTACTATGAACTTAAAAGAATAAGTTAGTTCTCTGAGCTGCCCCTTTCAGTGATGCCACTCACCTCTATCTTATTCCTTGAAGAATATGAGAAGGGGTCATCATGGAAGATGTTCAGCCTTGCCCTGGGCCTTCATGAAGCAGTTGTGGATAACAGAATAGTCAATGGTCTTGAATTCAGAAGACTTGCTTTCAAGTGACAGCTTTACTATTGACTAGCTATGTTCTAAAAGGAAGCAATTTCTAGTGCCTTCCATCCTAAAGTTGTATACAATCCTCTATTTTTCTTGAGGTGGAAGGGGGTCACTAGCATGAAAATGTCAATGTAGAAAATGTGACATCTGAATGTTACAATATGAAAAAAAGTTAAATCAAATTGGGAAAATACATTCAGCATAAAGTTGAACACCTAAGCCCAGCACTTTCTGAACCTCAGGTTCCATATCTGTAAAATGAGAGTTCCAACATTTGTTCTTTTTAAGAGCTAGAGTGGGCAGTGTAAAGAAAAAACCCTGGGATGGGAGAAAACGAGTTAATGTCCTAGATCTGCTGAACGAGCTACCAAGAGCTAGTGAAGCAACTGCTACACGAGATGAACATGTTCTGAGCTCCCTAAGGTCACTCCCTCTTTGGACATTCTTTGAACCTGTGTTCCTTTTTCAGAGAGCAGGCATAAGGTTTACGTGAGGTGATGGACTTGGGAGTGATTTGTTCCTGATGGCATTAGGTGAGGGAATCTTTGCAGGCCCTCAAAGGAAGATGGCTCCATTTCTTGCTCTGATAAGTTTGGGAACCCAAGACAAGAGACCAAAAACTTGTTATTTCCTTCTTGGTGCTAGGCCTGTGATGAGGGTAACTTCTATTGGATGTATGCTTTACTTTGATTTAAGAATGATATGACTAGCAAACCCTTTGATCCAGCAATACCACTACTAGGTCTGTTTCCAAAAGAGCTAAAAGAAAAAGGAAAAGGACATTTGTGTACAAAAATATTTATAGCAGCTCTTTTTGTGATAGTAAAGAACTGGAAATTGAGGGGATGTTCATCAATTGGGGAATGGTCAAAGAAGCTGTGGCATATTATTTTGGTGGAATATTATTGTGCTGTAACAAATGACAAGGGTCATTGTTTCAGCAAAAAAATGGGGAAACCTATATGAATTGATGCAAAATGAAGTGAGAAGAACCAGGAGAGCAGTGTACAAAGTAACAACAATGTTGTAAGGATGATCGATTGTGAAAGCCTAGGTTACTCTGATTAACACAATGGTCCAAGATATTTCCAAAAGAATCATGATAAAAAATGCTATTCACCTCCAGAGAGAGAACTAGTGAATTTTGAGTTCAAATCGGAGTCTAATTTCATTTATATTTTGTTCATTCATTTATTTGTTTGTTTGTTTGTTTTTAGCAATATGGCTAATATGGAAATGTTTTGCTTGACTTTACATGTATAATAGATATCATACTGTTTGCCATTTCAGTACATGGGGGAGGAATGGGAAGGAGGGAGAGAATCTGGAACTCAAAATTTGAAAAGAAAAAGCAACATCAAACATAATAAATATTAATAGAAATATTAAAACAAACAAACAAATATATGATTGCTAAAACTTATGACTATTAACAGCTCCTACTGAAAAAGTGTTGCATTGTTGGCTGTTAGCTTTCTTCACACCATAGATCTGGATCTGGAATGGCCTCAGAGACCATCTAGTCTAATCTCTTCCTTTTAAAACTGAGGAAATTGAGGCCCACTGAGGTTTAAGTGACTTGCTCAAGATCATATAAGGGCTAAGTGCCAAATGAAGGATTTGAACCCAGGACCTTGGACTTGAAAAATGAGCTCATTGAAATGCCAGCTGCTTCCAGAAGCCTTCCTTGACTCTTAAGCTGGCCTCCATCCCTCTGTCATCTGATTTCGTAGCACATCCAGAGGATCATAGAGCTTTGAGCTCAATGGGTAAGTGGAAGCCATGTAGTCCAATCCCCTCATTTACAGGTGAGGAAACAGCCCAGAGAAGGAAAAGCAAGAACTGAGATCACCCAGGAGAGAGGTAGCAGAGCAGGAATTTGAACCCAGACCCTCTGATTCCTCTCATATGCTTCTTGTCTAATTTGCATTTTATTTTTATGCATGCCTTAAATCCTCCTGCTGTCCTGAGAACTCCCACAGGGTAGGAGACCGCTTGTTGCTTGATGTGGCATTGCCCTCAACACCTAACCAAGTGAGCAGTTTGCAAGTGCTTATGGAATATTTACTGGATGAAGGGAGGCATCTTGGCTCAAATTCCTCCCTCTATTCCTCTGTTTCCTCCTGTCTAGTGAGAGTTGTGTGTGCCCCAGTGATCTTCTTTCCACTCACTTCCAGGAGGTGAGTGGAGACCCTCTTCTGCAAGGTCTGTGGGCAGACTAGTGGCTGTCTTCTGTCTCCCACCCATACACTCTCTCCTCAGTATGATGGTGGCCCCAGGTGCATGTGGGGTTATAAAAAGAGAAGCAGAAATATGAACCACACTTCCTTGGCCTCTTGTTTTCAAATTATGGGCAATTAAGAAGGTGCAAAGGTGATTACCTAGGATGAGTCTGGGAGACAAGCCAAGTCCTTTCCACTGGAATCCTTTTGGAAGCTGTGGCAATAGTGAAGGAAAGCAGACATGTGCTTCCTTTGGGCTGTGCTCATAAGTAACAATAATAATGGGCCTAATTTGCATTTATGGAGCACTGGAATGTTTTCAAAGTGCTTTCCTCAGTGATCATGTGAGTTGAGCAGTTCAAGAGTGATCATCCTCATTTCAGCTCTGCTTCTGGGAGGAAGGATGGGTTACCAGTTCCAGTGATGGGAGAGATTAGACCACACGCTCTGGGCTTACTCTCTCAACCGGGATTTCCATTGGCAGATCAGTTTCCCAGAAGGGGACTGCTTCCTCCTCAAGATTCTGGAAGGGCTGGAGGTTTCTATCTAATGCTTTAGCTCACTCCTCACCTCCCATGCACACTGATTTTCAGTTGATGACATTTAGCCTGCCAAACCTAATTATCTTTTTATTTTTCAAATAAAATTTTATTTTTTAATTAACAAACATTCATTTTTTCCTCCTCTCTCCCCCACACACTGGAAAAAAAAAAGAAAGAAAAAGGATACTTGTCTAACAAATATGCATAGTCAACAAAACACATTCCCATATTGGCTATCTAATGTACATTTCATTCCATATGTTTGGTCGTCCACTTCTCTGTCAAGCGGTTCCTGGCATTCTTCATTATGGGTAATGACTTATTTAATTGGAATTATTTAACAAAATAAATAAAGATACAATAAAACACCGATAACGTTACATCTGGAGAAGTAAGTCAAAATGTAGTCCACCCCACAATTTCTTTTGGAGTTTGAACCCACTGCTTTATGAAATGATGAAGAAGATGACTTCAGAGAAACCTGGAAAGACTTAAATGAGCTGTTTTAGAGTGAAGTGAGCAGAACCAGGAGAACATTTTACATAGTCAGCCATAACATTCTACAAATAAACTACTTTGAATGATTTAATTAGCTTTTAGAAATGGGTATTTATTAAGGTGTTGGGTATAGCTATTAGTGAGGCAGTTAGGTGGTAGAGTGGATAGAGTGCTGGGCCTAGAGTCAGGTAGACTCATCAACCTGAGTTCAAATTTTGCTTCAGACACTGTGTGACCCTGGGCAAGTCACTTAACTGTTTACCTCGAAACTGTTCTCAGTTTCCTCATCTGTAAAATGAGCTGGAGAAAAAAATGGCAAATCACTCCCGTATCTCTGACAAAAACAAAGCAAAACAAAACAAAACAAAACAAACAAACAAAAAAAACAAATGGGGTCACAAAGAATCAGACCTGACTGAAATGACAGAACAACATATTAAGAACAGTTAGTACAATACATTCTCTGCACCTCAATTTTCCCACAAGTCCATACGGAATCTGAGGGACGTTGGGCTGGCTAAGCTTAGAGACCATACATGGCAAAGGGGTAACTCCTGTCATGAGGTCACCCCCAATCCTCTTCTCTTGGTGGAGGCCTCGTGTCATTCCCCTTTAGATATGGTGTAGCTTACTGCTAAGATCCTCTTAGAATCCTGAAGTTGCCTTCAGTGTGTCAAATGAGTCCTGGGCTCCCAATGCATACACTGACTTCAGTCACTGTTGTTCCATGGACCTCCTAGGTTGCTGATGGAAAGTCTAATGCTTCCAAAGTTTTTAAGTTCCTAAGGTCATTTTCTAGCTAAATGGTGGGCCACCATGGACTCTCCCTCCCTCCCTCTCAATGATTCTCTCTCAAGGGCTTGACTAGGGAGGTTAGTCCACTAGATTGCTGGACTCCTTTTGGAATGCCAGATTCAGAACTCATTTGCTATTTTGATATAATTCCCACAAGACATTACTGCCTCTTCAACCAATCCTAATATACTTCCTACATAGTGTCTTCTCATTTTATCCAGCGGTTCAAGCTTTCACTCTTTCAAAACGGACTAAAGAGTTTTCACAGCAGGTTTATTGCCGATTGATCCAGCAGGCATCTGGGCCTTGTACACATCTAGTTCATAATCTGATTGACTGATTCAATGGAGAAGTCTGGGTCCTCTGCATTGAACTGGAATGGGGTAGACACCCACTTTTATAGCATCATAGATATAGAATGGGAAGGAGTCATCTAGTCGAACCTAGAATTTTACTAAAGAGGAAACGGAGGCTCAGTGACTCACTCCAAGGTCAGGCAGCTACATAAGTGATAGCGCTGGTCCTTGAACCCAGGGGTGGTCACTGGCAGTTCCCTGTCCTTTTCTCCTGAACCACAGTAGAAATCGGACAATCTGATTAGGGTATACAGGTGGCACTAAGGAGTTTTATCCTGCTGCTTGTTTTCCTCCAATTCCCCTGCCTTCACGGTGTAGCAGGGGATGAGCACACAGTGGGTGTTGACTTTATTTCCATCTATTGACGTGTGGCCAGTCCTAAGGAGCAGATGGAACTCAAGCATTATCAGGGCAGACAAGACAAGCACATGGACAACCAAGCCATTCATAAGATAATAAGCAATCAAAGAAGGATCAAAGGGAACCACAGATTGAAGGCACAATTGCAACTCTCCTTCAACAATGGATGACACGAGAGAACAAGGTGTGTGGCTTAGATGTGGAAGATGGGCTTGAAAGGCAATCCACCTCCTGCCGAGCGCAAGGGTTAGCCAGCTCCCGGGTGGTCTCCTGCCCTCCTGTTAAGAATCAGGGAATTATCACAGGGCTCGCTAGACTGGCAGAATCTGGTTCAAGGTCTTCAGTTTATTGATAGGGATACTCAGGACTATAAAAGCATAGTGACTGTCTCAAGGCCACCAAGCAGAGCTGGCAGGTAAATCAAGGTCCCCTACTTGTCAGTCTCTCTCCAAGGCCAATGAGCACAACTGTCTGGCTGGTGGATGTCACCTGAATGAAGAGGCCTGGAGGCCTGGGAGTTTGGCTTGTGAGCAGGGAAATGGGCAACACAGGGTAATGTTTTGGTTTTACCAGAGTAACCAACACAGTGAAGGGCCCATAGAGTAAATCCTACACAAGGGTCAGTTGAAGGAACTGGGTCTGTTTAGCTCGGAGGACATGATAACTATACTACGGTGACTCATGTGTCCTCGTGTTTGGGATGATTTTTATTATTCTAGGCCCCAGAGAACAAAGCCAAAAATGAATTGGATTTGATATAAGGAAAAACTTCCTAAGACTGAGAGAAGGGAAAAGAATAAACATTTATTAAGTACCTACTATGTGCCAGGCACTGTACTAAGAGCTTTACAAATAGTATCTCGTTTGTTCTTCAGAACAACCCTGGAGGTAAGTGCTATTATTGTCTCCATTTTACAGTTGAGTAAACTGAAGGTGTTGGGCTAAAGGTCACACAGCTAGTAAGTGTCTGAGGACAAATTTGAACTCAAATCTTCCTGACTCCAGGCCCTTTACTCTGTCCACTCTGTAACTTAACTATAGCGTGGTATGAGTTGTCTTAGGAAGTGGTGAGCTTCCCATCCTAACAGAGGCTGGCTAGCCACTTGTAGCCAGCTCTTTAAAGGGCATTTTTATTCAGGTGTGGGCTATGCTAGATGGTCACTTAGGTCCCTTCCATCCCTGAGATTCTGTGACTTCAGGTCGATAGATCTAGAAAGTTAATCAATAACCATTCATGGATGGCTCATGTCTCTTGTGCTTCTGTGTAAATTCTCATTCCGTGGTGACCTTGCTGCTGACAGTCTGGAGAGCTCCACAGCTCTGTTCCCCTCCCTCTTGGGACTGCTTCCATTCCCACCCAAAGACAAGGTTAAATGCTGGCCCTCGGCCCCTGTTCATATTCAGTTCATTCCTTCTTTCTTTTCCTTCTTGGTTTAGTTTGCTTTTTATAAATGTACCAAGTGCCATCAAAAACTGTCACCCAGATCTGCCACCCAAACTGTCAGGCAGGATCAGGAAGAGAAGAGAGAACAAGCAACCAGAGGGGGTGCGGGAATGCTGCATTCTCAGATATTGTTTGTTTCTCTCCAGAAAGTTCTTGACCTTAAGGCTCCAATTGACCTTGTAGCAAAGGGAGTAGGAGAATGGGAGGCTGCTACCAGATGGACGCAGTGAATGCCTCCAGGATACCCCTCCCCTTCCTCAAAGTAGCTTCTCTCCTGGGACTGCTGTCACCATGCTGGAAATCTCATCATTATTCATTCCTTTGGGTTAAGGTCCAAGAGACTCCCATTGGTAGGACACTGAGTGGGAGAGGATACATCCTATTTCTGGTGAGACAGAGAGAGAGAAAGAGAGAGAGAGACAGAGAGAGACACACACACAGAGAAACAGAAAAGAGGGACAGAGAGAGAGACAGAGAGAGACAAAGAGAAAGAGAAGAAGAAAGAGAAGAGAAGAGAAGAGAAGAGAGAAGAGAAGAGAAGAGAGAAGAGAAGAGAACAGAGAAGAGAAGAGAAGAGAAGAGAAGAGAAGAGAAGAGAAGAGAAGAGAAGAGAAGAGAAGAGAAGAGAAAGAGTTCAGGAGCTGGGAAGACCACAGAATGGGGGAGGGGAAATATCAACCAGAAGGAAGATGGCACAGAAAGGGAGATGAAGGAACATGGAAAATCAAGACAGGCTTCAATGTCACTGCAGACTTCCTGGGACTGTAAGATAAAGGATGCTCCTTCCAAGTTTTATCTCAGATACTTAATTCAATTCAATTCAATATAAAATGGATTTATTAAGAATTTACTATACACCACACATTATGCTAGGCAGGTAGATGCAAAGATGAAATGATAGGAGTGACAGAAAACTGTCCATTCCTAAAATCAATTAATCAACTCATCAATCAATTGGAGGATGTTAGAGCTAGGACAGGCCTTAGACCAGAAGATGTAAGAGCTAAGAGGGACTTATCATTTCATTTTAAAGAGGAAGAAACTGAGTTCCAGAGAAGGACCTAGATTTGCAAAAGGCATATGACTTCACAACAGGTATTTCCTGCCTCCTGGCCCAGTTCTTTTGTTTATTCCATGGCACCAAGGGACATTTTTCCTAAAAAGCTGGGTTGCTCCAGGGATGACATGTTAGTTTACACATGATCAAAGAATCATATGCTTTCCTAGAATGTGGCTGATGGTAGGACATGCCTTCAGAGCCTGGCATCTCCATTTTCCATACTTCGAGTGAGAAGTATTTGTTCTTTTGAGGTGTAACTTATTTGGCAGCAGGTTGAAAGTCCCTTAGGACTATGGAATAAGCCTCTGGGGGAGATCCTAAATGAGTGTGACTAGAGAGGCCTGAGGCTGGTGTTCTTACCCGTGACACAGATTATCTTTGAAGACCAACCTGTGACAATCCAGATGTGTGCTCAGGTCATCTTCCTGCAAAGGGAGTAGAGCTTTTGAAGGAGGCTGCTTTGAGGAAATTCACACACTTTGGGATCCACAGGGATTATAAATTTTTAAAAATTAGTCTTACTGTTGTATTTCAAGGACACTTCTCTTAGGGTGCAGAACATGCGAATTCTAGACCTGATTCTACTTCTTGGGAAATTTGTGTGTTGTCTTGGTCAAGATTGTGGAGTTTGGGTCAGGACCTAGCCGAACTTTTTCAATGTTCTCCTCCAAACAATTTTAAAATAATATCTCCAATAAAATTTTGGAGTTGTAGAGGCAACAAAAGGTCAGAGGGAGACATTTTTCTGGCTTAAGATAACTCAGGAGTTTTGAAGGAGAGGTCTGTAACATAATGGTGGGTGTACACCCAGAGCACATCAGGGATATCAGTGGTGCATCTTGACAGCAGCAGCAGCCACTTTAGGAGCTCTCAGTCCAGAAACAGTAAGGCGGTTTGGTAACTGATCAGAAAGAGGTTACAGGTATAATCTTTGCTGGCGTTGGGTGCAGCTGGTGATGATTGTCAACTCTATTATCCATATGCAGTTCTGAGTCATGGTTCCAGGATGGAGAGGAGTATTTGTGATCAGTGAAAAGGAAGCAGGGGCCCAAGTCACATTTTCAGGGCCAAGAAGAGCACCAGTACTTGTGGCTGCAGTAGAGCAGGAGGTATTTCTGGGTAAATTCCAGAGTACTAACCAGGAGAGCAGTGACCATTCCTCTCCTTGGATCACATCACCTTGGAAAGACTGAAAACTTGCAGTCCTCCAAAACTAGCTTTGGAAACAGTAACATGAAAACACTTGAAACTTGGGACAGTGCCTACTAACAGCTACAAGCAAAACCTCAAAGAAAAGTGCTAATTGGACCGAGGGCCAACAAAAATTCCTGGAAGAGTTAAAGAAAGAAATAAGAGTGGCAGAGAAAAAATTGGGGAAAAATGAGAGTGATATAAAAAGATTATGAAAAGAAAATTAACAGCTTGGTAAAAGAGAAACAAAAAAAATATTGAAGACAATAACACCTAACAAAACAGAATTGGACAAATAGTGAAAGAGGCACAAAAATTTACTGAAAGAAAAGAAATTCTTAAAAAGTAGAATTGGGAAAGTGGAAGCTAATGACCCCATGAGACTTCAAGAAACAATAAAACAAAGTCAAAAGAATGAAAAAAAATAGGAGAAAATGTGAAAGATCTCATTTGAAAAACAACTGCCCTGGAAAATAGAGGAGAGAAAAAGTAAGAATTTTTGGACTACCTGAAAGTCATGATGAAAAAAAAAAAGAGGTAGACATCATATTTCAAGAAATTATCAAGGAAAACTGCCCTGACATAGTAGACTTAAAAGGTAAAATAGAAATTGAAAGATTCTACCAATCACCCCTTGAAAGACATTCTAAAATGAAAACTCTCTAGGGGCAGCTAGGTGGTGCAGTGGATAGAGCACTGGCCCTGAAGTCAGGAGGACCTGAGTTCAAATCTGGCCTCTGACCAAACATTTGACACTTACTAGCTGTGTGACCCCGGGCAAGTCACTTAACCCCAATTGCCTAAAAATAAAAAAAAAAAATAAAATGAAAACTCTCAGGAATATCATAGCCAAATTCTAGAGCAGTCAGGTCAATGAGAAAATAATGCAAGCAGTCAGAAAGTAACAATTCAAATATCATGGAGTCACAGGCAGGATCACACAAGGTTTAGCAGTTTCCATGTTAAAAAAAAAAACAAAAAAACAAAAACAAAAACCAGAAGGCTTGGAATATGATATTTTGGAGGACAAAGTTGCTAGGATTACAACCAAAAACCACCTACCCAGAAAAACTGAGTATAATCCTTTAGGGAGAAAATGGATATTTAATGACATAGAAGACTTTCAAGTATTCCTGATGAAAAGACCGGAGCTGGATAGAAAATGCGGCATTTAAACAGAAGACTCGAGAGACTCATAGAAAAGTAAAAATGAAAAAGCAATCATAAGAGACTTAATAAAGCTAAACTGTTTACATTCCTATCTGGGAAGATGATACATGTAATTCCTAAGAACTTCATCATTATTAGGACAATCAGAAGAGTCTACATAGAGGATATGGGTGTGAGTTGATTATGTTGGGGTGATCTCCAAAAAAATGTAGGAGTGAGAAAGAGGGAAACCCTGAGGGGAGGGGGAAAGGAAAGGTAGATTGGGGAATTTTTTCTCAAATAAAAGTCATGCAAGGAAGAGTTTTATAGTGGAGGGGGAAATGGGGGGGATGGAAGGCAACGCTTGAAGCTCACTCTCTTCAAAATTGATTCAAAGAGGAAAGAATATACACACTCAATTGGGCATAAAAATCTATCTTATACAATAGGGAGATAAGAAGGGAAGGGGATAAGAGATATGGGGATGATAAAGGGGATATCAGATTAAGGGAGGCAGTGGTCAGAAGCAAAACAGACTTTTCAGGAGGGACAGAGATTTACATGAGCATGATGCAAAGCAAAGTGAGCAGAACCAGGAGGCTCTTGCACATAGCAGTAGCAATACTGTATGAAACGACTTAGCTGTTCCCAGCAATACAAAGATTCAAGATAATTCCAAAGGATTTATGATGAAAAAATGCTATCCACTTTCAGAGAAAGAACTGATGGAATCTGAACGCAGACTGAAGCATGCTTTTTTTTTTTAAACACTTTTTCCCGTGTTTTCTTTGGTATGTTTTCTTTCACAAGATGACCAATAAGAAAATCTGTTTTGCATGACTGCACATGTATAACCTATAACAAATTTCTTGCTGTTTCAGGGAGGGGGGAGGGGACGGGGGAAGGAGGGAATTTGAAACTCAAAATTTAGAAAAAATGTTAAAAATTGTTTTTACATGTAATTGGAAAAAAAGTATTTAAAAAGAAGAGATAGAAAAGGATAAACAGAAAAAAAGGATAGAGGGAAATACACAGTAATCATAACTGAATGTGAATGGGAGGAACTAACCCATTGGCTGGTTGGCTATTGTCCTTCATTCTTTTTTTATTAATTTATTTTGATTTATCAACAATCACTTCCATAAGCTTTAAATTTTTCCCCCTCCCTCCCCAAGACGGCACAAAATCTGATATAGGCTCTATATATACATTCCTATTAAACATATTTTCACATTAGTGATGTTGTAAGGAAGAATTAGAATTAGAACTAATAGGAGGAACCACCAGAAAGAGGAAACAAAACACAACAGAGGAAAAAAAATAGCAAATAGTACGCTTCCATCTACATTCAAACTCCATAGTTCTTTCTTTGGATGTGGATAGCATTTTCCATCATGAGACCTTTGGAGATGTCTTAGATCCTTGTATCGCTGGGAAGGGTTAAGTTTATCAATATTAGTCATTGCACAACATGGCTGTTATTGTGTACAACGTTCTCCTGGTTCTGCTCACTTCACTCAGCATCAGACCATTCAAGTCTTTCCAGGTTTTTCTGAAGTCTGCCTGCTTATCATTTCTTACAGCACAATAGTATTCCATTACATTCATATACCATGACTTGCTCAGCCATTCCCCAGGGGATGAGCATTCCCTCAATTTCCAATTCTTTGCCACCACAAAAAGCTGCTATAATTATTTTTGTATATTTGGGTACTTTTGTTGTCCTTCATCCTTGAAGAGGACTAAAATGACATCACAATGTTAGAATCAAGTTGCAGTGTGTTCAGCTGTGGTTGATCAGAGCAATATGAGCTCAGAATGCTCTACCATAGGTTGGGCACAAGTAGTCCATGTGAGCACTTGGAGTGGATTCTCTAAATTTGCACGTCTCCCATTTCTTTTGAACTACTCCAATTCTGCTTTGCTCCTAGAGCACAGCACCTTCTCTGATGAGGGCACACCATCCTGGGTGGTCCTGTGCTAGTGCCTCCCAAGTCACACAATCAGTTCCAAAGTTCTTAAGAGAGATCTTAAGAGTGTCCTAGTATCACTTTTTCTTACCACTGTGTGAGTGCTTGTCCTGTGTGAGTTCTCTATAAAATAGTCTTTTTGGCAAGTGTACGTTTGGCATTTGAACAATGTGGCCAGCCCATCTTAGTTGCACACCCTGTAGTAGAGTTTGAATGCTTACAAGATTCTTGCCTGAGTCCTCCTTAATAGGCTGATGATCTTTCAAATGAAGATGGTCAACTACTTGAGAGAAATTGTGGCTTCAGAAAGGGCTGAGGAATGGTCAATATGGTGTTTGTTGCCCAATAACTCCAGGAAAAATGCCAGGAGAAGAGCAGAGGTCAGTACATGAAGTCTACAGATCTGTCCAAGAACTTTGATACTGTCAGTCGTGAGAACTTATGGAAAATTTTGTCAAAATTTGGTTACCCAGAGAAGTTCATCAGCATTGTATGTTAATTTCATGATAGTATGCTCGCCCAGGTTCCAGATAATGGACAATGCTCTCGCTCTTTCCCAGTCAACAATGAAATGAAACAAGGCTGTGTACTTGCTCCCATGCTTTTTAGCATAATGTTTCCAGCCACGTTGTCAAATGCTTTCAATGAGGACGAACACAGCATCAAGGTCAGCTACCACATTGATGGTAAATTCTTCAACTTGAAAAGGCTACAAGCCAAGACTAAAGTGGGTGGTGTTGGTGCATGATTTTCTGTTTGCAGATGACTGTGCACTCAATGCAGCATCTGAAGCTGAGATGCAGCAAAGTATGGATCGATTCTCTGCTGTTTGTGCTAATTTTGGCCTGACAATTAACACCAAGAAAAGACAGGTGTTCCACCAGCCAGCACCACACCATCCACACCTGAAACCATCAGTTACAGCAAATAGAGAAGCTTTGAATGCTGTGGGTAAGTTCACTTACCTTGGCGGTGTACTTTCCAGGGATGTACACATTGATAATGAGGGTGATGCACACATTGCCAGAGCTAGCTCATTTCTCCCCACTGGAAGGTCCATTACTGGGGAGGCTCTGAAGGACAGTGTGGGAGATAAGAGGTATTAGACTGACTACCAAACTGAAGGTCTACAGAGCCATTGTGCTGACCTCATTGTTGTATGTCTGTGAAACCTGGACAGTCTACCAGCGCCATGTCAGGAAACTGAATCACTTCCATTTGAATTATCTTAGGAAGATTCTGAAGATCACCTGGCAGGATAAGATGCCAGACACTGAGGTAACACATAAAATAGAAGTGGATAGCAAAATGGATTAGAAACCAGAATTCAATAATATATTGTATACAAGAGACACACTTGAAAGAGAAAGATGACAGGGTGAAGCAGAATCTATTATGCTTTAGCTGAAGTAAAAAAAGATAGGAGTAGTAATCATGATCTCAGACAAAGTAAAAGCAAAAATAAACTTCAAAGAGACAATCAGGGAAACTACCCTTTGCTAAAAGGTACCATAAACAATGAAGCAATATTAATTTTTTTTACAGCAAGTTTGTCATATAAAGGCTTCATTTCTCAAGTATACAGGAAGCTGAGTCTAATTTATAAAAATGAAAGCCATTCTCCAATTGATAGTCAAAGAATATGAACAGGCAATTTTCAGAAGAAATCAGAGTCATATTAAAAATGCTCTAAATCACTATTGATTAGAGAAATGCAAATTAAAACAACTCTGAAGTACCACATCATACCTATCAGAAATGATAAATGCCAGAGAGGATGAGGGAAAATAGATACATTATTGAACATTATTGGTGGAGCAGTAAACTAGTCCAACCATTCTGGAGACAATCTGGAACTGTGCCCAAAGGCCTATGGAACTGTGCATACCCTTTCATCTGCTACTGGGTAAATATTCCAAACAGATCAAAGAAAAGGGAAAAAGACCTATATTTACAAAAATATTTATAGCACTTCTTTTTGTGCTGGAAAGGAATTGGAAATTGAAGGGATGCTTATTAACTAGCTGAATAAGTTGTGGTATAGGATTGTGATGGTGCTGTCATGGTATAAGAAATGGTGGGTGGGGTGGTTTCAGAAAAGCATGGCAAGATCTAAATGAACTGAGGTGAAGTGAAGTGAGAAGAACCAGATTATTGTGCACAGTAACAGCAATGTTGTTATGATGAGCAGTTGTGAAAACCCTGGCTACTCTGATCAATGCAATGATGCAAGACCATTCCAAAGGACCCATGGTAAAAGCATGCTATCCACCTGCAGAAAGAGAACTGATGAACTCTGAGGTCAAATTGAAATATAATTTTCTTGCTTGCTTTTTTGTGATGTGCCTAATATGGAAATATGTTTTACATGATTTCACATAAAAAATAAAGTGAATGAAAAGTAAAAAAAAAAGTGTTTCTTCTCTGTGCCTCAGTTTTCTCATTTGAAAAAGGTCATGCTCCTACTTATCTCCCAAGGTTGTTGTGAGGATCGGAGTAGAGAAGTGTGAGTGGGATGTAAGAGGCATTTAGGGCCAGAACCCCTGGCTTTGAAGCCAGGCTCCTACTCCTCTTCCTACTTGTATTTCCTGTGTGGTTGTGAGCAATTCACTTCCTTCCTTGCTCATTTCCTGAGCTATGAAGTAAGAGGGTTGGACCAGGTCACCTGGAAGGTCCATTCTAGCTATAAACCCCATGTTTGTTGTTGAAAAGGGGCATTTTGCTCACTGTACTAAAAACAAAAAATGATTTATTAACATAAGGCCTTATCGTAACTTTGTAGACCACATAGAGGTAGCCTTTTCCTAGTGGCCCCAGGAGTTCAACGTCAGGATTCTCGATGAATCAGGTTCTACTATAGTTCAGGGTTAGCAAAGTAGGGAAAGTCAGGCAGCTGGGCTTTAGGGAGAGAAAGGGCATTTTTGAAACTAAGAGAACTCATGAAGCAATTACTTGGCAGCTAGATGGTATAACTGGGCTTGGAGACAGGAAGATCTGAGTTCAAATCTAGCCTCAGACACCTGTTAGCTATGTGGCCCTGGACAAGTCACTTAGTCTCTGCCTCAGTTTCTTCATGTGTAAAATGAGGATAATAATGGTACCTACCTCCCAGGGTCATTATGAAAACAAGAAAAGAAAATATTTGTGAAAGGTTCTTTCATACCTCGAAGTATTATATAAATGCTAGGTAGTAATAACAAGGCTATTAAGTCAGTATGGAGAGGGGTACATAAAGGGGGAATGGACCTGGGAATCAGGAGGACCTAGGTTCAACCTCTAATACATACTAACTGTAGGACCTCCTCAACTATCAGGGATTCAGGCAACTCTTTTAGATAAGTTACAGAGCAATCATTGATTAGCATGGAGAGATCATGTATAAACTGTCCTGTTTGCCATTTCAAGCTCTTTGTAACTGGAGCCCTTCCGATCTGTCTAGCTATTTTTATTCATTTCTCCCTACCCATACACTCTCTAGTTCAGTTATACTGGGCCTCCTTGCCATTCCTCACACACAGCACTGAATTTCCTTTCTCCTATGCTTTGCACAGGCAGTGCCTCATGCCTGAAACACCTCCCCTTTTCCTCTAAAAAATTTGAAGAAGAAGGAGGAGGAGGAGAAGGAGGAGGAGGAGGAGGAGGCATGTGCAGCATCCACAACCCAGTAAACGGTCTTGGTAGATGGACTAAACCAGGCTGAAGGTAACTGACAGGCCTCAAATCTGTGGGTGAGGTAGGGGGATGTCTGCACCAAGCATATGAGAACAATTTGTTCCAGAAGCTATGAAAATGGCTGAAACAGCAGCTGTGAGGTGCTTAGAACTTGGTCGGGTATAGAAGATCCCACAGCTATCAAGTTGTCTTCACTTTTGTCCTGCCCCTGGACTTCAATGACTCTGAAAGAGGGAAGCTGATGACTTTGTGCAACCTTGCCTCACTTAAATTCAATTCATGCACAAGTCAAGACATTACCCGAGCTGTCATTGGTCCTCTGAAAACGAAGGCCAACTAAGTGGTACCCAGGATAAATGCACAGAAAGCAAGAGAGCCCTTTGCCTCCTCGATACTCTTATCCCTTGAGTCAGGTGGACTGTATCCTTGGGCATTGAAAGCCCTGGCACATGTGATGGCTGGACTCCCACAAGTGATATTGAAAAGGTCATGGAGAAAGGGACAGGGACCTCAGGGCTGGAAAAGGACTAAGAGAAAATACACCATAGTCTACAACTTTTAGGCCAGTGAGCTTGACTTCAATTCTTAGGATATAATAAAATGGATTATTAAAGACATGGTCTAGTGAAAAACTGGGAAAATAAATGATGATAGATGATTGCAAAGAACTGCATGGTTTTCTTAAGCATGGCATGGCAGTTAAAATGAAAGAACAGGGGAATGCCAAAGTGAGAGTTTGCCTAGATTTTCAAAGAGCATTGTCCAAAGACTTTCATAATCCCCACAAAATGAGACTGGAAAATACGGAGAAGTGTGGACTAGATAACTATATTTATATGGATCAGAGACTGATTCAATGTCCAAACACCCAAAATACAATTATATGAATTAAGTAGGGATTAAAATTTTAAATAGGGCTTATTGGGTATAGGTCAACTTGGAGGGAGGTCTCCAGTGGAGGGCTTCAGGAATCTATCTTTGGCTTTAGGTGGCACAGTGGATAGAGTGCTGTGCCTGGAGTCAGAAAGACTCATTTTTATTAGTTCAAATCTGGTCTCAGACAGTTACTAGCTGTGTGGCCTTGGGCAAGTCACTTAACTTTGTTTACCTCAGTTTCCTCATCTGTAAAATGAATTGTAAAATAAAAGGAAATGGCAAACCACTCCAGTATCTTTTCCAAGAAAACTCTGAATCAGATCATAAAGAGTCAGATGCAACTGGAAAATGACTGAATAACAAAAATTTAATAGTTTTATTAATGACTCCGATATAGTTATGAATGGTGTGCTCATCAAATTTATAAATGATGAACATCAGGGATAAATAATTGACAGATGGATCCTTGACATGATGGAACATTGACCTGAACTTAATTTTTAAAAATGCAATAGGGACTAATATAAAGGCTAACACATGGGTTAAAAAAATAACTTCACAAAACAGGATGAGGAATGCACAATTATACAGCAATTTATTTTTAAAAAGACCCAAGGGTTTTAATAAATTGAAATGTAAGTGAGTCATCAGTGTGATATGGTAGCCAAGCAATTTAATGCTACATTGGACCACACTGAGAAGCATAAATTCCAAGAATATAGTGATAACCACCTTTCTGTATTCTGCCTTATTCAGATCACATTTCAAGTATTATATTAAGTTCTAGGTACCACACTTTAGGAAGACCATTGATAAGCTGAAGAGTGTCCAAAGGAGAGCAGGTAGGATACTGAACGTCCTTAAGTTCATAGATATGAAGATAAATTGAAAAAAAATCAGAATGTTTGACTTTGAAGGATAGCACTCAGGGAAGACATAATTGTGTTCAAGTAGTTGAAGGGTTTCTAGGTAAGAGAGATTATACTTATTGTGCCTGATGCCAAAGGGTGGCAATAGGTGCAAAGAGTGGATATTGTTGAAGCAAATTTAGGATTTAGTGCAGAAGGGGGAAAAAAACTTGCTAAGAAAGAAAGAAATTCTAAAGTACAATGGGCTGCCTCAGAAGGTCCAACTATGAGTCCTGCTATGTTGGAGATTTCCAAGAAAGCCAAATGACCTCTTATTAGGCATTTTTTTTTGAGCACAGAAGTTGGACTAAGTGACTTCTGTGATCTTTTTTAAATCCAAGTTTCTGTGATTCAATCAATAAGCATTTATAAAGGGCATGGAACATGTGCCCAATATTTGCCAATCAATGGGGAGACAAAGACAAAAATGAAATATTGCGCACTCTGGGACTTGGCCAAGGTAGCAGAGTAAGGGCAGATACTTGCCTGAACTCTCTCAAGTTCCCCGCTAAACAATATCAAAATAACACCTCCAAATGAATTCCATAGAGGCAAAAACAAACAAGCAAGCAAACAAACAAAAAACAAATGGGGTAAAACAATTTCTAGCCGAAGACAACTTAGAAAGTCAGTAAGAAAGGTCTATTTCGCTGGAGTGAGAGTGGAGTACAGTCCAGCACAAGCCAGGTCAGTTCAGGCTGCACTCAGCAAGCCAGCTGCAGGCTTTTAGGGTGACTAAATCAGAGGCAGAGGCAACTTCCAGAGCTCTCAGCCCACAGATGGTAAGTGCATCAATCCGTTGGTCAGAAGGTTACAAGAGACCTTTGCTGGCATTGGAAGCAGGACTCTGTTGCATTGCACATCCATAATTTTGGGTTGAAGTCCCAGGGCGATGAGGAGGACTATTAGGAGCGAAGATCCTGGTCATAGTTCCAGGGTGCAAAAGAGTATTTTTTTGGTCACTCACAGACCAGAGTGCAGGCCAGGAGATCAGTGACCATACTTTTCCTTAAATCATACCATCTTGAAGGAAAACTTACAGATCCCCAGAACTAGCTCTGAAAACAACAACACAAAAAACCTGAAGCTTAAGACAATGTTTTCTTTCCCCTAGGAGCAGAACCCAACATTAACATAAAGTTAAAAGTCAAGAAATAAGCTGGGAAAAGGAGCAAACAACAACAGAGCCTGACCATAGAAAGTTACTAAGGTGAAAGGGAAGATCAAAACTCAAACTCAGAAGAAGGCAACAATGCCAAAACAGCCACTTGCAAAGTCTCAAAGAAAAATGTGAATTGGTCTTGATCTGCCCCTCCCTTAAAAAAAAAAGAATTCTGGAGGAGCTCAAAAATGATTTTTAAAATCAAATAAAAGAGGTAGAGGGAAATTTAAAAAAAAAAAAAAACAAAAAGAGAGTGATTCAAGAAAATCATGAAAAAAAGTCAACAGCTTAGTAAAGGAAGCCCCCCAAATACTAAAGAAAATAACACATTAAAAAAAAAGAATAGGCAAAATGCTAAAAGAGAAACAAAAAAATCACTGGAGGAAAAATTCCTTAAAAAGAATTGGCCAAAAGGAAAAGGAGGTACAAAAGGTCACTGAAGAATATAATTCCTTAAAAACTAGAATTGGGCAAGTGGAAGCTACTGACTCCATGAGACATCAAGAAACAATAAACCAAAATAAAAAGAATGAAAAAAAATGGAAGAAAATGTGAAATACTTCACTGGAAACACAACTGACCTGGAAAATAGATTCAGGAAGAATAGTTTAAGAATTATTGGACTACCTAGAAACTATGATAAAACAAAAATCCTAGACATAATATTTCAAGAAATTATTAAGAAAAATTGCCCTAATATCCTAGATCCAGAGTATAAAATAGAAATTGAAAGAAACCACTGATCACTTTGTGAAAGAGATCCCCAAATGAAACCTCCCAGGAATATTATAGCCAAATTCCAGAGCTCCCAGGCAAGGAGAAAACATTGCAGGTAGCCAGAGAGGAACAATTCAAATTTAGCCAGAGATAAACAGTTCAAATACCATAGAGTCGTATCAGGACAACACAAGATTTAGCTTCTACTTTAAAGGACCGGAAGACTTGGAATATGATATTCTGGAAAGCAAAAGTGCTAGAATTACAACTAAGAATCACCTACCCATATAATCCTTTCCAGTAATATCAAGGGTGAAGCAAGGGTGCCCATTATCACCACTGTTATTCAGCATCATACTAGACACGCTAGCTATAGCAATAAGAAAAGACAAAGGAAGGAATAAGAATGGACAATGAGGAAACAAAACCATCACTCTTTGCGGATGACATGATGGAGAATCCCAGAGAATCAACAGAGTTGCAGGATATAAAGTAAACCCACATAAAACATCAGCATTTCTATATATTACCAACAAAGTCCAGTAGCAAGAGATAGAAAGAGAAATTCCATTTAAAATAACTATAGACTATATAAAATACTTGGGGGTCTACAAGCTAAGACAAACCCATAACCTATATGAACACAATTACAAAAGACTTTTTACACAAATAAAGTGAGATCTAGACAACTGAAAAAATGTCAGTTGGTCATGGGTAGGTCAAGTCAATATAATAAAAATGACAATTCTACCCAAATTAATATACTTATTCAGTGTCATACCAATTGAACTAACAAAAATATTTTATAGAGCTAGAAAAAAATGACAAAATTCATCTTGGAAGAATAAAAGGTTAAGAATATCAAGGGAATTAATGAAAAAATGCAAAGGAAGGTGACCTAGTGATACCAGATCAAAACTACTTGGTACTGTCTAAGAAATAGAGTGGTGGATCAGTGGAATAGATTAGGTACAGAATACATGAAAGGAAATGACTGTAATAATCTTGTGTTTGATAAAAGCAAAGATCCAGACTTTTGGAACAAGAAGTCACTATCTGACAAAAACTGCCTGAAAACCTGGAAAGCAGTTTGGAAGAAACTAAGGACCAACACCTGCCGTTGTATACCAAGATAAGGTCAAAGTACATATTTAATTTGTACACAAAGGATGATATCATAAGCAAATTAAGGGAGCAAGGAATTGTTTACTTGTCAGATCTCTAGATAAGGGAAAACTCATGACCAAACAAGAGAGAGAGAGCCTTAGAGCATGCAAAATGGATAATTTAGATTACATTAATTTTTTTGAGGCAATTGGGGTTAAGTGATTTGCTGAGGGTCACAAACCTAGCAAGTCTCTGAGACTGGATTTGAACTTATGGCCTCCTGACCCCAGAGTTGGTGCTCTCTCTGCTGCCCCTTAGATTACATTAAATTAAAAAATGTTTTGCACAAAATAAAACCAATGCAGCCAAAATTAGAAGGAAAGCAGGAAATTTGGAAAAAAGACTTTTTACAGTAATTTTCTCTGATAAAGGCCTCATTTCCTAAATTTATAGAGAACTGAGTCAAATTTATAAGAATAAAAGATATTCTTCAATTGATAGTCAAAGGATATGAATAGGCAGTTTTCAGATGAAGATATCAAAGTTATTTATAGTCATATGAAAAATTGCTCTAAATCACTATTTATTAAAGACAAATTAAAACAATTAGGAGGTACCACATCACACCTATCAGATTGGCTAATATGACAGAAAAGGAAAATGACAAATGTTGGAGAGGATGTAGGAAAATTGGGACACTAATGCACTGTTTGAGGAGCTGTGAACTGATTCAACCATTCTGAACAAGAATTTGGAACTATGCCCAAAAGGCTGTAAAACTGTATATAACATTTGATCGAGTAATACCATTACTAGGTCTGTACCCCAAAGAGATAAAAAAAGAAATGAACCCATATGTACAAGAATATTTACAGCAGCTGCTTTTGTGGTGACAAAGAATTGGAAATTGAGGAGATACTCATCAGTTGGGAAATGAACAAATTGTGATACATGATTGTGATGAATTATTGTGTTATAAGGAATGATGAGCAGGATGCTTTCAGAAAAATCTGGAAAGACTTACATGAACTGATGTAAAGTAAAGTGAGCAGAACCAGAACATTGTACACAGTAACAGCAATACTGTACAATGATCAACTATGAATGACTTAGCTATTCTCATTAATACAAAGATTTAAGACAGTTCTGAAGGACCTATGATGAAAAATGCTATCCACCTCCATAGAAAGAACTGATGGAGTTTGAAAGTAGATTGAGGTATACTGCTTTTTTCTTTATTTTTCTTGGAGTGTTTTTGTCTCTGTTTTCTTTTATGACATGACTAATATGGAAATATTTTATATGACTGCACGTGTATAACCTTTATTAAATTGCTTGCCTTCTCACTGAGGGGGGAGAAGGAGAGTGGGGGAGAATTTGGAATTCAAAAGTATAAAAAAAAGTTTAAAAAATTTTTACATGTAATGGAAATAAAATACTAAAACAAATAATCCCTACCTTTAAGAAGCTCCCATTCTATTACGGAAATGATCTGGGCAGTATCACACACAAGTCCTTATGCAATTGATGTATGTGATATGGGCTCTTAAGCAAAGATTGCATCTCAGGGCTTAGAGTTCAAAGGAAAAAGTATTCCCTTTTCCATCTTTAGAGTCATTTGGGACTATTTTGAGCTTTAACCCAAAGAAAGAATTGAGTCATGCCCTGATGTTCTTTAAAAAGGTAGACATAATTCTTAAGAAACAAACCAAGAGGGGCAGTGAGGTGGTGCAGTGGATAGAGCACTGGCCCTGGAGTCAGGAGGACCTGGGTTCAAATCTGGCCTCAGACACATAACATTTACTAGCTGTGTGACTCTGGGCAAGTCACTTAACCCCATTGCTTAGCCAAAAAAGAAAGAAAGAAAGAAAGAAAGAAAAAGAAACCAAGGGGAAGAAGGGGACCTTCAGAACCAAGTCAGCAAGATTGGTACTATAGGAACAACAAGGAAAAGGAGAAATGGAGAAATGCTTTTGTGGTGACAAAGCAATGCCCATAAATTGGGGAATGGTTGAATGAGTTGTGGCATATGATTGTGATGGGTTATTATTGTGCTATAAGAAATGATGAGAAGGGGCTATCTCATTTTTTAATGAGCTGTGATAGCAAAGATAGAGCTAGAAGAGGTTGATCTGCTTGACATACATTCCAGAACAGGACACTAGGGATGAAATTTCGATTGGAATTCTTTAAGGGCTGAGGATATTACAGGAAAAATTCTGCTTCTCTTCCAATTACCCATCTGGTACCTATCTATTAACAAACACTATAACATATTTTGCTCATTCATTTACTCCTAAATTTTCATAAGCTAAAATTTTACCTCCATTATAAAAGAGGATAGATGAAGAAAAACATAAATTCTAATTGCAATAGAGAAACAAAACTACTTAAATGTGAGTTTTCCTAAGTTGGGGTTCTGAGCTATTGGAATTATAATCTTAATTTTTTGTTTAATGTAAACTCTATAATGCAGCAGAGGAAGGGACCCTGGGACTCAAGAGGCCATTACATTGCCCAATAGACTGAAACAAACAATAAACAAGGTAATAGTTGTGCTAGGGTATAAGTGACTAAATCCCCTGTGATAAAGGGGAGGGAAGATGCTGACAGCATCCTTCACAGAAACCTGCATCTACACAAAACCAATACAGGTTACTTTTATGGAAAAGACACTAGCCAACGGGAAGAGATTCCAAAAGGTCCCCTGTAGGTGACAATGTTTGAGCCAAACTTGGAAGGAAACTCCAGATTCTAAGATGCAGAGGTGAGGACAGAGAACATTTCAGACCTGGCCTGGGTGGCAGCCTTTACAGAGTACCGAGATAGGAACTGGAAAGTTGCATGTGAGGAGCAACAAGTCTAATTTGGCTTGATTAAATATTGTGGGAAGGATAGTAATGTGTAAGAAGAACAGGGAGACAACTGGGAGCCAGGTGGGAAAGGGCTTCAAATGACAGAGGATTTTATTTGATCCAAGAGGAAATAGGAAGCCATTGAAACTTTGTGGAGCAAGAGAACAAAACTTTCAGGCTTGTACTTTCAGAATATCACTTTGGAAGCTCTGCAAAGGATTCTGAAAGTCTAAGGGAGCAGGGCCAATCAGAAGAGTAGTGCAGCCGTCCAGGTGAGAGCTGTTCAGGTCCTGAACTGGGCTGGCGACTGTGTGAATAGAGGCAATACTAACGCTGTGGGATCTGTTAGCCACCTTGGTGCCTTTGCTTACACTTTTTCCTAAGGTTGGGATGTCCTCTTGGCTCTCTTCATCTATTGGGTTCACACTTGTCCTTTGAAGTCCTTTGAAATGTCAACTGTTCCAACATTTCTTCACTGATGTTCCATTTCTCTAAAGATTTACTTATTATCCCATAATATTGTATATTTGATGGGTTTATGATTACAGGTTGTGAGTTCTACGAAGGCAAGCACACACTTTTTTCTAAATATTTCATTTTCCCTAGCCCAGTACTCTGTACACAGAAGGCCCTTAATAATTGTCTGTTGGATTTTATGAATTTGAAAATACTGTTAGGAACATGGAGGGGAATATTAAAAACAGGAAATTACCCCTCATGGCCCCTGGTGGCAAGCCTTACTTGACGTTAGTGGCATGCTGGGTGAATTTCCTGTAGCAGGAACACCTGAAGAGACAGCAGTTCTTTATTTCTGTGGAGTTTATATAACTTTCAATGTTAGATTTGTTTCCCACAAAATGTGTTTTTCCTCATCTGGGGCTGATTTGATATGTTAGCGCCTACAGACCTCACCTACATCAGGCGCCACCTCCTAACTCCCGGAAGATCCGTCTCCTCAGATAGATTTCCATTTCGTAAATGTCAGACTGTGAGTCTCATAATATTAGGCAGCGGCTGGCACTCTGAGCCCCAGCAGGATGTCAGCAGGATCAGTGCCTCTAAGTGGGGGTGGGGAGTGGGTGAGGAAGCCTGTTCATTGACTCATTGCCATTCACAGACTGCTCATCCCAGAGCCGTGAACCTTGTCCATAACCTCTCCTGTTGGGCCACCTGGGTAAGCACATGCCTGCCCCTGCCATGTGCTTTTGCAGGGATTCCTGACGCTGTACCACTACCCCAGCTACCGCCACCCCTTGGCCTGGGAATATTCACTCTCAGGTCTCCAGTCTCTGGTGTTTCCTTAGACAGCTGCGAGGCAGAACTTGTAATTCTGATGCACTTCGGCTCCGAGGCAGCCATTAAGCAGTTGTTGGGAATGGGTGGAGGGAAGGTGGCTGCAGGCATGTGGCAGATCCAGGTCTGCTTTCTCCTTAGGAAAAAGGTAAAACAATAGGACAAGAATCCCCTCTGCAGCATCCGACTTTCACTTGCAAACCTTCAGTGATGCGGCCCTTTATCTCTACACTGTTCTTAGCACACACAATGCTCTGTGCAAAGGAATGTTTAATAAATGCCATTTCTCGTTTCTTCATTCCTTCATTCACGCATCCCCAGCGCATCACGTTATGCTTCGGGACAGTTCTGTTTTGGAATGCGTTCACTTAAGTCCTCAGGAACTTTGGGCCCTATTTTTTTTCCACCTGCCTAAACCCCTGTTTCTTACCACTAGCCACCTGCCTATGCAATTAATAAAAAAAGACAGTCCCTACCCTCGAGGGGCTTACAATCTACTAAAAGGAGACAATGCACAGAAGGATGCAAGGAAGCAGAGGGGGGCACCAGGTACCCAGCACGGGGACATGAAGTTGAAAGTTGGCAGGGCAGCCGGTGCAGAGTGGACTGAGTCAAAAAGTCCCGTTTTTGCCCCTTAGAAAGGACGACTCCGGGAGGAATTTGGTAGTCTCTCCTCTAGCCCTTCAATCAGAGGGGAAAGGAAGCTCAGGGAGGTAGTGTTAGTCAAGGTTCGAGTTGACAATGTGGAGATCCTCGGTGATGAGCTCAATCTGGGAAGGACATTTTGTTCCAAGCAGAGCGGCAGGTGCCGAGTGGAGTGAGTTGAAAAGCCCAGTTGCTGCCCCCTATAGAGGAAGACTTTGGGAGGAGTCTGGCATTCTATCCTCCAGTCCTTCCATCAGAGGGGAGATCCCACACAATATTCCCATGACTCCCCTGACCAAAATGCCCTCTCTGGCCAAAATTATATATTCCCATGTTAGAATGTAAGATCCTTAGGAAAGGGACTATGTGGCTTCTTATATTTGTATCTTTAGCATCCAAGACAGTACTGATACCTAGGACTTTAATTTTTTACAATTTGAAAAATTTAATTAACAAAAAAATCTATTTTCTCTCCCCAAACTCCCCCCTCCCATTACCATTGGGAAAAGAAAGAAAAACAAAATTCTTATGATATGCAGGCAAACAAAACTAATCCCGCATTGGCCATTTCCAAAAATGTATGATTCAGTCTGTATCTCTCAGCCATGAGGTAGGTGGCATATTACTTCATGGTTCCCCTTGAGCTGTGGTTAGTCATTGGACCTTAAATCCTTTGAAGTTGTCTTTACAATGTCATTGTATAAACTATTCTCCTGGTTCTGTTCACTTAACTTTTCATTAGTCAATAGAAGTCCAAGCAAAACTAATTTCCATATTGTCCATTTCCAAAAATGTGTGATTCAGTCTGCACCTCTCTGACTTGAGGTGGGTGGCATATTACATCATGGCTCTTCTTGAGTTGTGGTTAGTCATCGGTCCTTAAGTCATCTGGAGTTGTCTTTACAACGTCATTGTATAAACTGTTTTCCTGGTTTTGTTTACTTAATTCTTCATCAGTCAACAGAAGTCTTCCCAGGTATCTTTGAACATGTTCCTTTCATCATTTCTTATAGTACAATTCTACAATTCTAAATATATCATAATTTGTTTAATCATTCGCCACTAATGAACCCTCCTTCCCCTCCCCCGTAGTTTCCATTTCCTTGATGACAAAAAAGAATTTCTCTAAATATTTTTGTGCATATGCATCTTTTCCCTCTTTCTTTTACCTCCTTGGAGCATTGACTTAGTGCTTAGTAGAAGTGTTAGAGGGACAATGGCTAAGTATTTTTAGTCACTTTATGGGAACAGTTCCAAACTGTTTTTAGAATAGTTGGACCAATGTAATGGGGATAAGTTAAAACCATTCCTAACAATACCAGGGGAGAAACAAGGATGCCCATTATCACCACTGTAACTCAATACTGTATTAGAAATATTAGCTTTAGCAATAAGAGAAGAAAAAGAAATTGGAGGAATTAGAATAGGCAAAGAAGAAACTAAGCTATTACCCTTTGTAGAGGATATGATGGTATACTTAGAGAATCCTAGAGAATCAACTAAAAAACTACTTAAAAGAATTTACAACTTTAGCAAAGTTGCAGCATATAAAATAAACCCACATAAATCACTAGCATTTCTATAAAAGACCAACAAAGCCCAGCAGCAAGACCTAGAAAGCAAAATTCCATTTAAAATAACTGTAGACAATATAAAATATTTAGGAGTCCACCTGCCAAGACAAACTCAGGAACTATCTACACAAAATTACAAAGCACTTTTTACACAAATAAAGTCAGATCTAAACAACTGGAAGACCATAAATTGCTCATGGGTAGGCTGAGCTAATATAATAAAAATGATAATTCTACCTAAATTTATTTACTTATTCAGTGCCATGCCAATCAAATTACAAAAAAAAATTATTTTATAGAGCTAGAAAATATAATAACAAAATTCATCTGGAAGAACTAAAGGTCAAGAATATCAAGGGAATTAATGAAAAAAAAATGCAAAGGAAAGTGGCCTAGCTGAACCAAATCTAAAGCTATTTGGCACTGGCTAAGAAATAGAGTGGTGGATCAGTGGAATATATTAGGTACACAAGACACAGTAGTCAATGACTATAGTAATCTACTGTTTGATAAACCCAAAGACTCCAGTTTCTGGTAAGAGAACTCACTATGTGACAAAAAAAAATGCTAGAAAACTGGAAAATAGTATGGCAGAAACTAGGCATAGACCAACATATCACTCCCTATACCAAGATAAGGTTGAAATGGGTACATGATTTAGACATAAAGGATGATACCATAAGCAAATTAGGAGAAGAAGAAATAGTTTATCTGTCAGATCTGTAGAGAAGAGAAGAATTTATGACCAAAGAAGACATAAAAAATATTATGAAATGAAAAATGGATAATTTTGATTACATTAAATTAAAAAGGTTTTGCACAAAGGAAACCAATGAAATCAAGATTAGAAGAAAAGCAGAAAGCTGGGAAACACTTTTTACAGCCAGTGTTTCTGATAAAGGCCTCATTTCTAAAATATATAGAGAATTGAATCGAATTTTTAATAATACAAATCATTCTTCAATTGATAAATGTTCAAAGGATATGAACAGGCAGCTTTCAGATAAAGAAATTAAAGCTATCTATAGTCATATGAAAAAAATGCTCTAAATCACTATTGATCAGCAAAATGCAAATTAAAACAACTCTGTTCTGAATGCAGTTTGAAGCATACTATTTTCCCCTTTTTTTTTTCTCCTTCTGGTGGTTCTTCCCTTTGGTTCTGATTCTTCTTTACAACATTACTAATGTGGAAATATGTTTAATATAATTGTATGTGTATAGCCTATATCAGATTACCTGCTGTCTTGGGGAGGAGGGAGAGGATGGAGGGGGGGAAATTTAGAACTCAAACCTTATAAAAATGAATATTGAAAACTAAAAATAAATACATTTAAAAAACAAAATATAAAAAAATAAAATTAACTCAAAATGGGGGGGGGAACAACTCTGAGATACCACCTCACACCTATCAGATTGACTAATATGATAGAGAAGCAAAATGATAGATGTTGGGGAGGATGTGGGAAAATTGGAACACTAATGCATTGTTGGTGGAGTTATGAACTGATCCAACCTTTCTGCAGAGCAATTTAGAGCTAAGCCAAAAGGGCTATAAAACTGTGCATACCCTTTGATCCAGAAATACTACTACTGATGGGGTTGGGATCTGGGCCCCAGAAAGGAAAAACCCTGGACTTTCCCACATGGTCAAATCTGTGGCATTCCCCTGAGGCTATAATCCCATCAACTGACCTTTCATTTTGGACCTCCCTATGGCCCCAGGACATTTCTCCATTCTCCCTTGGCCATGTGGTCCAGGTCCCTGGAATTCTTTTACTTCATAGACTACTTGGCCACTCCTAGATCCCTCTCATAGTCTTTCTGTGTGTGAGGTTCATCTTGTCTCCATTAAGATGCTTAGATTTTTACAATCTAGACACTGTTTACCCATGTTCAGACTCCTTAAGAGTCTGCCCAATATGATGGATGTTCTAATAAACCTTGTCTTTGGCTGAAAGAGGGCTTCGGTTGAATTCTTTTGGGCAGGACCCACATATTGTGATTTTGGGGTCCCAGGACCACTGAGCCCCTAACTGCATCATTTTGGTGGCCCATATGGGAAAACTGCCTAACCCCAAGTTCTTCTCCAGTCAAGACTGGAATTTATGTAAGCCTCCTCCCTCCCCTCCTTTCTTGCTCTGCAGTTAGGGTTGCTCTCCAAGCACCAAGGCTTGGAGGAGTTTTTCTGGCAGACAGTTACAAGGCTGTCTAGCACTGGGCCTGATACTCTGAGGTTCTTGGTCCACTGGGTCAGTTCAAGGCCACGGACCCATGTACAACTTCTGCAGCATAGAGGACAAGGACAGATGCCCTATCTGGAAGTGTATCTGTTAATTCCCTTGGCACTAGGGAATTGGGGAAAACTGCAGTTGCTTTTTGGTTCCCTGGGGCTTGCTTACTCCCTTCCCTCTGCACCTTTGAATCCTCCTTCATGGAGGTTATAGGGAAAGTTAGAACAGCTGAAAATATCTTGGCAGATTCTGGAGGTTTTGTGATTGATCATTAAGGAGTTTTGAAACACCTGTACAACCCTGGTCACTCCTTTCTCCCACTCCCTTCCCTTGAGTCAAGAAGGTATCTGTTAACCCTTCTCATAGGAGAAAAAAGTTTCACCCTTTACCCCTCAGCTACAGTATGGGCCCCACTGGCAATGGCCTTGTGCTCTGGGGCAACCTTTGCCTGGAAGCATCACCCAGGTTCAGCACATCCTGTTCAAGGTAAAGAAGCTAGCCTCCAACTTGGGTAAGCACACTCTTTTAAATTTGTAGTTTTAACTGTTAAAGATGAGATGTTGATTCTCTGTGTAATTTGGAAGTGCATTTAACAAAACTGAAGTCACCTGATTAGTAATGGGTTTGCATCAAGTTTCAAATTGTTGAACTTAACTTTTTGAATCAGTTATGTCAAGCAACTTTTCATAATTTAGTTACTGCTGAAATAATTTAGCTATTCTTGGTTATTGTTTTAATGTGTAAACTAGCCAAAAAGTTTGTTTGGGTTATGTATGGCTTGCTGAAAATTTGCGAGTGTATAGAAATCTCTAATGATTGGCTTTTTACACCAGAACAAATTTAAGTTTGAGATGTAAATCTTAGAAAAGTTTTTCCTAAGCTGTGATTAGTAAAGTTGCTGTTGGAGGTAAAAGCTCACAGGATTTTATTTTGAGTTGTCTGATGGGTCATAATCCATCAATAATCAATAATCCACCATCTGAGAGAAATGCCACAAGTTGCTCAGAGAAGGTGATACTGGTGGGAAGTCAGCATTGGGAAAAGCTGAGAAGACAATTTTAGCCTTAGTCTACGACGGGATCCTCCTGGCTCAGTTCCCAATTATGTTCCTTTGAAAGGGAATGTTACCCACCTGGCTATTCCTGAGTCTGGCTATGAGGTGGATTTGATACTGTATGGTTGGAAAACTGAATTATCTGAATCCAAACAGAGCTAAGGATGTTTTATCCTCTCAAAGTTGGGCCCTAAATCTAGTCCCTGCTTTATATCTGGGCCCTGCAGTCTTTTCTGTCAGATTTGTGTCTTCCAGACTACAGGCCATACACCTACAGTTGGTAACAGTGAGTACCAGCCGATGTCCCCACATCATTGCCTGGATGTAGCTTGTGCTCAGTTCCAGTCAACCTCATCTTTGGGACCCCCTTGAAGCAGAGACTGCTTTACACCCCTTGCCAGCAGGAAGCAGTTTCAGAAGCTGAGACCTTCTCCCCTTACTCCAAAAGAATTTGGGTCCCATTTGTTTGAGGGGGGGATGATGGGGTTGGGATCTGGGCCTCAGAAAGGAAAAACCCTGGACTTTCCCACGTGGTCAAATCTCTGGTTTTCCCCTGAGGCTATAATCCCATCAACTGACCTTTCATTGTGGACCTCTCTATGGCCTGAGGCCATTTCTCCATTCTCCCTTGGCCATGTGGTCCAGGTCCCTGGAATTCTTTTACCTCATAGACTACTTGGCCACTCCTAGATCCCTCTCATAGTCTTTCTGTATATAAGGTCCATCTTGTCTCCATTAAGATGCTTAGATTCTTATAATCTAGCCACGGTTGAGATTCTTTTAATCTAGCCACAGCTGAGATTTTTATAATCTAGCCACTGCTTACCCATGTTCAGACTCCTTAAGAGTCTGCCCAGTATGACGGATGTTCTAATAAACCTTGTCTTTGACTGAAAGAAGGCTTGGGTCGAATTCTTTCGGGCAGGACCCACGTGTTGTGATTTTGGGGTCCCAGGATCCCTGAACCCCTAAACTGTATCACTACTAAGTCTGTATCCCTAAAATATCATAAAGAAAGGAAAAGGACCCACATGTATGAAACTACAGTGGCTCTTTTTGTGGTGGCAAAGAATTGGTAATTGAGGGGGATGTCCATCAATTGGGAATGGCTGGATAAGTTGTGGTATGTGAATGTAATATAATATTATTGTTCTATAAGAAATACTGAGCAGGCAGATTTCAGAAAACCTGGAAAGACTTATATGAACTGATGCTGAGTGAAGTGAGCAGAACCAGGAGAACATGGTACGTGGTAACAACATTGTGTGATGATCAACTTTGGTAGACTTGGCTCTTCTCAGCAATAGAATGATACAAGACAATTCCAAAAGACTCATGATGGAAAATGCTAATAATATCCAGAGAAAGAACTGATGGGGTCTGAATGCAGAGCAAAGCATATTATTTTCACTTTTTTGGTTTTTTTTTCTTTCTTATGGTTTTCCCTTTTTGTTCTGATTCCACATGACTAGTGTGGAAACATATTTAACAAGATTGTGCATCTACAACCTATATCAGATTGCTTGCTATCATGGGGAGGGGAGAGGGGAAGAAGGGAGAAAAATTTGGAACTCAAAATCTTACAAAAATGAATGTTGAAGACCATCTTTACGTGTAATTGGAAAAAAATACTATAAAAAAATATAAAAAAGAATGGTTGGACAAATTCATAGTTCCACCAACAGTGAACTATTGTATTTATTTTCCTCAAATCCCTCCAGCCTTTGCCATCCCCCTTTTTGGGTACACTTTGCCTAACTCATGGGTGTGAAGTACAAGTTACTTCAGTTTCTTTAATTTGTATTTCTCTAATTATTAATAGTTTGGAGCAATTTTTCACATGGCTATTGTTAGCTTCAATCATTTATCAATCATAGAATGACTCCTATTCTTAGAAATTTGAAGAATTTCCCTATGAATCTTGGAAGAATCAGAGAAACTTGCTGCAAAGATGATTTTCCAATTAACCATTTTATTTTATTTGTGCAAATACTTTTAAAATTTTGTGTAATTGATCTGCTTCTCCTCTCTTTCCCTTATTCTCTTTACTTCTCACAGAGCCCAGTCATAGACTTTTCTTTCTTTCCTTTTTGAACCCCTCCCCTTGATCTACCCCCTGTGGCTAGAGTTTGTTTTGCTTATTAAGAGTCTCTCTCAGTCTGTACTCTCTCTTATTTCCCTTTCCTCTGTTTTCCTTTTCTCTCCTATTTCCCAGTTAAATGAAATGTATTTCTGCACCCAGATTTGGATATATTTATATTCTTCCTTCTTTTGACTATTTCAGATTTAAGTGTAGGTAAAGTGTTGCTAACTACCCTACTTCTTCTCAAGATCATCCAAACATCAATTCCCCTCCCCACCCCCATCAAGTCCTTTATCTTGTTTGACTCTCTCAATGACTCTTTGTATTACACTGCTGAGAAAACACTTGTTTCTTCTCACCCTTTTATGATATAAACAGTTCATCCTTTTTTATTCCTTTATCATTACTTGCCCATATTTACCTTTTGTATTTCTCTTAATTCCTGTATTTGCATTTCAAAGTTTATACTCAGCTCTGGTCTTTTCATCAGAAATACTTGAAAGTCCTGTGTTTTATTAAAGGATCACTTCCTCCCCCATAAGGATATACTCAGTTCTGTTGGGCAAATTATTCTTGGTTGTATTCTCTTTCTTTCTTTCTTTCTTTCTTTCTTTCTTTCTTTCTTTCTTTCTTTCTTTCTTTCTTTCTTTCTTTCTTTCTTTCTTTCTTTTTTTCTTTCTTTCTTTCTTTCTTTCTTTCTTTCTTTCTTTCTTTCTTTCTTTC
>NW_020950758.1:5460825-5475427 GCF_900497805.2 Vombatus ursinus | reverse complement strand
TTCTTTCTTTGTCTCTCTCTTTCTCTTCCTTCCTTCCTTTCTTTCTCTCTCTCTCTTTCTTTCTTTCTTTCTCTTTCTTTCATTCTTTCTTTTTCTTTCTTTCTTTCTTTCTTTTTCTTTCTTTCTTTCTTTCTTTTTCTTTCTTTCTTTCTTTCCTTCTTTCTTTCCTTCTTTCTTTCTTTCCTTCTTTCCTTCTTTTATCTTGGAATACAATATCCAAAGTTCCCTGCTTCTGTGTAGCTATGGCTGCTATATCTTCTGTGATCCTTACTGTTGCTCGTTGGTTCTTTCTTTCTGGCTGATTGCAGTATTTTTTTTTCCTTTGACCTAACTCTAGATCTTGGTTATAATGTTCCTGGGAGTTTTTATTTTGGGGTTTCTTTTAAGAAGTGACTGTTGAATTATTTTTATTTGTACTTTGCTCTCTGGTTCTGAGAAATTAGGACAGTTTTATTTTGTGTTTTTTTTTTTATTAAATAACATGTCTAAATGCTCTTTTTTTTTTGGTCATAGGTAGTCCAATGATTCTTAAATATCTCTCCTTGAGCTGTTTTATAGATCCTTGATCTCTTTTTGCTACAGGATAATTTATAACTCTAATTTTTTTGGTCATTTGATTTTGTTTTAATATTTCTTGTTGTCTCATGAAATCATTTTCTTATCTTTGGTTCATTCTAATTTTCAAGGAATCTGTTGCTTTGATAGGCTTTTATATCTCTTGTATTAAGCTTTTAATTTTCTTTCTGATTTTTCTTCCATAGCTCCCATTTTCTTTCCAGTTATTTCCTCTAGTCCTTTTATTTTATTTATGAAATAATTTTAACTATTAAAAAAACTCTTGCTTTATTTTTTCTAGGAATTCTAGTTGAACTTGTGCTGAAGCTTTCTCTCTCTCTCTTTCTTTCTTTCTTTCTTTCTTTCTTTCTTTCTTTCTTTCTTTCTTTCTCTTTTTATTTGAGGCTTTGCTCAAATATGCTTAGGAGTAATTCTCTTCTTCTGGGTTTGTATTTTGGGTATCTCTTTCAGTATAATGGCTTTCTGTGTTGAAACTATTTTTGTTTGTTCATTCTTCCAATCTTACTTTCTGAGTTTGAACTTTGCATAATTCTTAAGGTAATATCTGAGTTTTGCTTGGAACTGTTTTGTGTTCACTTAGATCTGTCTTCTCCTTTCTCCAGGTACATATTCTTCAAGGATTTCAGAGGGGACTCAGACTAATTATCTATAAGCTTTTAATGTACCCCAAACTGTCTGATCCAGGACCAGGTTTGATAGCTGACCTCCTGGTCTGAGCTTTGTGAATGACTAACCTGATTTTTGGTCTCAGCAGCACTGCTATGGGCTTGCCCCAATTGGAGTTCCAGGAAACTGCTGCTATATACAGCTAGCTAGAAGGCTCTGCAGTTTCAGAAAATGGAACTGTAGGATCCACTTGTTCTGAGTACCCTGCCTAGGTTATTCCAGCGTAGATTCAAGACTAAGGACTAGATCTGATATATCACTCAGGGGTCAGAGCCCCACTGCTATAAATCACTTCTATTCTTGCTTCTTGCCAATACACAGCCCTCAGGCCCACCCTGGATCACCACACCTACATGCAGATCCCCTCCTCAGTGAATATAGGACCTGCAGTCCTGATCTGGGTTCTGAAGGAGTTGCCAATTGTTATCTATCCTTTCTGCCAGCATAGCATCAGACACTTCCATCCTGGATTTGGGACCTCTTCATGCTCTAGTACACAGTCCCAGACCCCGGTTCATCTCCATGCTAGAAGGTTCTACATGGAGCTCTCCTGACTAGACCCATCTCTAGTTTCTGAAGACTTCCAAATTCTCCTTATTCCAACCTGGATTGTAAAAGTGACTCATTGGGATTTTTTCTTGAATTTCCTGATTAAGTTTCAGTCTGGTGTGTTTTCTAGGTTTTTTAGTTGGCTGGTGGTGCAAGAGGAAAGAGATGAACTGTATTGTTTCTTCCCACTCCACAATATTTGCATGATAATCTCTTAGTAAGTGTTTAAAATTAATTATTTGTTTCATTCATTCACTCATTCTTCATTCCCTCTCAGTCATATACAAGGATGGTCACTTGCAATTTGCATAATTTTGAAATTCCTCCATTTGACCTTAATTTCCTGTTCTTCTAGGTCTCCATGTCCTTCACTTCCTCTAAACCCCTACTCTGCCCTCACTACAACCTGTAGGCATTCCATCTTTCCTGACGTTTTTTGTCCGTCACTGCTGTTCTAGCCTCATTTCCCCCCTCTCTAAAGTTTTGACTTCATTGTTAACTAGTTCAATTTTATATTGTGGCTGACTTTGAAGTCCCTTGCCTTTTTGTCCTGAGGTGGCTTTTTTCTTTCCAAACTTCAATTCTGGATTACAATCATCTTCTATTTTCTTTCTTGCTATTCATGATCTGCTTAATAGGACTGGTGGAAGTCACTCAACATTGCCATTCAGTTTCTATACAAATTTACATTATCTAGTTTCAATTGGCCCTCAGCTGCTGCTGCATGGATGTATTGTTTACTTATCCCCAGCAGAGTTACTTCTTTGATATGGGAATACCATGGTGGATGATCCTGTGCCAGTGTTTCCCATGTCTTAAAATCAATACCAAAGATCTGCAGAGATACCTTGAAATTGTCCTTGTATTGTTTCTTCTGACCTCCATTTGAGTGCCTATCTTGTGTGAGTTCTCCTTAAAAAAAAAAGTCTTCTAGGCAAATGTACAGTTGCCATTTGAACAATGTGGCTAGTCCATTAGAGTTGCACTTTTTGCAGTAGAGATTGAATGCTGGGAAGTTCTGCTCAAGAAAGGACCTCACTGTCTGGTACCTTATCTTTCCATGTGATCTTCAGAATCTTCCTAAGATAATCAAAATGGAAGCAATTCAGTTTTATGGCATGGCACTAGTATACTGTCTAGGTTTCCTAGGCATACAACAATGAGGTCAACATAATGGCTCTGTAGACCTTTGGTTTGGTAAGCAACCTAATACCTCTTCTCTTCCACACTTTCTTTCAGAGCTTCCCAAATGCTGAGCTAGCTCTGGCAATGCCCTGGTGAGTCTCCAGAAGGGGGTGGTTGACAGTGTCCAAAACTACAGTGAAGTCAAGAAGGAAGAAAATGATGAAAAGAACATTGGATTGATAAATTACAAAATCATTAGTAATCTCTAAGAAAGCAGTTTCAAGTGAATAGTATTAGACATCAAATTGTATTGATTGAAAAGTGAGTAGGAGGTGAGGAATGGAGGTATGGAATATAGACAGCTCATTCTAGAATTTTGATATGGAAGACAAAAGAGATGCTTGATGATTCCTTGAGGGAATAGCATAGCCAAGTGAAGGCTTTTTAAAAATTTGTTTTGTTTTGACTCGGGATGAGGGAGACCAGGGCAAGTTTTAAGGTAGTCAAGATGGGGTCAATGGATATGAAGATACTGAAGATGGGAAAAAGAGAAGAAATAATAGAGAGGGTGAGCTCCCCAAGGAGATGGTAGAAGAGGGGGTCAAGAGCAGAAGTGGAAGACCATGACCTTTGCAAGGAGGAAATTTTCCTCCTGATTTGAGAAGTAAAGGGTGAGCATAAGTAGGATATGAAGAAGTGGACTTTTGAGGTGTGCAAGAAGAGAAAAGAGAAAGCCTATAATACATGGCTTCAGTTTTCTCATTAAATAAGACACTTGGGCTTCTTCTGAAGGAGGTGATTTAGGAAACCTGGTTTAAGGTTTAGGAAGACAACAGAGAAGGCTCCTAATATTCTGTTGGTCACTGTGAAGCCTGTGATAGAGAAATGATTAAGGAAGAATAAGAGCATTGCTATGTAGTGGTGAGATTGCAGTTGAGGTTACAGGCCACAACCTTATTCTGTACTCAGGCACAATGGTTTGGAGACATTTTCTACTACCATTCAGGGGAAAGAGAACCAAATCTGTTGTCAAAGGCCCTGGGTTCAAATTCTACTTTTGATGCTTACAACCTGGGTAACTTTAGAAAAATCACTTAAACTCTCTAGGCCTATTTTTTTCATCTGTAAAATGAGGGAGTTAGATCAGGTACCCTCTAAGGTACTTTCCAACTCAAGATCTAAAAGTCTATAAGCCTATGAATGAAAAATACAGATGATGAGGTGAATATAATCCAGGGCTGGAGTCTGGAAAAGACTGACTAGTAATAAGACAAGGGCCAAGGAAGTCAAGTGAAAGTGTATATGGTTGAACTGGTCAGTTAAAGGACCATGACTGTGAATGAAGGAGGGTAAGGACAGGGCAGGGGTGATGGAAGGCTAGAAAACAGAGAGTTTAGGTCACAGTGAAGAAGGAAACAGCTTTTAAGCACTGGCTCTTGGATTCTAAGATAGGTATAAGGAATGCTAACAGTTTGGTACCTACAGAACTGATAAGAAAACAGAACAGGGGGAGATTAGGTTATTGATTAATTGATTTCTTGGTTAATTGGTTTACACAAATATGTAAACAAGACAAGGGAGTGAATGGGATAATACAGGGTGAAGCCCCCCTCAGGGGAATGAACTAACCCTGACCTCAGTTACTTTTCATACTTATGACTGTTGTGACACTGCACCCAGATGCCTTGCAGCACATTCTGGCTAAACCAGATGTTCCATGTGGCTAAACCGGGTGTTCTGGTTGTGTAAAGAGACCATTCACCTTTAACTTGTTTCGAACTTCCTTCTGTAGAAGTTAGAATTCCGTGAATAGATTGTGCCCCTGATATGCCCAGCCAATGGGTTGAGGGGAAGGGAGCTAGAGTGGTGACATTGCAGATAGAGTCTATATATTCTGCTTTATAAGACACTCAGACACACACCCTGGCTGGACCCATCTTGAGTAAATGCTGGGTGTATCCTTTCTCATGAGAAAGCAATAAAACTTCTTTTTGCCTTTCTTAAGAAAAAGTCTCCGATTTGATTGTTTTGGGGGTCACAAACACCCCACACATAGGTATTATACCTTTCCCCAGGCCTTGGTCAGCCTATAGTACTCCTGTTGAATGCAACCAATGAACACTAAATGTGCCGGTCGCACCATGCACTCTCCTTCTAACAGGAGCAGGCTGCCAAGGTCATACTTACCAGTCTTTGGAGCCCACCCGGATAAACACAGAGACGAGCCGATCAGGAGGTGCAAACACTTGAACTTTATTCAGAGGCCATCACAGCAAGGCCAAGCAGGAAAGCGAGATCAAGAGAGAGCAAGCTCTGACCCCTACCACCCCTATATACCTTCCTAGCCCCTCATCCTCAGCCCGCCTACCAGTGAATGATTGTAGGATCAGATACCGGAAGGGGATGTCTGGGGTTAGCGCTGCACCTAGGGAGAGGACTAGACAAAGGGAGCTCATTCTCTGCCGTCCCACTCCCACGTGGCACAGCCCCCTGCCTCAGGAGCACATGCTCCAGCTACTTCCCCGTATCCTGTTCCTAACCCAGTTCACCACAACTCCACATGGCACAGCCCCCTGCCTTGGGAGTGTAAGCTCCGGTTACTTCCTAATATCTTGTCCCTGCCCCATCTTGCCACAACCCCCACATGGCACGTAGCCAACATCAGACAATCCCTCACAACTAAAGTCATCAAGAGAACTTTGGCAATCATGGATAAGGGTTTAATCCAAATATTTTATTTCTGTAAAAGCTGAGGAAGGCTCCTAAGGTCTGATGGAAATGGAGATTTTTTTGTATAATTACTTTTTACTGCAGAAGCCTAAGGAAATGAAGCAATGCATTACACCAGTTTCTTCTTGGGTATTAGAGTGAGTTAAAGGATCTGGTCGGTCAGCTCTGCTCCATTGACTCTGGAATGGGGCATAGAAGCACAAACTGTGTTGTATAAATGGCAATTATTCATAAAGAACAGTGGTTGGAGGGATCCTAGAAGGCATAAGATGTCAGAGTTAGGAAGGACCTAGAAGCCATTTCCTCTGTCCCTTTATTTTATAAAGAAGGAAAGTGAAGCCTGGAGATAGGACAGGTCTATGGTCAAAATCAAGGTAGTGGTAGGACCTGTGCTGGGAGCATGAGCTCCCTATCCAACATACCATCTACTGCACCACACTGAGGTCTGTGAGAAGAGATCAATGAAAATAACTTAATGACCACATTCAGTTTTGTAGTGACCAGGAATGCACTTCTGGGAAGGCTGTTTCATCCAGGCCATAAGTGAGGTTTTTCCTGAAGGAACAGCAATTGAGAATAATCCTGCAGTCAGACCACTTAACTGGGCTAGGATCAAGTTAGACACAGCTGTGGTCCAGTGCTGGAGAGTGGAATTAGGAGTCAGGGAGCCTGTGCTCAAATCTCCATTTTCCTTTGTATTGCCAAGGTGACTCTGGGAAAATCCTACGCCCTCTTTGTGCCCATTGTCTTCATCTATAAAATGGGGAGGTGGACTATATGGCCTTCCAGCTCTAAATCTCAGAGAAGATGAAGATCACCCCAGTGGCCAGTGTTGCATAACACCTCCCAACCCCACCTCACATCAATGCTTCTAGGACCTCTCTGGGATAACAGTGTAGTCAAACACAGTTGGGAAGAACCTATTTTGCTCTTAGTCTCCCTCAATGAGTCAGAATTAATTGTGTGACATCAAAGCAACAGGAAATTAAATTAAAATAGAATGTAAGGTCATCTGACATTTAATCTCTTACATCTGGGCATTTTGCCCATGCCTAGAATGTTCTCCCTCTTCTCTTCTGACTTTTAGAATCCCTATTTTCTTTCAAACTTCAACCCCAATTTCACATCTTCAATAAGGCCTTTCTACAGTCTACCACCCCATGCTTCTCCTCCCACTCCACCAAAAAAAAAAGTTCTTTACATTGAAACCTGCTTAGGATTGTAGATTTGGAGCTTCAAAGAGAGCTTTGAAGACATCTTGTCCAGCTCCTTCATTTTATCATAAGGAACTCAAACCCAGAGAAGTGACTGATCCAAGGTCTCATAGGTCATAAGGGACAGATCTGGGGTTTGAGCCCAAGTTCTGTGTTACAAAACCCATTGTTCTTTATACTGTATAGTGTTAGTGTACAGTTATCCCTTCCACATTGTGATTTTTTTCCATCGCAGTTTCCATATGCTGTGGGTCAGGATAAAAAACTAAATGGGAATTTGGAGGGAGTTTTATGGAAGCTGTAGAGGAGGCATGAAGGCTAGCAAATGACACAAAAAGTTTAGAAACTGGGAAGGGAACCAAGATGGTGGAGTAAAAGCAGTGACTTGTTTGAGCTCTCCATCAAACCCTCCAAATACCTGTAAAAATGGCTCTAGGGGCAGCTAGGTGGCGAAGTGAATAGAGCTCTGGCCTTGGAATCAGGAGGACCTGAGTTCAAATCCAGCCTCAGACACTTAACACTTACTAGCTGTGTGACCCTGGGCAAGTCACTTAACCCCAATCGCCTCACCATAAAGCAAAAACAAAACAAAACAAAACAAAACAAAAATGGCTCTAAACAAAATCTAGAGCAGCAGAACCCACAAAAAGACAAACTGAAACAAATTTCCATGCCAAGACAACCTGGAAGGTTAATTGGAAAGGTGTATTGCACCAGGCTGGGAGAAGAGTGCAGTTCAGCATGGGTACGTAGGGAAAGACCAGACCTCAGTGATCCTGGAGTAGGCCTCAGGGGACTGAATCACAGGCAGCTGTGGCAGTTTCCAGACTTCTCAAACCACAAACACCAAAGATGACTTAGAAGGTCAGTAGGTAAAGTCTGTGACTGTGGTGAGAGAGAAGCTGGTCCCAGCCCAGTACCAGCACAGTCCTGGGGCGGCAGCTGCTTCTGAAGCCTCCAGCCCACAGACTGAGGGGGAATTGAGTGGCTGATCAGAGGGGGATTGCAGAGATCTCTTTGCTGGTGCAGGATTCTCTTGCTTTGCCTGTGCTTGGATCTGGGTCACAGTTCTGGGTGGCGATCCTGGGGTGAGGAGGAGTGCTGATGTGGTGGAGCAGGAATCCTCCTCACAGTTCCAAGGTAGAAAAGAGTGCTTGTGGTCACTCATAGACCAGAGCACAGGCAAGGAAAGGAGTAAACACCTCACCCTTGATCATACCATCTTGGAAGAACTAAAAATATATAGGTCCCTAGAAGTATCTCTGAAAACAGTTGCACAAAACCCCCAAAGTTTGGGACAGTACATTCTCCACAATGAAAGCAGACCCCTACCTTAACAAAGAGTTTATAACTCAAGTAATTGGCTGGGATCATGGGCAAATGGTAAAAAAAAAAAAATAGGAATATTGTAGCCAAATTCCACAGTTCCCAGGTGAAGGAGAAAATATTGCAAGCAGCCAGAAAGAAACAATTCAAGTATTGTGGAAACACAATCAGGATAACATAAGATTTAGGAGCTTCTACATTAAGGGACTGAAGGGTTTAGAATGTAATATTCTGGAGGTCAAAGGATATGGGATTACAGCCAAGAATCACCTACCCAGCAAAATTGAGTATAACCCTTCAGGAAAAAAAAATGGATAGTCAGTGAAATAGAGGACTTTGAAGCATTCTTTTTCTTTTCTTTTTTTTACCTGTAACAACCTAGCTCCATCTTTATAGGCTGATTGAATATTATTCTTTATTTTTTTTGGGAGGGAGGTGAGGCAATTGGGGTTAAATGACTTGCCCAGGGTCACACAGCTAGTTAAGTGTCAAGTGTCTGGTCTGAGGCTGGATTTAAACTCGAGACCTCCTGACTCCAGGCCCAGTGCTCTATCCACTGTGCCACCTAACTGCCCCTTAAGCATTCTTGATGAAAAGACCAGAGCCGAATAGAAAATTCAACTTTCAAATACAAGACTCAAGAGAAGCATGAAGAGGTAAACAGGAAAGAGAAATCATAAGGGACTTATTAAGGTTGAACTGTTTACATTCCTACATGGAAAGATGGTATTTGTAGCTTATGAGACTTTTGTCAGTATTAGGGTAGTTGGAGGGAAAAAGTATATGCATAGATAGATAGATAGATAGATAGATAGACAGAGAGATGGTACAGGGTGAGTTGAAGATGAAGGGATGATATCTGGAAAATAAAATTAAGGGGTAAAAGAGGATTATATTGGGAGGAGAAAGGGAGAGGTAGAATGGGGTAAATTATCTTACATGAAATAGACAAGAAAAGGTTTTTCTAGTGGAGGGGAAATGGGGGAAGGTGAAAGGGAATGAGTGAATCTTATTCTCATAGGATTTGGCTTAAAGAGGGAATAACATACACAATTGGGGTACAGAAATCTATCTTACCCTACAGGTAAATAAAGGGGGAAGGGGACAAGAAAGCAGGGGCTTGATAAAGGGGAGGGCAGGTGGGGGGAGGGGGTAATCAGAAGTAGACACTTCTGAGGAGACAGGATTAAAACAGAGAATGGAATAAATGGAGGGCAGGATAGGATGAAGGGAAATATAGTTTTCCACAACATGACTACTTTGGCAATGTTTTGAATGACTACGTATGCATAACCCATATGGAGTTGCTTGCCTTCTTAATGAGGGTGGTGAGGGAGGGAGGAAGGGAGAAAATTTGGAACCCAAAGTTTCAAAAATAAATGTAAAAATTATTTTCACATGCAACTGGAAAATAAGATATACAGGCAATGAGGTATAGAAATCTATCCTGTACTACAGGAAAATAGAAGGGGAAGGGGATAAGAGAAGGAGGGGATAGAAGGGAGGGCAGATTAGGGGAAGGGGTATAAAGAATGCATGCAGTCTTGGGGTAGTTGGAGGGACAAGATGGGGAGAAAATTTGGAACTCAAAATCTTGTGGAAGTGAATGTTGAAAACTAAAAATAAATCAATAGGGAAAAATTTTTTAAAAAAGAAAGAAAAAAAGTCTAGAAACCCAGAAATGCATGAAATATTGTATAGCATTGCATAATATCCACATAATTTATCTTGCAATACCATAACAATTCTGACTTCTTCTCTGGTATGAAGGGAAGGCCAAATATTTTTATGTGAGTTTTCCAGATGGGGTGTACCCACAGCCCCTGCCCTGTGGAAGGGATATATATATATATATATATATATATATATATATATGTTTTCCTCTTCTCCCCCAATAGAATGCAAGCTACTTAAGGACAAGAAGTGTTTTCTTTTGTTTCCTTTCTTTGACTAGAGCCTAGCCCAGGGGATAAAAAGATAAAGCAGAAGCCTTCCCTGCTTATATTCAAATAGAGGAAGCAGTGTGTACATCTATATGAGAAAGGCTTTGCAGAAAGTGACATTGGAGCTTAGTCTTGAAAGAAGGAAGGAAGCCAGGGATTATAAAAGGTGAAGGAGGACTGGCATTGGTGACAGTCAGTGCAAAAGCATAGAGGTGGGAGATGACTTACTGAGAGAGGAACATGTAGTCAGTATAACTAAACTGCAGAGTTGGTGGAGGAAAGTAATGTTTAAAAAGCCTGGAGAGGTAGAAAGGATCCAGGTGGGTAATGGCTTTAAGTGACAAAGTGGGAAAATCTGGAAACTAATTGGATGCATGGAGTGAGGGAGATTGAGCAGATGAGGACGACCCCTAGGCAGCAAACCAGGTGATTGAAAGCTTGGGGAGTACTCTGAACAATGACTGGGAATATGGGAAGATGGATGGATTTGGAAGGACATATGATGAAGTAGAAATTAATAAGTAAATGTGCTGTCAGTCACTTCCAAGACCACAAGCACTGAAGCTTCTCTGGGAGCCCAGTTTGAACCCTCTTTACTATGTTTCCTGTGCCAGGCTGACACCGCTCATCATTGACTAAGTTAGTAGAACATGAACAAACAGATTTGCAGGTTTGAGTTCTCTGTGCTCCCAGAGTTACCGTAACAGCATGCTGCAGTGATCTAGAAGAGGAAAGAGGTGTCTGGAACATGCAGAGTGACCAAACCCAGGAACCCCAGGGATTCCCAAGTGTGGCATCTCAGTATTCAACCTGGGAAGCCCACAAGCATGCAAACATGGCTTCTTTGGATGAGAGAGATAGCTGGGAGGAAATCAGCAGCTGGCACTGCCTGGCAATGCGGAAAGACTGTCTCTTTTTTTGGCAGGCACAGGTAGTAGCTTCTAGGCTCTGTGGCAATTCCCTTTTCTCATTCCTAACAGCACATCCTTTACAGGAGGGTGCTCCCACCTGGCAAACTTCAAAGGCTCCCATTCAATGGTGTCTGCATTGGGGTAGCACCGTTATTTCTGGCACCCTGCACAGCCTTAATTCCTAGGGAGGCTATTCCCTAGGCTAATATGCTATTCCTCCTCCTTCCTCTCTCCACATACTCTTTTCCTCACACTAACTGGCACTATACTAAAGTGTAGGTTGCATATTATCAGTAGGACCTAAACTCCTTGATGGCAGGGGAATGTTTAAGATTTTTCTTTGTATTCCTAGCATGTGACATGGTTCCTGGAATCCAGGACTCATTTTACCCGTGTTTCTTGACATGTTGTTGAATTGATGAAGCAGTATTCACCAATCACCAAAGAACAGTGTCTTAGCAGAAGGTGACTCTTTAGGATCATAGAAACAGCTAGTTTCCCCTGAATGTTGGAAAACCCCACTTTTTTTCCTTTCTTAGAAATAAATTTTCCTTTTTAAAAATTAAGTGAAATGCTTTCCTTCTCTTCCCTCCCCCTCCGACTGAACTGGGGGAAAAGAAAACAAGAAACAAACCCTTGTGACAAATATGCATTGTCATGCCAAATCAGGTCCTCCATTGGCTCAACAGCCTCATCCCCCCAAATATTTGTCCCTTTCGGCTCTTTGAGGCCCCTTTGTCAGAAGCCAGAGAGCCTGGTGTTCTTACCCTGACAAATACCTGTTGATATCTTAGGTCAATGATCAAATGAATCCTTTTTTACGTATCTTGGAAATGAAACCTCCATTGGAGAAATTTGCTGCAAACCTCACACATACACAAAAGGATGGTACTTGAAGGTTCAACTCTGGCTATATGGGAATAAAGGAGAAAGGGGTACAAGGGAGACGGAATGAGACCACCAGCCAGCTGTGCTAAGCTAAGGGATGGGGGATGAAAGCAAGAGGAAGGAAATCTTCAAACCCAAAGTCCAAAGCATAGGCTAGCCATTAGATTCTACCAGAAATTCTACCAACACTAATTTATATGGATTTTATAGCCCTGCAGTAAAAGCCATTTATTTCCATGAACTCTTTGCAACTAGAATTGTTTTTACAGAGTGCTCCGGTGAGTGGAACAAATATCTCATCTTATATATTCCTGCATCAGAATGTGTTTATCAATCAGGGTCTAAAACAGCAGGTGAAAAACTAGGGAGTTAGTGAGAAACGGTGCTTTCAGCAATAAGAGTGAAATAAGACTCAGTCCTTGGAGAATGAGCTGTGAGGGTCAGGTGTGGGAGATACCTGGACACGGTTTATTGATGTACTTAGGGAATATCCTTGGTATCCCTGGAAGACCACAAAGCCAAATTAGGCCTCCCCGCCACACCCACCCCAGGCCTAATTTCTAGATGGGGGAACAAATGAAGTTCTGGGGATTTCAGAAGGCAAAGTGTTAACAATAAATATACAGAAGAGATTAATCATAGGAAATCTTGATAATGGCTGCTGCTCGTGTAGAAACTTTCCATATAATATACAGAACCTCTCCTCCCTCCTGTGAGACTGATACTATAGTAGTATCAGCATCATTTTACAAACAGGGAAACTGAGGCCTCCTCACAACAGAAGAAAGGACTCCAACATCCTTTTCGGTTCTGGAAATGTGAACCTATAACCCTCATTTTTCAGTGAACGGTTGTTTTTATAAGTGCAATGATTACTCCGCACAGTAAGGGTGTTGGGTTTGTTCAGGGGACAGTACTTTAAGGTCCAATCACTTCCATACCTGGGAGTATGAATTGAACTGGACTCTCCACCAAATGCCCAAATTTGCTTCTGTAGCCCCAGTTCTGGAGCTTACCAGAAGGAGCCCTGTGAAAGTCTGATTTGGATTTGGAAGGGAGCACAGAGGCTACTGAGTCTGCCTGAAGCCAAGAGGAGGGAGGAGATGTGACCACAGTGGGAGGTTCAGAACCAAATGGGAGCTTGCACCTTTGGCTGCAAATCCAGTGTTCTTTTCACCACGCCACAAGGGCCACCCTGCCCTTGCCTCACCCAACCCCAACCCATACAATGTTTATCCTGGCCCTTGTGTCTTTTCCTCATACTCTTTACTTACGTACATGTCTGGATCTCTCTTCCCAAATTTCTTGTAACCCGACTCAAGTCTTTTCGAAGTGTGTGACATATTATACCCTTGACTGTTTCTGTCATTAAATGGTGACATGAACTGAACCTGGCATCAGGAAAATCTAGGTTCATTCTAATGCTGGTTAAGATATTTACTAGCTGTGGAGTTCTGGTCTTGTCAGTTAATCTCCACCTGCCTCAGTTTCTTCATCTCTAGAATGAGAGGCAGCTAGGTGGTTCACTGAATAGAGCACTAGGCCCTGAGTCAGGGAGGCTCCTCTTCCTGAGTTCAGATCTGTCCTCAGGCACTTACTAGCTGTGTGATCCTGGGCCTCAGTTTCCTCATCTGTCAGATGATGTGAAGAATGGGCAAGCATTCCAGAATCTTTGCCAAGAAAACCCCAAAGGGGGTCATGAAGAGTCAGACATGACCGAAACAGCTGAACAACAATAACAAAAGAATGGGAAGATTGGATTTAGTGGCCCTGAAGCTCTAAAATATGTCAAAATCTTCTGGCCCTACATCTATTATCCCATGATAAAAGGCCAGTGCTTTGGGGAAATGCATTGTCCCAACAAGCTGTTTGTCCACCAACCTGCCTGGTAAAAAACCTCTAGTTCTCCAGGATACATCACTGGCTAGAAGAGTTCACTCAGGCGCCTGGCATTCTGCTCCTGTCTCAGCCTCATTGATCTAAAAAAAATATCATTTCTCCTTGCCTTTGATACTTCTGAGGCTGTAATGGGGAATTCATTGGTCTGGAAACAGAGGGCCACCTTTGAATCTGAGTTCTTCTATTTCTGCTCTGCATGACTTTGAGCATAACTCTATACCTCGCTGGGTCTCACTGTCCTCATCTGGATGAGGAGGGATTTAGATGGCATGACCTTTGAGGTGTCTTCCATTTGTAAATTCTCTTCTCTTCTGCTCCTGCTTTGGATTCTCTGCACTTTCTGCCTCTGTCCTAGCTACCTCCTCACCCTGACGATGCCTTCACCCTGTGGGCCATTTCAAAGGGCAAGTTCCTGCCCAGAGCCTCCATTTGAGGAACTTCTCAGTCCAGCTCTGATCATTTTGTCCTCCTCTGCTCCAGAGTCTCCAGACCTCCACACTTTGTCCTCATCCCCTTCTACTTTCCTGTCCCCCATTGCCACCCTTCAGCTCTCTTTTAGGTGTTCTCTTCTTTCATTAGAATATAAGCTTTGCCAGGGGTGGCCTTGAGGCCACAGGTTCCCCATCCCTGGGTCTGTCTTTTCCCCCTTGTACTAGTGTTCCTAGCATTTACCACAGGTACAGGTACATACTAAATGCTTAAATGGTCTATCTATCTATATCTATCTGTCTATCTATCTATCTATCTATCTATCTATCTATCTATCTATCTATCT
>NW_020950758.1:5443353-5460815 GCF_900497805.2 Vombatus ursinus | reverse complement strand
ATCTATCTATCTATCTATCTATCTATCTATCTATCTATCTATCTATCATACTATGAGCCCAGGAACACCTTTTTACCTCAGAAAGGATTTTTCCCCACCCTAAGAGATTCCTTTAATTCCCCGCATAGCCCTCCCCCACTATGACACCATCCTTCCCACAATCCCCCATCTCAATCTTGCATAGAGCAAATTGCTTTTAGGAGCATCCTTTTATGCTAAGGATGTTGCAGGCTGTAATTGGGTTCATTCAAAAGCTCATGTTCCCAAGAGTGAAATGAGAGAGGCATGGCTATATGGCCAAATAATGTTCATCTGCCAAAAAGAAAAGCAATCTAGGGGTTTTAGTGGACTGAAAGTTCACCATATGCAAACAGGAGGTCTGTGTCACTGGATCACAAAATGCATAGAGGGGAATAAGTTAGGAATATTATAAAGAGAAGAGAAGGTTCTGAAAGCCAAATAGAGGATTTTACCCTGGTCCCAGAGCTGATGGGGAGCCCCTCAGGCTTGTTGAATGGAAGGGGGAGCAGTATGGTTAGACATGTGTTTTAGGACTGATTGGAGTGGGGAGAGACTTGAGCCCAGGAGACCACCCAGAAGGCTATGACTGTATTTCAGGCATGAGGTGATGGAAGACAGCAGCAGGGTGGGGGCAATGTCAGAGGTGATACATAGACCCCATGTAATGAAGCTAGGGAAACAAGACTCTGTAACTGACTGGATATGGAGGTGCTTCAGGAGAGCGATGAGTGGAGACAGACATTTAGTTGTGAGGCTGGGGGGTCTTGGAGGGGGGTGGTGCCATTGCCAATAATAACAAAATTAGGAAGCGGGGAAGATTTTAGAGGAAATGAGTTTGCTTTTAGACATGCTGCATTGAAGATGTCTTAAGCGGGATGTCTTAAACAGGATGCAGTCCAAGATGTCCAGCAGGCAGTTGGAGAAGCAGAATCATGGTCAGCAGAGAAGTTAGGGCTGGAAGTAGCTTTGAGAACCACTTGCATAGAGATGATACTTGAATCAATGGGAGCTGATGAGATCATACAGTGAAATAATATTGAGGGAGAAGAGAAGATGATCCAGGTTACCTCTGGTTAGTGGGTATGTGACCAGGATGAAGATATAGCAAAAGAGATCAAAGAGTACTCAGACATATAGAAGGAGAAGGAGGAGTGAGCAGTATCAGCAAGGTGTTGCTAGGAGGGAATGTCCAGGGGGAGAGGGTGATCAGCAGTGTCAAGGGTGGCCTTTCTAACAGTGCTCCTCCATTCCTGCCTGCCCAGAGGATTACAAGACTTTCTGCTGGAGGCTAGCAGTCAGTTGAAGGCTGATTAAGAGTTACAAACATTTGCTAGTTCTATGAAGTGGAGGCAGATGCCTCCATTATGCTTGCCTCCGAACAGGCTCACCAACATCTCCCTTCCCCACCCCACAACGTGGGCTGGCAGCAGGCAGAGCACCATGGGCATTGGCTGTTTCCCTAGTGATTTTAGCATCAGAGATGGAGAGCTGGAAGAGAGCTCAGAAGCTGCCTAGTCCAACCTACTTGTTTTATAGATTAGGAAACAGAGGCCCTTCATCTTGTCTCTTCTCTGTCTGCAGCATTGCTGGAGTCAGGGGAACCCAGAAAAGATTCGGTCCTGATGTTTCCTTGGAATGGATGACATCAGAACCTTAGAGACACAAAAACAGATCATGGGGCGGGGCACCAGGTCCCCCAGGTGGTAGTTCCAGCTCTTCAGGTAACGAGTCGGGCAGACTTCTGAAGCTCCCTCAATCCCTTTGACACTTAGTTTCCTCCTCTTTAAAATGGGAAGATTAGGGCTGCTTCGTCTTGGTACACAGACTGAGTCATATGACAAATGAGGTCCTTGGTTCAAAAATGGTCTTAATAGCAGAGTTCTGGCCACATGCGAGCAGATTTTATGATTTTTGTCCTTTTCATCTAATCAGTAGTGCCATGGGTGTGTTGTGTGTGGGGGGAGTTGATTCCTCTAACCCCCAGGCTTCAGCCCCCAACCTTCAGCCCATATGTCAATCCAAAGTATGTTACTGGGCCCTTCAGGCAACAGGAAAGGCATTTAGGTATATGGTCAAATTAAAAATGGGACTGATTGATTGACAGAAAGAGAAGGGGGGAGGATGGCTCCTCTTGCTGTAGCCACCCCCCCCACACACACATACACACATGTTCAGACTCACATAGCCCTTCCCACACTCCTCTCTACACTAACAGAAACCCTTAGATTGTGGTAGGATGCCTCAGTCTGTACTTGAGCTGGAGCAATCTGAATCTCAGCACATTCCCAATATCTCCTTGGAGAGATATTGGGGAAGTGCTGTCCCCAGATGTCATCCCTTCTTTAGATGCCATTTTTTTTTTCACACTGAGACAATTGTGTGAGGGCATTCATCTCAGAGAACATTTTGCTTCCCCTCACACATTCTTCTGATGAGGAAAGAAACCCAGACAGGGCAGGGGATTTCTTTGGAGCCACCTACAGTGTCCAAGCTAGGATCAGAAGCCAGGTCTCCTGACTCCCAGTTAACTGCTCTTCTCGTTACATCAGGCTGGCTGTCTGTAGTGTGTGGTATTATATTTATAATAGATTAAATTGATTATGACAGTATTAAACAATACAAAATCTGTCATTACCGTGGACACCTGGGCATGTGCATGTATGATTTTGTCCAGACAAAAGAGTTTCTGTTTCATGTCTTTTCTTCACTTCTTCTCTCCCCTGAATGGCAGCACCTGCTGTAGACACTATTCTGAATTGGGAGGCAGAGGTCTGTGTTCGAATCCTGCCTCCTCTGCTAGTAGTACTGTTACCATTCCTGGTTCTGAGACCTTGGGCAAGTCACTTCCCTCTGAGCCTTGGTTTCCTCCTCTACAAAAGGAGAGACGTGAACTTGATGGCCAAAGGTTCCCTGTCACACTGGCGCTCTATGCGGGATGGATGGGTTGTGCTGAGTAAGGGGCTAAGGATGCAAAGGGGGTATGAGAGAGGAGAGAGGATGTAGGAACATGCATGGAGAAGCTGATCCAATTGCCAAAGATAGTGACGAGTCAGGAATAATGGCTGTTAGTGAAAAGGCAGCTGAACTCCTCTATCCAACTTTGTTTCATTTAAAAATTCCAAATGGAAACAAAGAAAGCATCTGAGTACAGAGGGAAAATGGGCTCCTGGCCCTGGGGCCAAAAGAGCTAGGCTTGAATCTTAAATCTGCTTCTATTCATTCCTGGGTGACCTTGTTAAATTCCTTTCCCATCGCTGAGCCTCAGTTTGCTGATTTATAAAATAGGGGAGTTGAGCAAGATGACGTCTAAAGATGACCTTCTTGCCTCTAAGTGTTGTGTTGACTCACGGGGTTGCTGTGAAACTCAAATGAGACAATAGATGGGAAAGCTATCTATCAATTAATCAATCAAGCAAGATTTATTGAGCATCGGCTATGTGCCAGGCACTGTGCTAAGGCTGAGACTACAGTGGCTAAGAACAACACAATTCCTGTTGGTCAGGAGCTTGCATCCATCCCCAGGGCAGAGACAGCAGGGGCACACAGAGGGACATAAAGAATAAATACCAAACCAATTCATGGCAGTTAATAAGGAGGCCGAGCAGTTGGGAGACCAGGGCAGGCTTCTGAAATTGGAAAGGGTCGTCACTGTATGAAGTGCATCCTGAAAGAAGAGAAGGATCCTCTAAGGGTGAGGAGAGGAGGGAAGACATTCCAGGCAGAGGGAAGGTATGGAAACAGTGGGATGGAGAGCGAGACTGGAGAACGTGGGAAGGCGAATGATAGGCAGTGAGGCTGGAAAGAGAATTCCAGACCAGCTTGTGAAGACCTGTAAAAGTCAAACAGAGCAGATTTACTCCCAAAGGAAATAGGGAGCCACTACTTATTGAGTAGGGGAGTGACATGGGCAGACATATGCCCAAAGAAATCAGCAACAAAATGCCTTGCAGTCCATCCAGCACTATATACATGTAAATGCCAATTATTATTGCATTTTGGTGGTAGGAGGTAGAATTGTTACCTCACAGGTAACAATATTAGCTGAAATGTATATAGCATTTTAACATGTGCCAAATACACCTGGCCCTGTCACCCACTAACTCTGGGAAGCTTGGCAGGTCATTTCACCTCTAGTTTCCTCATCTGTAAAATGAAGAAGTTGGTATTTTGACTTTGACACTGTTTTATACTCTAAACATTAGATGCCATGAGCATCTACTCTGAGCCTCATCCTAACCCTGAGAAGTAGGCAGGTCAAGTGGAAGCCCCAAAAGGGCCAAACCCTGCTTCTTCTTCCCTCCCCATTCTGCAAATGAGGGACCCATCCTTCCAGACTGTAAGTAAACTTGCTCAGGAATAATAATAATAATAATGATGATGATGATGATGATATGGGACCTACTATGTGCCAGGCCCTGTGCTAAGCATTTTGCAATGATCTTATTTGATCCTCTCAATGACCCTGCAAGGTAGGTGCTCTGATTGTCCCCATTTTACAGCTGAAGAAGCTGAGGCAGACAGAGGCTAAGTGACTTGCCCAGGGTCACACAGCTAGGAAGCGTCTGAGGCCAGATTTGATAACCCTTGCATTTTATAGGTGAAGCAAATGAAATCTAGATAGGACAAAAGCCTTATCTGAAGTCATATAGGATGTAGGGAGTTGGGTTAGCATAGGAAGCCAGGACTTCTGAATCCAAAACCAGAGCTCTTAACATTATCCTTCATGCTACAATTAGTATCATTACTATTATTGTTATTGTTAACAAATTTCTAATAACAAAGGACAGGGCTACAGGTTGTTGTCAGGGCTCACATCTTTCAGTTATCATCAAACCACTCTATCCCACCCCCACTCCCAGCCTTGCTTACATGAACTGATGAATACAGAAGATGATCCAGCCCCTGCAATTGGTCTTACTGCATCACCCTCCATCACTCCCTCTGCCTGTCACCATGGAAACCATTGATGAGAGAATTCTGTACCAAGTCAAGCCTGAAGGAAGATTGTCTAGTGCTTTGTTGGGGGAAGGGGAGGAGTGTTCCCTCCCCTCCTCTCCCTCAGAGTAGCTGTCTTCCTCTGCGGGGGATTTCTCACTGGTTACTGGATGTTTTGCTTGGAGACTGGTGAAAAAAGAGGTACGCAGAGAGGAGATAAAAGAAAATTCTGAACATCACATATAGGCATAACTGTTTACATGTAAATGCAGATGTAGTTAAACCAAACCTCTAGAAATGACTTGGTGAGTGCTCCCTGATACTATAGTCAGTCCCCAGTGGCTGAGTCTCTCTACCTTGTGTGCCCAGCTGTGTTCATTGCTGGTCTATCCATCAATCAGTGAATCACCGAACACTCATGAAGCTCCGACTCTGTACCAGAGGTTGTGCTGGAGATAAAGACAGATGATGATGACGATGATGATGACCCCTGCTCTCAAAGAGCAATTCTGGAGATCACGTCTCCAACCTGGCCCTGTTTGCTGCTGCTGCTGCTGATGATGATGATGATGAAGATGGTGATGATGATGGTGGTGATGATGGTGATGATGATGGTGATGATAGTTATTACTTATATAATACTTTAAGGTTTGCACAGCACTTTGCAAATATTGATTCATTTAAATCTCACAACACCCCGAGGGGTATTCTTTTTATCTCCATTTTACAGATAAGGAAAGTGAGGCTGATAGAGGGCAAGTTATTTGTCCATGGCCACACCGCTATTAAGTATCTGAGGCTGTATTTGGAGTCAGTTCTTCTTGACTCTAGGCCTGGCACTCTGTGCACTATGGCACCCCCTAGCTGCCCCAAGAAGCTCATAAGCTAGATTGTGACCTAAGACGCAGATAGGAGATCCAAGCTCTGTTAACAGTGATCCTTCACACTATGTAGTCCTTTATACTTTTTTATTTTTATTTATTTATTTTTAATATGTATTTTTAAAACTTTGGGTTACAAATTTTCTCTCTTCCTCCCTCCCCACCCACCCTCATTGAAAAGGCAAGCAACTCAATACAGGTTATAGATATGTAGTCATACAAAACACTTCCATAGTAGTCATGCTGTGAAAAACTAACTCTATTTCCCTTAGTCCTATCCTACCCTTCATTTATTCTATTCTCTCTTTTGACCCTGTCCCTCCTCAGAAGTGTTTGCTTCTGATTATCTCCTCCCACAATCTGTCCTCACCTCTATCAACCCCCTGCTCCATTATCCCCTTCCCCCCTTATTTTCCTGTAAGGTAAGATAGATTTCCATACCCCATTGTGTATGTTATTCCCTCCTTAAGCCAAATCCTATGAGAATAAGATTCATTTATTCCCTCTCACCTTCCCCCATTTCCCCTCCACTGGAAAAACCTTTTCTTGTCTGTTTCATGTAAGATAATTTACCCCATTCTACCTCTCCCTTTCTTCTTCTCCCAGTATAATCCTCTCTCATGCCTTAATTTTATTTTCCAGATATCACCCCTTCATCTTCAACTCACCCTGTGCCCTCAATCTATCTATCTATCCATCCATCTATCTATCTATCTATCTATCTATCTATCTATCTATCTATCTATCTATCTATCTATCTATACATATACTTTTTCCCTCCTACTACCCCAATACTGACAAAGGACTCATGAGTTACAAATATCATTTTTCCATGAAGGAATGTAAACAATTCAACCTTAATAAGTCTCTTATGATTTCTCTTTCCTGTTTACCTCTTCCATGTTTCACTTGAGTCTTGTATTTGAAAGTCAAATTTTCTATTTAGCTCTGGTCTTTTCATCAAGAATGCTTGAAAGTCCTCTATTTCACTGAATGACCATTTTTTTCCCTGAAGGATTATACTCAGTTTTGCTGGGTAGGTGATTCTTGGTTGTAATCCTATCTCCTTTGCCCTCTGGAGTATTATATTCCATGCCCTTTGGTCCTTTAATGTAGAAGCTGCTAAATCTTGTGTTATCCTGATTGTGTTTCCACAACACTTGAATTGTTTCTTTCTGGCTGCTTGCAATATTTTCTCCTTGACCTGGGAAGTGTTTTATAGTTTTAAAATCCCCAGGGATTCCTCTTAAGAGCCCTGGGAGGGAAGCAGAGAAGATATTGTGAATTCCATTTTGCAGGTGAGTGACTTATTTTCCTCCAGGTTACACAGCAAGTCATAAGTAGAGGTATAGTTTGAACCCAGGTATAATGGCTTTTAGTCCAAGGCTTTCCCACTGCCACACAGCTGCCTGCTGCAGAGAGTGGCTTCCCCTTCCCCACTAAAGTCCTCTGACAGCTTGCTCAATTCCAGTGGTCTCAGTTCCAATGAGTTAATGCCCCCACCTGTCAAGTCCTCCTTTGGTCAAACCTCATTTGCAGTATTCTGGTCAACTTTGGGGACTGAGATCATGAAAGACATTGATAAAAGAGGGGGAATGACTAGGATGGGGAAGACCTCAGGTGTCAAAATTTGCAAGATGACAACCCATAGACTTGTCAGGGGTTAGACATTTCACTTAAATACTTGAAACTAGGTTATTGAGTTTTTGACAGGTATGTCACAGAGATTGGACTTTCCCAGAATAAGGTCAGGAGTGTCTACCTATGATGAATTTTCTTCACCTGTAGTGGAAATGTCAAAGGGCAAAATTCTAACTCCTAAGATGTTTCATTTTCACAAGGATGACGGGGAGTATTATGCCCTCTTGCCCTCCCCCCCTACTCTTGCCTCAAAGAATCCCTCAGTAGGAGGAAAAATTATGAACTGACCCCAGCGGGGCCACCCTAAGGAGAGCAAGACCTTACTGACTGTGGTCAAACTCTTTTTTATGCCATCCAATGTGCTAATGACTACCATTCCTCTCATTCCTATCCTGCCCAGAGCCCATTTGGAGTCTTCCGACCAGGTCTGGCTGCTGAGATTATGACAGACCTTGATAAGATGGAAAGCAACCAGGATGGGGAAGGCCTTAAGTCCACATTATGTGAGGAAATAGTTTAAAGAACTGTTGCGTGTTCAGCCTAAAGAAAAGAAGCGTCAGCAGATGAGAAAGCTGTGTTTATGTATTTGAGAGGTTTATGAGGCAGTTAGGTGGTGACAGGGCATCTAGGCAGCACAGTGGATAGAGCACATGTCCTGGAGTCAGGAAGATCTGAGTTCAAATCTGGCCTCAGACACTTACTAGCTGTGTGACCTTGGGAAAGTCATTTAACCCTGTTTGCCTCAGTTTCTTCATTTGCAAAATGAACTGGAGAGGGAAATGGAAAAACATTTCAGTATTTCTGCCAAGAAAATGCTTATTGAATGACTGGCAAAGTACTTTCTCACATTCTCTCCCTTGAGCCTCTGAGTGTGGTCTGGTAGGGAGACTAGATCATAGGCAGTCTATGTGACCCAGTGGATAGTGTTGGACTTGGAATGAGGAAGACCTGAGTTCAAATCTCCTCTCTGGAATGTCTTAACTGTGTGACCCTGGTTTAGTTGCTTATACTTTATGGGCCTTAATCCCTTCTGAAAAATCAAGGGATTGGATTTGACCTCTCAGGTCTCTTTGACCCCTAAATCTAAGGTCCCCTGACTGTAGGAGGGTGATTATGGTAGCGACTGCCATTGGGACAGCAGTGAGCACTTCTGGAGTTCTTTAAAGCTGCCTCCTTTGATCTTTGTAATGACACTGTGATGTAAACACTATGATTGCTTTCAGTATGGATGAGGATTTAGAAGTTCTGAGGTCATTAACTGTGTGACTGTGCGCAAATTGCTTCATCTCTCAGAATCTCAGTTCCCCATCTTCATAGTGAAGGGGTTGACCTACCTTGCCTCTAAATCTATGATCCCCAAATCCCCATTTCACAGTTGAAGATACTGATCCCCTCAGAGTGTAAGTGACTTAGCTGAGGTGTATTTCTCTATTCCCCAGAGTCCCACACTTACTCAGTATTTGAGACAGAATTTGAACCCTGCCCTTTGGGACTCCCAAATCCACCCTTCTAGCCAGCTTTTGGACTGGAACCTTAGAAACCACCTAGTTACAAATGCCCCTTCCTCACACAGCAGACATGTTGTCTCCCAGTGAAATGATGTTCAAGAGCAGGGCCTCAGACATCTGGCCCTCCTAAGAGCCAAGCACAGGGACCACAAGGAGACCTTCTTTTTGAAAAGAGTATTTCATTTTTATCCAATTACACGTAAAGACAATTTTAAACATTCATTTAAAAAAATTTGAGTTCCAAATTTTCTCCCTTTCCCCTTCCCCTCCCTCCCTAAGTTGGTAAGTGATTTGATATAGGTTATGTATGTCAATTATGTAAAATATTTCTGTATTAATCATGTTGTGAAAGAAGAAATAGAACAAAAGAAAAAAATTGTGTAAAAATAAAGTGAAAATATTATACTTTGATTTGTATTCAGACTCCATCAGTTCTTTCTTTGGAGGTGGATAGCATTTTCCATCATGTGGCCTTTGGAATTGTCTTGGATCATTGTATTGCTGAGAAGAGCTAAGTCTATCAAAACTGGTCATAACACAATGCTGCTGTTACTGTGTACAATGACCCTCCTGATTTTGCTCACTTCAGTTTGCATCAGTTCATGTAAGTCTTTTCAGGTTTTTCTGAAATCTGCCTGCTTGGCATTCTTTATAGCACAATAATAATCCATCACAATCATATACCACAACTTGTTTAGCCATTCCCCAGTTGATGGGCATCCCCTCAATTTTCATTTGTTTGCCATCACAAAAAGAGCTGCTATAAAGATTTTTGTACATGTGGCTCCTTTACCCCTTTTTATGATTTCTTTGGGATACATATCTAGTAGTAGAGAATTTTCTGATGGAATCTCCTCTGACCACCTTCTTCATTATCTGATTAAAGAAGGTTAGCCTTGCTCTGCTTGGCCCCTGAGAGTTAAACCAGGAGTGATGAGTGGATGGGCCAGAGAGGCAAAATGAGGGCTCTCCAAGCCTACTTTGAGTGAGGATGGGTGCAGCCTCCGTGCAGAGCTTCAAGCAGAGCTGAACTGGTGGTCTGCTGAATATTTGGCATAGGGAATTCTTGCTCAGGTTTGGTGCAACTGACTGCTGATGTCCCTCCCATCTCTGCTATCCTAGGATTTGGGGAGCTTATACAACTGACATGAACGCAGCCTAGTGTATTAGCTCTTCTACCCTCTAGATGTGTGACCACAGGAAAGGTCCTAAGTTCTCTGAACCTCAGTCTCTACCTCTGTCAGAGGAGCCAGACTAGAACACCTTTAAGGCTGTCCTCTATCTACCATTTTACATTGTGTGGCCTAAGAGCCGTTCTATCCCAGGATTCTTATGAAACACTATTTGTAAAGCATTTGATTCATTGCTGGTCACATAGTAGGTGCTGAACAAATGTAGGTTTCTTTCTTTTCTCCTCCCCATCATGATGTAGTAGAATGAAAACCGTATCTGGACTCAGAGAGCTTAGGTTCAAATCCTACTCCATTGCTTATTACCCGTGCAACCTTGACAAAGTCTTTGTGGCTTTTAGATTCCTCTTCTGTAAAATGAGATGGTTGGATTAGGTGACCTCTAAGGTCCCTTTAAATCTATGATACTGTGAAGTTTTAATAGGAGATAGAACTGGAACATGGAACAACTGTCTTATGATGCTCTGCCTTCCTCTTTCAAGTCATGTCCACTGACTTAAGTTAAGTAATTGGATTTTACCTTTATCGGCTGGAACCACCTCCTGAAGAGCCAGAGAGAAGAAGCTTGGCTCTAGCCCCACCCATCCGTGACTCTACAGGCGTTGGTGGTGACCTAATTATCAGGTGGAACTGGCTGTCCTCAATTGCTGTCTAGTGACTCAGAAATGTCTTATACCTGGCCTGATGAAATGATGTTTATCTCCACTTTGAGATGAGGCTCTCCCTGCACAAATCTGGGATTAGTGAGCTATCTGCCTGCCCTGATCTGTGCTGCTAGGTGATACTGTAGCCTCTCACAATGTAGCCTGCAGTGACTGGGGAGAAGTTTGTGATTGATTCCAACTGGAGATGATGAAGTCAGAACCATTTGTACGAACTCTTGTGGCAGATGCAAGTCAGCTGCTCAGTAGAGGCTTGATTCTTTCTGATGCATTCCTTCGTCATTTATCTTATTTACTTTTTGTCCTATACACTCAAATTATATTTTCCTTTAATGTATCTCTGGGCATCATCATTTTTGTCTTTATATCTTTAACAGGTAGCAAAATGCCAAGTAAATAGTTGGTGCTTAGTAAATAAATGTTAGTCTAATAAATGAGGAGGTCTAACCTCATAACACATGGAACTGTCTGGCATAGTCCAAAAGGCACTGGATTTGAAATCTCAGGATGTAGGATATGCTGCTGATTAGCTGTGTGACATTGGACAAGTCTAGGATTCAGTTTCCTCATGTATAAAGTGGGTTGGATTAGTTGACTTCTAAAAGTCCCTTTTCACTCTAACTCCATGATCCTAGGACACTAAGATTCTCATTTCACAGATGAGAAAACCGAATCCCAGAGAGGGGAGCTGACTTACCCAGTGTCACGCAGGAAATATATGGCAAAACCAAGACCTGAACGCAGACTTTCTGCTACCATACCTAGCACTATTCCCACGGCAACACTCTAGTTTCCAATAACATTGCCATTGAGTGGTTCTGGTATTGACTTTAATCCTAAAACATTATTAGAGGAAAGTGACTTGCCAAGAGACCAAAGAGTCACTGTCTAAAGTGGGAGACAATCATCTACCATTGAAGAGCAGCTCACCTGCTGTCCAATAGCCTGGATAGAACCAATATGGGCAGGCCTTATGAGGGGTAGGGGTTTCTGGCGCTGACTTTTTGAAGAAGGATTACTCAAATAACTCCCCAGTCACTCCCTAGTTGGGCCTGACTTTGGCCTCATGGAGCTCCATAGCGGGACCACATTAGCCGTGTAGAAGACTGGAAGCTTGATTCCAGTGCTTGAGAGGCCTGGCCATCCTGTCACCTAGGTTGTTTCCATCTCAATGAGGACATGCACATGGAAATGTAATTGCATATGATGAGCTCCCTCAGGTAGCTCACAGAAGTTTGGTGTGACACAGGACATTGCTAAAATACTGACATTTTACTGGGAACATTATGTGAGAAATGAATATTTCTCTCATATTCAATAACTAACTATTATATTAGGACCAAGGTTTTTCTCCTTTTCTACTTCCTTATCCAGAAATTTCTCTTAGAGATTTCCCCAGGTCAAGATCTAATCAGACGATAAAAGAAATTCTGAGTTTAGTCTAATGGGCGTATTCCTGCTCCTTGTGTTTGCTCAGATAGGTCTGGGAAAATGTGGATTCTCCCGATTATCAAGATAGGTATCTGGAAATTGATGTCTCTTTGACCAAGATTTGAGTGACCTATGCCACATACCTCAAAATAGCCCACTACCCATCTCATTAACCAATCAGAAGTGCTTAGGCATCCCTCAGGAACACCTCCTCTTTGAAGGGCATATCAACTGTGACCCCACCACTATTAGAGGTCTTTGGTCTAAGAGAGGTGGCCAAATGACCGTCCTTTTATTGACAACCTGCTGGTCTTATTAATAAAATGATTCAAGTACCCAGAAACTATGTCTCCCAAGCTTTTTAATTCTCATAATTGGAACCAATCAATTTACAAGTGTTCATTAAATACCTACTATATTCTAGGCACTGCACTCAGCATTGAGTATAGCGTTAAAAAAAAAATAAAACACAACTCCAAGAACTTTGCAATGTAGTTGGGGAGAGAGCGTGTAGATATATGAATACACCCACCCACACACATACATATACATATAAGTGTGTGTATATATATATATATGCAAAGCAAATAGGATATTAAATAAATAAAAAATTGATGAATAAACAAATTAATAAGTAAACAATCAAATCAATAAACATTCATTAAGCTTCTACTATGTTTCAAGCACTGTGCTAATTGCTGGGGATACAAAGAGTTGGAAGCCAGTCCCTGTCCTCAAGGAACTTATAATCTAATGGGAGAGATAATGTGCAGACAAATATATACGAAGCAAACAATGACAGGATAAATAGGAAATAACTAACAGAGTGAGGGGACCAGAATTAAGAGGGCTTGGATAAATAAGCCTTACAATAAAAATTGTGATTTGACAACCAAATTACAAATAAGTAGATGAGCAAGTCAATAGATGAGTAAATAACAGATGAAAAATAAATAAAAGAAATGGACAAGCATGGGCCAGGCACTCTGCTAGGAGCCAGCTTTAAAAATGAAACAAGCTTAATTCTAATGGGGGAGATTTTACACATCGACAATTAAATTCTAAACTACACAAAATAGTTGTCAGCTATGGGGAGGATCACAAATTCCCTGTAGGAGGTGGCATTTAGCTGAGATTGGACAGAAGCTTGGGATCCAATGGGGCAGTGAGGAGGAATGAGTATCCACATTATGTTACTCTTTACAAGCAGCTAGGTGGCATGATACATAGAGTACTAGAATAAAGCCCGAGTTCAAATCTTGACTCCTGACACTCTCTAGCTGTATGACCCTGAGCAAGTCTCATAACCCATCTGTCTCAGTTTCTTCTTCTGTAAGGTCAGGATAATAATAGTACCCACCTCATAATATTATTGTAAGGCTGAAATGAGATAACTGATAAAAAAAAATCCTTTGCAAACTTGAAATGAAATCCCATAAAATGCCACCTATTATTATTAAGATTACTGTTATTATTATCATTGATCTGTAAGGATATGAGGGTAAGCCTTGTTTGAGAAGGGAGATGACAGCATCCTTTGGAACCAAGCTAACACCACCCTGGAGTTCTCAACACGTTTTGAGCTCCTTCTTTCCAGAGGAGGAAAAGGAAATGGTCAGAGGCACTAGAAATCCAGTCTAAGACCTATGAGTGTGTTATTAAGTTGGGAGCTGAGAAGTGATTTAGTGAATGCCTCTCAATGCTTTCAAGAGCATCAGGAGGAGACTGAGGCCCCACTTATTTTGGTTTCCTCGAGAAAAGAAGATATTTGTGGCTAATAGAGTTTGGGTTCAAGGTAATGGAGTGGTAATTGCATGTATAAGGTAATCATCCAGTGAGAGGCTTTCTAGGGGTTGGGTAGGTAATGCCTCCAATGCAGTCAGGGAGGATGGAAGCTTCTTAGATCCTAGTGACCATTCAGATGGATGCTCTATCATTCTCTCCTGAAAGGATAGGCCAACCTCTAGCCCAGCCCATGCCCTCACTGATAACTTTCTTCTTTTTTTAACTTTTTTTATTTTTTTTAAGGCAATTGGGGTTAAGTGACTTGCCCAGGGTCACACAGCTAGTGTCAAGTGTTGGTCTGAGGCCGGATTTGAACTCAGGTCCTTCTGACTTCAGGGCCAGTGCTCTATCCACTGCACGATCTAGCTGCCCCCCTCACTGCTAACTTTTCTGAGAAAATGGAAAATATCAGTTGTGGACCCCCTTCTTGCCAACTCCATACTTCGCAGTGGTTCTTCCTTTTCCTCCTCCTTCTCAAAGCTCACTTTTCCATCACTGCTAAGTCCTAGCTCCTCCTGTCTTCTATAAGACCTGATGATTCGTCAGCCATCCCACGTCTTGTAGTCATGTGAGCTCTCCCTCTCTGAAGCTTGTGTGGCAGGGTAGAAATCCTCAGAATTTGTTCCCAGACCCCACATTTCCCATTCCTCCATTGCGGTCCTCTTCCCCTACTGTCCCTCTTGGCCCCAAATCTCACTTTAGTCTGATTTCAAGCCTGAGAGCCTGTTTGGTCCTCATATCCCCAGTGCCTAACACAATTCTTGGCACATATGATTGTCACCTGATTGACTGATTTGTCTCTTAGGCCCCCAGAAGCCATTTTATACCTTCTCTCTTGGTCTTCAGATTTCTCACCATGAGTTCTTTGTCCAGTTTCTTTTCCTTTATCGGGCCCTGATCTCTTGTCTCTAACAAATATTCATTCATTCTTTCTCACATTTGGGTACCAGATCTCAGTCTAGTCCCTGTTCAGATCTGGGAAGCTCTAACACTTGAGAATCCAATTTTTTCTTTCTTCTGGGACCCAGATGTTGATCTAGAAATCAATTCAGCAAGGATTTATTAAGCATCTACTATGTGCTCAGCACTGTCCTGGGAATTGGGGCTACAGAGACAAAAATGAGTCTATGCCGGCCCTCATGGAGTTCTGACCCAGGTTTCATATCTCCCAGACACTGGTCCTTTCCCCATTTCTTGGAGCCAGATAAAAGACTACTTCCTGTTCAGGTCTAAGAATTTTCAGACCCCCAGAAGTCAGCTCTCTTTGTCTGCCTCTGTCTCTCTGTCTCTTCTTATCTAACTGGGACTTGACATATAACTTAAACCCCTTGAGACCTTGAACTCCATCTACTCTGAAGCCAGGTAGTTCTTTTCTGGCTCCTTCTTTCTGGAAGCTGGGCCCTCACCAAGGCTCCTCTTGGCCCCCAGTTCTCTTATCTCTCAGGGATCCTAAGACTGCTCCTCTCAAGTCCCAGATTCCTGGTTCCCCAATCCCAGTTATAGCTTCCCTGGAGGGTCTCAGATTTCTCCTCTCTTTTAGTTACCAGTTATTACTCCTCTCAGATGTGGGAGATACAACTTCACTTGATCTCCATCACCTGATCTTCAAAATCCTGACCTTCAATTTTCCAAACACTATTTTAAAAAACATTATCTCTGATTTCCCTAGGACTAGGGCTTAGCCTGGCCTTCTTTTCCTTTGGGTTCAGATTTCAGTTCTCAAATTCCTTCTAGACACTGGTTAGTCTCTCCTTTGGGACTCGGGTCTTGACCAAGGCTTCTGAATCCTCAGAAATCAATATTCTTGTTGCCTGGTTCTCTGTCTCTGGCACCCAGATTCTTGTTTGGTTCTTTTATTGGAGCCCAAACCTCCCAGCTCCTTCAGGAGCAATTTTTTTCTGCTTACTCAGATCTAATTTGAATCCTGCATTAGAACCAGAACATCTGGCAGTCCAGCTCTCCACCGAGCACATCCCTCATGTCCACTTGTCACTGACGCTTAAATGAGATATTAATTAAACTAACATTTAATTAAATGCTATATTAAATTATACTTCTTTGGCCTTAAAGTAAATGTGTCTAAAACAGAACTCATTATGCTTATTTTTTGTTTGATTTTTGCTTTTTGGTGAGGCGATTGAGGTTAAGTGGCTTGACCAGAGCCACACAGCTCGTAAGTGTTATATGTATGATGTTGGATTTGGATTCAGGTTCTCCTGACTCCAGGGCCAGTGGTCTATCCACTGCACCATGAAGCTGCCTCCTCCCCCCGTTATCTTTCCTTCCAACCACCCGCCACCTCCTACCTTTGCTATTACTGTAGCCGTCTACACTGCCATCCTCTCACGACCCCAGACTCACAACCTAGGGGTCACCTTGGACTGCACATTTTACTTACCCCCATGTCCAATCTGTTGCCAAGGCCTGTTGACTTCACCTTTGTAACACATCTGGAATCCACCTCCATCTCTCTCCTTTGACGATGCCATCACTCTGGTGTGGACCCTCCTTACCTCATGACTAGACAATGGCAATAGCTGCCATTGGGTCTGTACGCCTCCAGTCTCTTCTCACTCTAAATCCATTCTCCATTCAGTCAGCAAAATGATTTTCTGAAGGTGCCTGTCTGACCTTGTGACTTCTGCTGCTCATGAAATTCCAGTGACTCTTTATCACCTCTAGGATCAAATACAAAACCTTCTGTTTGGCACTCAAAGCCCTTCATAACCTAGATCCTTCTAGCTTTCTAGTTTTCTTCCATCTGGCTCCCCACTAGGTACTCTCTGATCCAGTGACACTGGACTTCTTGCTGTTCCATAAGACACTCCATCTTTCAGCTCCAGGGAATTTATCTGACTGTCTGTCATGTCTGGAATTGTACCCCTTCCTCATCTCTGCCTCTTGGTTTTCTGGGTTTCCCTTCCTTCAAGTCCCAACTATAATCCCACCATTAATGGAAGCCTTTTCAGACCTCTCTTAATTTTAATATCTTCTCTCTGTTAATTATTGCCTACTTATTCTATATATAGCTCATTCATATGTATTTGATTGAATTCTGTCTCTCCCAGTAAAGTGTGAGCTTCTTGAGGGTAGGGACTGTTTTATTTTTGTCCTCTTTTTCTTTGCATCCATAAAGTTTTATTGTTTTTTTAATTAATTAATTAATTTTTAGTTTTCAACATTCACTTCCACAAGATTTTGAGTTCCAAATTTTCTCCTCATCTCATCCCTTCCCCAAACCCAAGACAACATGCATTCTGAATACCTTTTCCCCTAATCTGCTCTCCCTTCTATATATACCTCTCCCTTTCTCCTTCTCTCAGTATAATCCTCTCTCATGCCTTAATTTTATTCTCCAGATATCACCCATCCATCTTCAACTCACCCTGTGCCCTCTATCAATCTATC
>NW_020950758.1:5370385-5443343 GCF_900497805.2 Vombatus ursinus | reverse complement strand
ATCACCCATCCATCTTCAACTCACCCTGTGCCCTCTATCAATCTATCTGTACATATAATTTTTCCCCTCCCCTAATACTGACAAATGTCTCATGAGTTACAAATATTATCTTTCCATGATGGAACGGAAACAGTTCAATCTTAATAAGTCCCTTATGATTTCTCTTTCCTGTTTACCTCTCCATGCTTCTCTTGAGTCTTGTATTTGAAAGTCAAATTTTCTATTCATCTCTGGTCTTTTCATCAAGAATTCTTGAAAGTCCTCTATTTCACTGAATGTCTATTTTTTCCCCTGAAGGATTATGCTCACTTTTGCTGGTAGGTGCTTCTTGGCTGTAATCCTATCTCCCTTGCCCTTCAAAATATCACATTCCAAGCCCTTTGGTCCCTTAATGTAGAAGCTGCTAAATCCTGTGCTATCCTGATTGTGTTTCCACAATACTTGAATTGTTTATTTCTGGCTGCTTGCAATATTTTCTCCTTGACCTGAGAACTCTGAAATTTGTCTACAATATTCCTAAGGGGTTTTTCTTTGGGAACCTCTTTCAGGAGGTGATCAATAGACTTTTTCAATTTCCATTTTGCCTTCTGGTTCTAGAATATCAGGGCAGTTTTCCTTGATAATTTCTTGAAAGATGATGTCTAAGCTCTTTTTTTTTTGATCATGACTTTCAGATAGTCCAATAATTTTTAAATTATCTCTCCTGGATCTATTTTCCAGGTCAGTTGTTTTTCCAATGAGATATTTCACATAGTCTTTTATTTTTTTCATTCTTTTGGTTCTGTTTTACAATGTCTTGATTTCTCACAAAGTCACCAGCTTCCAATTGCTCCATTCTAATTTTTAAAGAAATATTTTCTTCAGTGAGCTTTTGGACTTCCTTTTCCGTTTGGCCAATTTTTCTTTTTAAGGCATTCTTCTCCTCATTGGCTTTTTAGATCTCTTTTGTCATTTGGGTTAGTCTATTTTTTTAAGGTGTTATTTTCTTCAGTATTTTTTTGGGTCTCATTTGGCAAGCTGTTGACTAGTTTTTCATGATTTTCTTGGCATCACTCATTTCTCTTCCCAGTTTTTCCTCTACTTCTCTTACTTGCTTCTCAAAATCCTTTTTGAGCTCTTCCATGGCCTGGAACTGATTCATATTTTTCTTAGAAGCTTTGGATATAGGAGCTTTGACTTTGTTGTCTTCTAGTTGTATGTTTTGATCTTCTTTGTCACCAAAGAAAGATTCTATGGTCTGACTTTTTTGTGCAGTTTGCTCATGATCACAGCCAATTACTTGAGTTATAAACTGTTTGTTAAGGTAGGGGTCTACTTCCAGTGTGGAGAATGTGCTATCCCAAGCTTCAGGGGTTTTGTGCAGCTGTTTTCAGAGATACTTCTAGGGACTTGTAAATTTTCAGTTCTTCCAAGGTGGTATGATCAAGGGCGAGGTGTTTACTCCTTTCCTGGTCTGTGCTCTGATCTATGAGTGACCACAAACACTCTTTTCTGCCTTGGAACTGTGAGGAGGATTCCCTCTCCACCACCACTACAAGCTCCATCACACCGGCACTCCTCCTCACCCCAGGATCACCACCTAGAACTGTGACCCAGATCCAAGCAGGGGCAAAGCAAGAGAATCCTGTTTCTGCACCAACAAAGAGATCCTGTAATCCTCCTCTGATCAGTCACTTAATTCCCCCACAATCTGTGGGCTAGAAGCTCTAGAAGCAGACACCACTGTGGGATCATACTGGGGACTGGGGCTGGGACTGAGCTTCTCTCTCACCATGGTCACAGAGCTTTCCTACTGACCTTCTAAGTTATCTTTGACATTTGTGGGTTGAGAAGTCTGGAAACCCACCACAGCTGCCCATTATTCAATCCCCTGAGGACTGCTCCAGGTTTGCTGAGGCCTGGTCTTTGACTGAGCACCCACACTGAACTGCTTTTCTCTCCTAGCCTGATGCAATAGACCTTTCTAATCAACCATCCAGGTTGTCTTGGGCTGGAAATTTGTTTCACTCTGTCTTTTTGTGGGTTCTGCTGCTCCAGAATTTGTTTAGAGTCATTTTTTACTGGTACTTGGAGGGGTTTGTGGAAGAACTCAAGCAAGTCACTACTTTTAAGCTGCCATTTGGCTCCATTTTAGCCTCTTTTTGTATCCCCAGCATTTAGCACAGTGCCTAGCAAATAGAAAACACTTAATAAATGATTGTTGACTGTCTAAATTAGAACATAGAACATGGATTGGGAGAACTGGAGGGAATCTTATAGTTCAAATAGTAAAATGTTTTCATTTTTTTTTTTTTACAAATTAAGAAACTGGGTCACAAAATAGGAATGAAGCTTTTATTCAGGTTCTGACACCATGATGTTTTGATCAGCACCACAAGCTTTATGGTCTTTTTCTTTTATGTATTTGTCAGGTTAAGGGCTCAGCTGAGGTCTATGTTTGAAAATTGAATGAATGCTTGATTAATCTTCCAATTTATAGTTTTCATAATAAAGTCAAGCTTTTGGATTTATGAGATGGGCTAGCCATTCTACCTGGGAGTCCTGTCTTCAGACTGTGCTGGAGTGATGAGTTATAGGTCATGGAGACTCTCAAAGGTTAATTGTCATGTTTGGTACCTGCAGAAGGGAGTTGGATGGAGAGCTGAGGAACTAAAGACATATAATATGATATAGTATAATGGAATACCACAGAATGGGATAGAATACAGTGTAATGGGCTACTTTAATACATCAAAAATTGAAGATTTATTTACCATGAGTATTCTTTCTTTTTTTTTTTTTAGTGAGGCAATCGGGGTTAAGTGACTTGCCCAAGGTCACACAGCTAGTACGTGTCAAGTGTTTGGTCTGAGGCCAGATTTGAACTCAGGTTCTTCTGAATCCAGGGCCGATGCTGTATCTACTGTGCTACCTAGCTGTCCCCTTGAGTATTCTTTCTACTAGTATAGATTGAAATCCCTGGGAACCTTAGAATCACAGCATCTCAGAATCTCAAAGATGGAAGGGACCCTACTGGCCACTGAGTTCAACCCATATGTGGAAATAATTCCCACCATAACATACAATATAAGAACATGGGCTTCTACAATTGGCGTGGCCAAAAACATTCAGTGGTTAATCCTTAGGTGATGGACCTCTCTCCCAGATTAACTAGGTTGTTCCTTAGATGACAGATAATCCTCCAATCACCAAACTGGTACTTGAAACATGGTAGGATGGTCCATAGTTGGAAATTCTCTAGCATAGCCTTTCAGAGCAAGTACAAAACTCATATTATAAGGAAGTGCCCTTGGATAAGGAGATTTATGGACACACACACACACACACACACACACACACACACACACATAAATCTAAGCTAAGAGAACAGAGCATAACCAAATAGCTCAATTGAGAAACTATTTGTTGATATAGGTTATCACTGACAACCCCGGGGCTTGTAGCATTCTATGTTTTCTAGATGGTTTATTTAGATTTGTCATTATGTTTGCTAGATGTTTTATATAGATTTGTCATCTAAAGTTCACCTATAGGGGAAACAATATAAATAAAAACCTTTGAAAATGTATGTTTGTCCAGTATTTTAGAAGAAATACATTGATTGATTTTTCTCCTTGTTGAGTAAGCCTTTCAATACATAGGCCACACACACACACACACACACACACACACACACTATGAATAAAGCTGTTCTGAATTAGTGCAAACTGATTACTCTTGCTGATCTTGGCCAAGTCTCTTTTTTTTTCTGACCCTCAATATCCCATGTAAATGAAGGGATTGAATTTGATGGTCTCTAATGGACCCTCCCTTCTAACATTCTATGGTTGTATGAATGGCTCTCAACAGTTTAATGATACTGTGGATAGAGTGCTGAGCCTACAGCCAGCAAGACTCACCTTCCAGAGTTCAAATCTGGCCTCAGACACTTACTAGCTATGTGACCCTGGGCAAGTCACTTAACCCTATTTGCCTCAGTTTCTCATCTGTAAAATGAATTAGAGAAGGAAATGGCAAATCATTCTTGTATCTTTGACAAGAAAACCCCAAATGGAGTCATGAAGAGTCAACATGACTGAAACAACAACAATAATGAATGGTTCTCTAAAGGTGAACCACTTTTAGAGAAATTAAGTTTGTTTATTTCCAGAACATAAGTCAATTAGAGAGTGATGCAGTGGAATGATCTGACTGGGAATGTTCTCTGACTGGGAGTTACAGCACCCTGGGTTCAAATCCTGGCTCCGTGCTTTCTATCTGTGACCTTAGCTGTTACTACACCTTTCTTAACTTCACTTTCCTCATCTCTAAAATTGGTTTGTGTGTGGCTCAGTTCATATAGATCTTTCTGTGTTTCTCTGTGTTCATCACCTACATCATTTCTTTTTTTAACATTTATCTTATTTATAATTTATGGAATAAAACTACTATTTAGATTTGTCATTATGTTTTCTAGATGTTTTATATAGATTTGTCATCTAAAGTTGACCTATGGGGGAAACAATATAAATAAAAACCTTTGAAAATGTATGTTTTCCATACTAGTATAATAACATAGTATAACATAGTATAACATAGTATAATATAGGATAATAACTATAACATAGTTCCATAACATAGTATAATAAAAATAAGATGATTGCACATGAAACTATAAATCTATTATGTACATGTTGCTATTCCTTTTAAATATATAATAAAGTTATCATGTAAACTTTTTTCTTTTTTCCTCCTTTTATCCTTCATATTTCATTACATTCATGTACAACAATTTGTTTAGCCATTTACCAGTTGATTGGCATCTTCTTTCTCTCCAATTCTTTTCTATCACAAAAAATGTTTTGGTGCATATTGGGACTTTCTTCTTAACAATGGCTTCCTTGGGGTATAAGCCCAGTAATGGAGTCTATGATTCAAAGGGTACAGACATTTTAGTCATTTTATTTGCATAATTCCAAACTGCTTTCCAAAATGGTTGTAGAATTTCACAGCTCTACTAGGAATGTATTAGTATCATTCCACAACTCTACCAACATTGACTATTGCTAATTTTTTTGGCTTCTTTGCCAATATTCAGCTTATGAGGCAAAACCTCAGAGTTGTTTTGATTTGATTTGCATTTCTCTTATTATTAGTGATTTGGAGCATTTTTCCGTGTGGTTGTGAATGCTTTGCAATTCTTCAGAGAATTGTTTGTTCACATCCTATAACAATTTATCTACTAGGGAATGCAAATAGTTATATGTATGTATGTATGTATGTATGTATATATAGTTGCATATAATTATATGCATGTACATATGCATGCATATTAATGAAAATTTTCTATGTACATACATATAGTTATATATAACTAAGTGTACATACATATAAACACACACATGAACACATTATTTTTATATTCAACTCTTATCAGAGGAATATTATTTATATACCAATTATATACCAAACCCTTATCAGACAAATTTGACACAATGATTTTTTTCCCATTTTACCACTTTCCTTCATGTGCTAGGCGCATTAATTTTATCTGTGCAGAAGCTTTTCAGTTTCATTTAATCAAAACTACCCACTAGATATTTTCTGATTACCGCTATCTCTTGTTTTCATTAAAATACATCTCTTACCCATAGCTGTGAGAAGTACATGATCTGATTCTTTTATTATTTTTAAATAGTATGATCTTTTCTATGATATGATCATATATCCATTTAGAATGTATTATGGAGTTGACTGAAGTCTAATTTCTACCAGTTTGTTTTCAAATTTTCTTAGCAGTTTTTACCAAATAAAGAGTTTTTCCTTGGATTAAAAACCATAATCCTACAATGTGTTGTTTACAGGAAACACATTTGAAAAAGAGTGACACATACAGGGTAAAGGTAAAAGGCTGGAGCAAAATATATTATGCTTCAGCTGAAGTAAAAAAAAAAGCAAGGGTAGCAATCCTGATCTCAGACAAAGCAAAAGCAAAAATAGATCTTATCAAAAGAGATAAGGAAGGAAACTACATCCTGCTAAAAGGCACCATAGACAATAAAGTAATATCATTACTAAACATATATGCACCAAATGGTATAGCATCCACATTCTTAGAGGAGAAGTTCAGGGAGTTACAGGAAGAAACAGACAGCAAAACTATACTAGTGGGGGATCTCAACCTCCTCCTCTCTGAACTAGATAAATCTAACCACAAAATAAACAAGAAAGAAGTTAAGGAGGTGAATAGAACATCAGAAAAGTTAGGTATGATAGACCTGTGGAGAAAACTGAATGGGGATATAAAGGAATATGCTTTTTTCTTGGTGGTGCATGGCACATAACACAAAAATTGACCAAGTACTAGGACATAAAAACCTAACAATCCAATGCAGAAAGGCAGAAATATTAAATGCATCCTTTTCAGATCATGATACAATAAAAATTATATGTAATAAAGGGCCATAGAAAGATAAAGAGGGCAGAGCCAAGGTGGCAGAGGGAAAGCAGTGACTTGCTAGAGCTCTCCCCCAAACCCCTCCAAATACCTACAAAAAATGGCTCTAAACAAATTCTAAAGCAGCAGAACCCACAAAAAAACAGAGTAAAACAAATTTCCAGCCCAAGCCAACCTGGAAGGCTAATCAGAAAGGTATACCGTGCTGGGCTGGGAGAGGAGCACAGTTCAGCATGGGCACGCAGGCTGCAGCCACCCTGGAGCAGGCCTCAGAGGACTGAATTGTGGGCAGCTGTGGTAGTTTCCAGGCTTCTCAACCCACGAACACCAAAGACCACTTAAAAGGTCAGTGGGAAAAGTCTGTTACTGTGGTGAGAGAAGGAGCTAGATCTCAGCTGCCCCGCAGGCAGTGGCTGGCTTCTGAGCTTCTGGCCCACTGACTGAGGGGGAATCAAATGGCTGATCAGAGAGGCATTGCAAAGATCTCTTTGCCAGGGCTAAGGCAGGAATCTCTTGCTTTGCCCATTCTTGGATCTGGGTCACAGTTCTGAGGGGTGGTCCTGGGGCAAGGAGGAGTGCTGGCGTGGTGGAGCTTGTTGTGGCGGTGGAGACGAAACACCTCACCCCTTATCATACCATCTTGGAAGAAATGAAAATTTTCAGGTCCCTAGAAGTATCTCTGAAAACAGCTGTACAAACCCCCAAAGCTTGGGACAGTACATTCTCCACATTGGAAACAGGCTCTTACCTTAACAAAGAGTTTAAAACTCAAGTAATTGGTTGGGATCATGAGCAAGCAGCGTAAAAAGAGTCAGACTATATTATCTTACTTTGGTGACAAAGAAGATTAAAACATACAACCAGAAGAAAAAAACAAAGTCAAAGCTCTGACATCCAAAACTTCCAAGAAAAATATGAATCAGTCCCAGGCCTTGGAAGAGCTCAAGAGGGATTTTGAGAAGCAAGTAAGAGAAGTACATGAAAAACTGGGAAGAGAAATGAGAGTAATGCAAGAAAATCATGAAAAGCAAGTCAACAGCTTGCTAAAGGAGACCCAAAAAAATACTGAAGAAAATAACACCTTAAAAAATAGCCTAAACCAAATGGCAAAAGAGGTCCAAAAAGCCAATGAGAAGAATGCCCTAAAAAGCAACATTGGCCAAATGGAAAAGGAAGTCCAAAATATTACTGAAGAAAATACTTCCTTAAAAATTAGAATAGAGCAATTGGAAGCTAGTGACTTTATGAGAAATCAAGACACTGTAAAACAAATCCAAAAGAATGAAAAAATTAGAAAACAATGTGAAATATCTCATTGGAAAAGCAACTGACATGGAAAATAGATCCAGGAGAGAGAATTGAAAAATTATTGGACTATCTGAAAGCCATGATCAAAAAAAGAGCCTAGACATCATCTTTCACGAAATGATCCAGGAAAACTGCCCTGATATTTTAGAACCAGAGGGCAAAATAGAAATTGAAAGAATTCACTGATCTCCTCCTGAAAGAGATCCCCAAAGGAAAACTCCTAGGAATATTGTAGCCAAATTCCAGAGTTCCCAGGTCAAGGAGAAAATATTACAAGCAGCCAGAAAGAAACAATTCAAGTATTGAGGAAATACAGTCAGGATAACACAAGCTGCTTCTACATTAAGGGACCGCAGGACATGGAATATAGTATTCCAGAGGGCAAAGCAAATAGGATTACAACCAAGAATCACCTACCCAGCAAAACTGAGCATAATTCTTCAGGGGAAGAAATGGTCATTCAGTGAAATAGAGGACTTTCAAGTATTCTTGATGAAAAGACCAGAGCTAAATAGAAAATTTAACTTTCAGATACAGGACTCAAGAGAAGTATGAAGAGGTAAACAAGAAAGAGAAATCATAAGAGACTTATTAAGGTTGAACTGTTTACATTCCTGCATGGAAAGATGATATTTGTAACCCATGAGACCTTTGTCAGTATTAGGGTAGTTGGAGGGAAAAAGTTATATGTATGTATATAGATAGATAGATAGATAGATAGATGGATGGACGGACGGACGGATGGACGGACGGACGGACAGATAGACAGATAGATAGATAGAAAGATAGATAGACAGACAGATAGAGGGCAAAGGGTGAGTTGAAGATGAAGAGGTCATATCTGGAGAATAAAATTAAGGGGTGAGAGAGGATTATACTAGGAGAAGGAGAAAGGGAAAGGTAGACCAGGGTAAATTATCTCACAAAAAAACAGAAAAGGTTCTTACAGTGGAGGGAAACCAGGGGAAGGTGAGAGGAAATGAGTGAATCTTATTCTCATAGGATTTGACTTAAGGAGGGTATAACATACACACTCAATTGGGCATGGAAATCTGTCTTACCCTACAGGAAAATAGGAGGGGAAGGGGACAAGAGAGTAGGGGGATGACAGAGAGGAGGGCAGATTGGGAAAAGGGGTAATCAGAAGCAAGTACTTCTGAGGAGGGTCAGGGTCAAAAGAAAGAATAGAATAAATGGGGGGTGGAATAGGATTAAGGGAAATAGAGTTAGTGTTTCACAGCATGTCTACTATGGAAGTGTTTTGCATAACTGCACCAGTATTGCCTATATTAAGTTGCTTGCCTTTTCAATTAGGGTGGGTGGGGAGGGAGGAAGGGAGAAAATTTGGAACCCAAAGTTTAAAAAAAAACACATGTTTAATAAAAAATGTTTTCACATGCAACTGGGAAATAAGAAATACAGGAAATGGGGTACAGAAATCTATCCTGCCCTATAGGAAAATAGAAGGGGAAGGTGGGGAGAGATAACAGGGAAAGCAGACTCAGGGAAGTGGTATTCAGAATGCATGCCATCTTGGGGTAGGGGGAGGGGAGAAATGGGGTGAAAATTTGCAACTCAAAATCTTGTGGAAGTAAATGTTGAAAACTAAAAAAAAAATAAATTAAAATTAAAAAAAAAAGAAAGATAGATTAAAAAATAATTGGAAACTAAATAATCTAATCCTAAAAAAATGATTGGGTCAAAGAACAAATCATAGAAACAATCGATAATTTTATTCAAGAGAATGACAATAATGAGACAACATACCAAAACTTATGGGATACAGCAAAAGCAGGTCTTGGGGAAGTTTTATATCTCTAAATGCTTACCTACATAAAATAGAAAAAGAGGAGATCAATGAATTGGGCATACAACTAAAAAAACTAGAAAAAGAACAAATTAAAAATCCTCAATTAAACACTAAATTAGAAATATTGAAAACCAAAGGAAAAATCAATAAAATTGAAATTAAGAAAACTATTGAACTAATAAATAAAACTAAGAGCTGGTTTTATGAAAAACCAATAAAATAGATAAACCTTTGGTTAATCTAATTAAAAAAAAGAAAGAAGAAAACCAAATTACTAGTATCAAGAAAAAAAAGGGTGAAACTACCACCAAGGAAGAGGAAATTAAAACAATTAAGAATTATTTTGCCCAACTATATGCCAACAAATTTGATAATCTTAGTGAAATGGATATATATTTACAAAAATATAAATTGCCCAGATTAACAGAAGAGGAAGTAAAATACTTAAATAACCCCATCTCAGAAAAAGAAATTGAACAAGTCATTGATGAACTCTCTAGGAAAAAATCTCCAGGGCCAGATGGATTTACAAGTGAATTCTATCAAACATTTAAAGAACAATTAATTCCAATACTACATAAACTATTTGGTAAAATAGGTAAAGAAGGAATCTTACCAAATTATTTTTATGATACAAATATGGTGCTGATACCTAAACCAGGAAGAGTCAAAACAGAGAAAGAAAATTATAGACCAATTTCTCTAATGAATATAGATGCAAAATTATAAACAAAATATTAGCAAATAGATTACAGCATCTTGTCACACAAATAATACACTATGACCAGATAGGATTTATACCAGGAATGCGGGGCTGGTTCAATATAAGGAAAACTATCAGCATAATCCATCATATCAACACCAAAACTAACAGAAACCACATGATCACCTCAATAGATGCAGAAAAAGCTTTTGACAAAATGCAACACCTATTCCTATTAAAGACACTAGAGAGCATAGATATAAATGGAGTCTTTCTTAAAATAATAAATAGCATCTATCTAAAACCTTCAGCAAGCATAATATGTAATGGGGACAAGCTAGAAGCATTTCCGATAAGAACAGGAGTGAAACAAGGATGTCCATTATCGCCACTGTTATTCAACATCATACTGGAAATGTTAGCTTTAGCAATAAGAGAAGAAAACACATTGAAAGCATTAGAATAGGCAAAGAAGAAACAAAGCTATCACTCTTTGCAGATGACATGATTTTATACTTAGAGAATCCCAGAGAATCAAGTAAAAAACTACTTGAAATAATAAACAACTTTAGCAAAGTTGCAGGCTATAAAATAAACCCACATAAATCATTGGCATTTTTATATATTACTAACAAAGCCCAACAGCAAGAGATAGAAAGAGAAATTCCATTTAAACTTACTGTAGACATTATAAAATATTTAGGAGTCTACCTCCCAAAACAAACCCAGGAACTCTATGAACACAATTACAAAACACTTTTCACGCAAATAAAATCAGATCTAAATAATTGGAAAAACATCAGTTGCTCATGGGTAGGCCGAGCTAATATAATAAAAATGACAATTCTACCTAAGCTAATTGACTTATTCAGTGCCATACCAACAAACTACTGAAAAATTATTTTATAGAGTTAGAAAAAATAATAACAAGATTCATTTGGAAGAACAAAAGGTCCAGAATATCAAGAGAACTAATGAAAAGAAATGCAGGTGAAGGTGGCCTAGCCATTCCAGATCTTAAATTGTATTATAAAGCAGCAATCATCAAAACTGCTTGGTACTGGCTAAGAAATAGAGTGGTGGATCAGTGGAATAGATTAAATATGCAAGACACAGTAGTCAATGACTATAGTAATATATTATTTGATAATCCCAAAGACCCCAGCTTCTGGGATAAGAACCCACTCTTTGAAAAAAACTGCTGGGAAAACTGGAAAAGACTATGGCAGAAACTAGGCATAGACCAAAATCTCACACCATATACCAAAATAAAGTCAAAATGGGTTCATGATTTAGATATAAAGGCCGATACTATAAGCAAACTGAGAAAGCAAGGAATAGTTTACCTGTCAGATCTATGGAGAACAGAAGAATTCATGACCAAACAGGAGATAGAGAACATTACAAAAAGCAAAATAGATAATTTTGATTACATTAAATTGAAAAGTTTTTGCACAAACAAAGTCAATGTAACTAAGATTAGAAGGAAGGTAGAAAATTGGGAAATTTTACAACCAGTCTCTCTGATAAGGGCCTCATTTCTAAAATATATAGAGAATTAAATCAAATTTATAAGAATACAAGCCATTCCCCAATTGATAAGTGGTCAAAGGATATGAACAGACAGTTCTCAGATGAAGAAATTAAAGCCATCTACAGTCATATGAAAAAATGCTCTAAATCACTATTGATTAGAGAAATGCAAATCAAAACAACTCTGAGGTACCACATCATACCTATCAGAATGGCCAACATGACAAAACAGGAAAATGATAAATGATGGAGACAATGTGGGAAAATTGGAATACTAATGCATTGTTGGTGGAGTTGTGAAAAGATCCAACCATTTTGGAGAGCAATTGGGAACTATGCCCAAAGGGCTATCAAAATGTGCATACCCTTTGACCCAGCAATAGCACATCTAGGGCTATATCCCAAAGAGATCGCACAAATGGGAAAAGGACCTTCATGTACAAAAATATTCATAGCAGCTCTTTTTATGGTGGCAAAGAATTGGAAATTGAGAGGATGCCCATCAATTGGGGAATGGCTGAGCTAGTTGTGGTATATGAATGTGTTGGAATACTATTGTGCTATAAGAAATGATGAACAGGCTGACTTCAGAAAAACCTGGAAAGACTTGTATGGTCTGATGCTGAGTGAAGTGAGCAGAACCAAGAGAACGTTGTACACAATAACAGCCATGTTGTGTGATGACTAATATTGATAAACTTAACCCTTCTCAGCAATACAAGGATCTAAGACATCTCCAGAGGCCTTGTGATGGAAAATGCTATCCACACCCAATGAAAGACCTATGGAAGCCAAATTGTTATTTTTTTCTCTTCTGCTGAGTTTTGTTTCCTCTTTCTGATGGTTCCTCCTATTGGTTTTAATTTCTACTTACACCATCACTAACGTGAAAATATGTTTATTATGAATGTAAATGTATAGCCTATATCAGATTGTGTGCTGTCTTGGGGAGGGTGGTTGGGAGGAAGGGAGAGAAAAATTTAAAACTCAAAAGCATATGGAAGTGATTATTGATAAATCAAAATAAATTAATAAAAAAAAGAGTTTTTCCTTGGACAAGTTAGGTTTCCACTTTGTCAGCCACTAGGTTATTGAGCTCTATTATTTCTGATCCTCCCTTTTCTAGTCTGTTCCATTGATCTATCTCTCTGTTCTTTAATCAATTTTCAGTCAGACCAGAGGATTTTAATGACTACTGCTTTATAATATAGTTTGAGGTCTGGAAATGCTATTCCCCCTTCATGGCAAATGTTTTCATAATTTCCCTTGATATTATAGATCCTTTATTTTTCCAAATGAATTTTGTTATTATTTTATCAAGTTTCACAGATTATATTCCGGGTAATTTAACATTAAAAGTATAAATAAACTTTGTCATTCTTCTTATATTGGCATGGCAACAAAATCAAGCAGTAGAAAGAGCACTGGGCCTGGACTCAGGAAGGCCTGATTTCAAATTCAACCTCAGACACTTAATTAGCTAAGTAACTCTGCACACGTCACTTAACCTCTGTCTCAGTTTTCTCATGGATAAAATTGGGCTAATAATACCTCCCAGTTTTGTTGTGAGAATGAAATGGGATTACAATTTTAAAGCACTTAGCATAGTACCTGACACATAATAAGCATTATATAAATGTTATCATCATCATCATCACTATTATTTTTGCCCTGCCATGAGCACTGAATATTCATCCAGCTATTTAGTTGTTTTTTTTTTTCTTCCCCCATTTCTTTAAGGAGTATATTCTAATTCAATCTATGCAAGACTTTTATGTGCTTTGGTAGATCATCCTTCAGATAGTTCTGCATTTTTCATCATTTGGAAAGGGATCCCCTTTTCTATAATTGCTCTTTGGATTTTGTTATTATTATATAGAAATACAGTAGATTTTTAATGGTTTGTTTTGTAACTTATCAATTTGCTGAAGTTATTGTCTCAATTAGTATCTTTGCTGATTCTATAGCACTTAGCAAGTAAACCATCATATCATCAGCAAATAGGGATCATTTTATCTGCTCTTTACCTGATTTTATGCCTTCAATTTCATTTTCTTGCTTTATTGCTGTGGCAAGTATTTCCAGAACCATATCAAATAATAGGTGGGAGAGTGGGCATCTTTACTTCAGTGTCATGTTTATAGGGAAAGTAAGTTTTTGGAAGCCATTTCAGTAACCTCTTTCTATCATAGTCTTGTAACCACAGTCCACTGGAGCATTGGGGAGGCATTAAAACTTCATGTCACCATTTGTCTAAAATGTCAAAAGTTTGTGATGTAAAGTGTATCTACCAGGTCCATCTACCAGGATTCAGTTGTGATGTGTGATAAGGAAACATGATTCTACCAAGAATATCCCACTAGAAGCCAAGAAGGTTGAGAAAAGATGGGGAATTGCATGGTCCTTGGATAAAATCCATGGAAGTGGCCAGTAGCAAGATTGGATTCTAGGATTACTCAAAACCATCTTATTTCCAATAATAATAATGCCACCTATTTCTAAAATGCTTTGAATTTGACTTTCGTCATAACCATTCTATGAGGGAGATATTATTATTGCTTCTATCCCCATTTCATAGATCAGGGAACTGAGGTTAAGAGGGAAAAAAGATATAAGCACATAGGTTCATAAATCTCAAAATGGAAGTGACCTCAAAGCCCATCTAGTTCAACACACTTATTTTAGAGATGAAGAAACCAAGGACAAGCATGGTTAAAGGACTTGTCTAAGGTTAAATAGAAAAGGATCATAGATTTAGAACTAGAAGGGACCTTAGACACCCTTGGAGTGGACCCCTAGTTAGACACTAACCTTGGAGTTAGTCCAACTTCTCATTTTATAGAAAAGGAAACTGAATCCCTGGGAGATTAAATTACTTGACCCAGACCACATAGGTGTGTGAATAAGTCTCAATGACTCTGGAATCCAAGTATCTGAGTTCAAGTCTCTCCTCTAATACCTAGCTCTAGAGCCATCAAGATGTATTCATACTCAGACCTGGTACTTTAACTCAGATCTTCTAACTACAAGTCTAGTCAATGCTTCTTTGAGCTCTCTATGAATTGCAGACTCCCCTTCCCCACTCCTTACCCACAAAGGGTTGATGAACATTATCTTACCCTGTAACCCTGCCATCTTTTTTTTTGCCACTACAAGGAATGCAGATTCATGACATACAAATATAAATCCCTATTTCTATTGTTAGTGCTACTGCCTTCCAACCCACATCACCTTGTATTTGTTTTCTCTATGCTTTGCATTTATCTAGATGCAGACATCTTGTTTCACAAATATTCACATATTCACAAAATGTTTCACATTTCACATATTCTACCAGTAGAATGTAAACCACTTGAAGGCAACAACTGCTTTACTTTTGTCTTTGTCCCCCCAGCACTGAGCTCAGTGCTTAGCACACTGTAGAAATGTTGAAGTTTAGGGGGTTAGGTCTGCTGGGACCTCAAAATCATGACAAACAGCTCCTGCCCAAATGAATTCAACCCAAGCCTTCTTTCAGCCAAAGTCATGGTTTATTAAAGATCCACCATATTGGACAGACTCTTATGGAATCTGAGCATTTGTGAGCTATTGGCTAGATTATAAAAACTGAACCTTTGGATAGACTCTTAAAGAACTGGAACACCTTAATGGAGACAAGATGGACCTTATATACAGAAAGACTGTGGGAGGGATCTAGGGTGGATCTTGATGGGAGTGACTTGGGAGGTAGAGAATGGGGTCTAGATAGGGTCAAGGGTAGAAAGTAGCCAGAGGCCATTGGGAGGTAATAGACAATGGAGGGTTGGGTTAGGTTAAGGGTAACAAAGAATTGGGAGATTGGGGGTAAGTGATAATGAAAGGCCAGTTGATGGGATTATAGCCCCAGGCAAAATCCAGAAATTTGGCCATGTGGGAAAGTCCAGAGTTTTTTGTTTCTGGGGTCTAGTTCTCAAAGACATGGTATTTTCTTTCTTTTTTTAAAAAATAAATTTATTTATTTTTAGTTTTCAACATTTACTTCCACAAGATTTTGAGTTCCAAATTTTCACCCCATCTCACCCCTCCCCCCACCCAAAGATGGCATGCATTCTGAATACCCCTTCCCCTAGTCTGTCTTCCCTTCTATCTCTCCCCCCCTCTCTTATCCCCTTCCCCTTCAATTTTCCTGTAGGGCAGGAAAATTGATAGATTTCTGTACCCCATTTCCTGTATTTCTTATTTTCCAGTTGCATGTGAAAACATTTTTTTAAACATGTGTTTTTAAAACTTTGGGTTCCAAATTTTCTCCCTTCCTCCCTTCCCACCCAACCTCATTGAAAAGGCAAGCAACTCAATATAGGCTATACTGGTGCAGTTATGCAAAACAATTTCATAGTAGACATGCTGTGAAAAACTAACTTTATTCCCTTCATCCTATCCTACCCCCCATTTATTCTATTCTTTCTTTTGACCCTGTCCCTCCTCAAAAGTATTTGCTTCTGATTACCCCCTTTCCCAATCTGCCCTCCTATCATCCCTCTACTCTCTTGTTCCCTGCCCCTCAATTTTCCTGTTGGGTAAGACAGATTTCCATACCCAATTGAGTGTGTATATTATTCCCTCCTTAAGTCAAATCCTATGAGAATAAGATTCACTCATTCCTCCTCACCTTCCCCCATTTCCCCTCCAGTTTAAGAGCCTTTTCTTTTCTGTTTTTTTGTGAGATAATTTACCCTGGTCTACCTCTCCCTTTCTCCTTCTCCTAGTATAATCCTCTCTCATCCCTTAATTTTGTTCTCTAGATATGACCCCTTTATCTTTAACTTACCCTGTGCCCTCTATCTATCTATCTATCTATCTATCTATCTATCTATCTATCTATATACATACATATAATTTTTTCCCTCCAACTACCCTAATACTGACAAAGGTCTCATGGGTTACAAATATCATCTTCCATGCAGGAATGTAAACAGTTCAACCTTAATAAGTCCCTTATGATTTCTCTTTCCTGTTTACCTCTTCATGTTCCACTTGAGTCTTGTATTGGAAAGTTAAATTTTCTATTCAGCTCTGGTCTTTTCATCAAGAATGCTTGAAAGTCCTCTATTTCACTGAATGACCATTTTTTCCCCTGCAGGATTATACTCAGTTTTGCTGGGTAGGTGATTCTTGGTTGTAATCCTATTTGCTTTGCCCTCTAGAATATTATATTCCATGCCCTGTGGTCTCTTAATGTAGAAGCTGCTAAATCTTGTGTTATCCTGATTGTGTTTCCACAATACTTGAATTGTTTCTTTCTGGCTGCTTGTAATATTTTCTCCTTGACCTGGGAACTCTGGAATTTGGCTACAATATTCCTAGGAGTTTTCCTTTGGGGATTTCTTTCAGGAGGAGATCAGTGGATTCTTTCAATTTCTATTTTGCCCTCTGGTTCTAAAATATCAGGGCAGTTTTCCTGGATCATTTCGTGAAAGATGATGTCTAGGCTCTTTTTTTGATCATGGCTTTCAGATAGTCCAATAATTTTTCAATTCTCTCTCCTGGATCTATTTTCCATGTCAGTTGCTTTTCCAATGAGATATTTCACATTGTTTTCTAATTTTTTCATTCTTTTGGATTTGTTTTACAGTGTCTTGATTTCTCATAAAGTCACTAGCTTCCAATTGCTCTATTCTAATTTTTAAGGAAGTATTTTCTTCAGTAATATTTTGGACTTCCTTTTCCATTTGGCCAATGTTGCTTTTTAGGGCATTCTTCTCATTGGCTTTTTGGACCTCTTTTGCCATTTGGTTTAGGCTATTTTTTAAGGTGTTATTTTCTTCAGTATTTTTTTGGGTCTCCTTTAGCAAATTGTTGACTTGTTTTTCATGATTTTCTTGCATCATTCTCATTTCTCTTCCCAGTTTTTCCTGTACTTCTCTTACTTGCTTCTTAAAATCCCTTTTGAGCTCTTCCAAGGCCTGGGACTGATTCATATTTTTCTTGGAAGTTTTGGATGTAGGAACTTTGACTTTGTTGTCTTCTTCTGGTTGTATGTTTTGATCTTCTTTGTCACCAAAGTAAGATAATATAGTCTGACTCTTTTTGTGCTGCGTTCTCATGATCCCGGCCAATTACTTGAGTTTTAAACTCTTTGTTAAGGTAACAATCTGCTTTCAAAGTGGAAAATGTACTGTCCCAAGCTTCGGGGTTTTGTACAGTTGTTTTCAGAGATACTTCTAGGAACCTGTAAATTTTCAGTCCTTCCAAGGTGGTATGATAAGGGGCGAGGTGTTTCCTCTCCACCACCACAGCAAGCTCCACTACAACAGCACTTCTCCTTGCCCCAGGATTGCCCCTCAGAACTGTGACTCAGATCCAAACATGGGCAAAGCAAGAGATTACTGCCTCAGCACTGGCAAAGAAATCCCTGCAATCCCTCTCTGATCAGCCACTCAATTCCCCCTTGGTCTGTGGGCCAGAAGTTCAGGAAACAGCTGTGGCCCTGGGCCGCGCTCCTGACTTGCGGCTGAGACCTAGCTCCTCTCTCACCACAGTCACAGACTTTTCCCACTGACCTTTTAAGTTGCCTTTGACATTCCTGGGTTGAGATGTCTGGAAACCACCACAGCTGCCCACGATTCAGTTTTCTGAGATCTGCTCCAGGTTCGCTGCGGCCTGCACGTCCACGCTGAACTGCGCTCCTTTCCTGCTCGGCATGATATACATTTCCCATAAACCATCCAGGTTATCTTGGGCTGGAAATTTGTTTCATTCTGTCTTTTTGTGGGTTCTGCTGCTGTTTAGAGCCATTTTCATAGGTATTTGGAGGGGTTTGGGGGAGAGCTCAAGCAAGTCACTGCTTTCCCTCTGCCATCTTGGCTCCACCCCCTATATTTTCCTTTTAGGGGTTCAGATCCCATCCCCATCAGAAACATAAATTCAAATTGAATTGAATCTCATTTTGATCACTTGGCACTTGTGACATCCTCTCCTCATGATTCATCATGCACTGCTCCCTACCCAACCCTGAGCTCAGGACTATGTACATGTGAACTCTGTAGGAATTGGAGTAAGGGAGAGAGGAGAGAAGGGCAGGGCTTGACTGTGATTATGAGAATAAATGGTCCACCACCACCCCCATCTGAGGCTAACTTCAATTTCCTTGTCTGTAAAAAGATGATTTTGTGATAGATTATCTGACTGGTCTTTCCCCCTCTCCCAGTTCTTAATCTGTGATCCTATGTTTTAAATTTAATTTTGTTAGTGACAAATAGAACTTTCCATACAGCCATTCTGGGACTTTCATTGATTCTGATGAATGGACTCTCAATCAATATGCTCAAGCAACATGAATAACTCTTCATTGACTAAAGCTCAAATTTCTCAGTTGGTCTACCAAGGTCCTCTGACATCTGGTTCCAGTCGATCTTTTCAGCATTTTCTCACATTTTCCTCTCTTATAGATTCTCTATTCTAGTAAATGTCAACAAATTCAAGTCCAGCCCTTTTCCACAACTCCCACATTGATTGTTTATTTGTTGTTTGTTCTTCCTTCTGGAAGAGGACCTTGACATCAAAACACAGATCTGCCCATGGCACTTGTCTGCACAGAAATGTTCAGTGGCTCCCTATTGCCTCTGAGACAAAAAAACCTAACCTCCCCCTTGGCATTTCAGTCTCACTCCCACCCACCTTTTCTTTTCTTCTTCTTCTTTTATTATTAATTTATTTTGAATTATCAATAATCACTTCCATAAGCTTTTGAGTTTTAAATTTTTCTCCCCTTCCTCCCCCCAATTTGGCATTCAATCTGAAATAGGTTCTACATATACATTCCTATTAAACATATTTTCACGTTAGTGATGTTGTAAGTAAGAATTAGAACCAATAGGAGGAACCACCAGAAAGAGGAAACAAAACACAATAGAAGAAAAAAATAGCAAATAGTATGCTTCAATCTGCATTCAAACTCCATAATTCTTTCTTTGGATGTGGATAGCATTTTCCATCATGAGGCCTTTAAAGATGTCTTAGATCCTTGCATTGCTGAAAAGGGTTAAGTCTATCAATATTAATCATTGTACAACATGGCTGTTACTGTGTACAATGTTCTCCTAGTTCTGCTCAGTTCACTCAGCAGCAGACCATACAAGTCTTTACAGGTTTTTCTGAAGTCTTCTTGCTCATCATTTCTTACAGCACAATAGTATTCCATTACATTCATATACCACAACTCGTTTAGTTATTCCCCAATCAGTGGGCATCCTCTCAATTTCCAATTCTTTGCCACCACAAAAAGAGCTGCTATAAATATTTTTGTACAGGGCCCTTTTCCCATTTGTGTGATCTCTTTAGGATATAATCCTGGAAGTGGTATTGCTGAGTCAAAGGTTATGCACATTTTGATAGCCCTTTGGGCATAGTTTCCAATTGCTCTCCAAAATGGTTGGATCATTTCACAACTCCACCAACAATGCATTAGTGTTCCAATTTTCCCACATTGTCTCCATCATTTATCATTTTCCTGTTTTGTCATGTTGGCCAATCTGATATCCTACCCACATTTTCAATCTTATTTCATATTAATGTCCTTCTTGCACTTCCTGTTTCAGTCAAAGTTATCTATTAGTTCTTCCTTGCACTGAATATTTTATCTGCTGTCCCACTCCCACTGTTTTACACACCTGTTCCTCAGATTTAGAATACCTTCCCTTCTAATCTCCACTTCTTAGGATCCCTAGTGCATCTCAAGAGCCCTCTCTACAGTACCTGGCATGTTCTACTCCCTCACATTCACCTTCTGTTTTCCATGGCTTCCTTCCAGATTAAGCTCAAAGCTGACCTTCTGCAGCAGGTCTTTCACAGTCTCCCAGCTTCTGATGCCTTCCCTTGTAAATGACTTTCTGTCTCCTCTATATATAATATTATATCTACCTAGGCATTTATGTGTTATCTTTCCTATTATTCCTATGCATGGTCCTTGAAGTTGGGAACTTTTTTCTCTTGCTTTTCTTTGCATCCTTAGTACTTAGTTCAATGCCTGACACATAGTAAGGGTTTTAAAATGTTTGTCAACTGCTGACTGACTGACTGAAACCTATCCTGATTATCCCCAGTTAGTACTCACTACAGATTGAAATAACTTTGCATTTTTTGTCCATACATTGTATTTTCTTACTTGTAGATATTTCTTACTTACTCCATTCCATAAGCAGCTTAAAGGCAGGAGCGATTTCATTCTTGATTTTGTATCCCCAACACCCAGAATACTGCTTGACATATATGACTTTTATGATTCTATGTCCAATGCTTTCTACTATACCACAGGTACATAGTCCAAAGTAATACAAGGAACAGACAAGATTTGAACGTAACTCTCCTGATTTTATATCAAGGTCCCATTAGATTATACTGAGGCCTGGGTATGACTCCTGCTTCTGCTACTTATGAAATATATGTCATTATATAAGTCTTTTTATTTTATATTACATATCTTTTATTTTATTTTATGTATTATTTTATTTTATATTACATATCTTCATATTATAAGTCTTTTTATATAATGACTTTTATAAGTCATTTTCTCCCTGAGTCTCACTTTCTTAATCTGTAAAATGGGTATAATAATGAATGTAATCCCTCCCAGGGCCAACCTTTGAAACCTGATATTCACATAGAAATCTTAGCTATTATCATTTCTCTTCCCATCCCTCATGTGTGGCAGTTGGAGGTGGGGAAATTGTGCATAAGGAACCCCACAGCTGAGATGGGAGCCAGGTGTGAGCACCCATGTGGACATTAGAGTGTTTTTCCACTGTTCTGAGACCAGATGAGTCCTTTATCCACCCAAACCCTGTTATTCTAGGCTTCTAAGACTCTGACTCATTTAATTTCTCCCTTTGTCTTGGTGTAAAATGGGATTAAGCAAGCTAATTTGCCACATGGAGGCGTTAAGTGAATTAATTAAGAGCTTCTATAATGCCTAGCATTTGATTGGCTGAAAAACAGCCTGCTTTCTGGGATCACACCCACTGCCAAGGTGGTTAGTGTTGCATTCCAAGTTCAGAGCCACAGCTACCTTATTTAGCACCACGGCCAATGCGGGTGCACCTCGTGCCTTGACCATTTCATAGACTCTGGCTCAGTCATTTTTGAATGAAGGCTAGCTCTGTATGTCTCACTTAGATTCAATAATGGCCAGTAAGAGAAATAGGAAGTACTTTGCCTATGATCTCTGGAAACCATTTAAATGATGAAGACCTCAGAAAGGACATGCATACCCTTAACTTTGGTGTGTGGGAAAGATTTAGAAGTTAGGCTTCCACAGCAGAACGTGGGAATTCTGAGGAGGATTTCCAAGGTCTTGTGGATAGTCCCTCAACCAATCAGAAAGTGTCCCAAACACTGTGAAAAACCACTGCTTTCTTAAGACAGAGCCCTAGAGGCTAAACTGGTTGCAACAGGTCAGGGTCAAGGACAGGGCAAAGGCTTTTCTCCTCTGATCTTGCTTAATAAGCTTATTGAATATTAACTGACACACCCTGAGGGCAGAGATAGCTGCCATTTTTTAGCATGGGACACATGACTGGGAGGGATTAACATGACAAGGAGGAACATGGGATGGGCAGGTTCAGGAAGAGTGTAACCCAAATGAGCTGGTCCAATCCCAGCTCGGATGGGAGGACGATGGATTTTACTAACCATTCAAAAGTTGACTCTGCTTCTGTTTTGGCATGCATGTGCCATACTAGGGTGCAGTCTACCTGCTTCTTGCAAGAAGCGTAATAAAGGCTTTCCTTCACACACTCCTGTAGATTATTTGTTTCAGATTTTTCTAACATGTGTGACCATACTCATAGCAATTAGGACCTACCTCTTGGCCTCAGCATCCTTAACTGGGAAATTAAAGGATTGGGGGGAAATGGTGTCCATGGTTTCTCCAAACTTTTATATTCCACATCTGAGATTTTAAGTTCCCCTCATTTCTCTCCTTACATGCTCCAGGGAATGAGATTCCTAGCCAGTCATTTTTTCATTCATGTCCAACTCTTCATGGATCCATTTGGGGTTTTCTTGACAAACATACTGGAGTGGTTTGCCATTTCTTTCTCCAGTTCATCTTACAGATGAGGAAACTGAGGCAAACAGGGTTAAGTGACTTGCCCAGAATCACACAGCTGGTAAGTGTCTGAGGCCAGATTTGAACTCAGGAAGGTAAGTCTTCCTGACTCCAGGCCTAGCCCTCTATCCATTGTGCTACCCACCTGCCCTTATGAGAGTCTCATCTATCTCTAATAGTCACTCTCCCATATTTCAAGATCCTTCCCAGCTTTGACATATTGTGTTTTCTATGCTAAAGTCTCTTCATCTCTGACATTCTCTGTTCTGTGTTCTAAGGTGCTTCTACATTCCATCTTCTATGTCCTCAGATCCCTGTATAGCCTTAAAGATGACTCATATGATTTTGTACGGCCATTCAGTTAATCACTTTGCTGCCATTATTTCTGATGATTAGTCTCTCTCTTCCTTGAGCTTAGCTTGTTTTTGGATAACATACAAAGGACTCATTGCTGCAAAAGACACACATGAATAAAATCATAGTTCCTTTCAGCATTGAAGGATTGAAACAGACCTATTATATTTTCTTTATTATATTGTGGACACCTGTGGCAAATATCTGTCTCCTCTGCTTTATGCCTCTCTGGATGTTGATGATTAGAGGATCACCAAACCTGCTTATCTTTGTGGTCACATCTATCAAGGAATTTTGTGTTATTAGAACATGTGGAAGAAAATAGGAAGCATATTAGAGTGGATAGAGAACTAGTCTGGATAACCTTCACTCAGGTCCCACCTCTTGTATGTGTTGACAGTTTGACCTTGGGTGAGCTGCTCTAGGTGCTCTCTAATATTCTAGGTTGGCATAGAAGTAATTTCTTCAAATGAGAGTCACTATACACTGAAGTCACAGGTTCATTCTCTATCCTTCTGTACAGGAGAGAACTCATTGTAGGAAAGCTTTTAAAGATGTTTTTCTTAACCAAGTCAAATCCCTTAAAAAAAAAAAAAGAAAGAACAACAACCCAGCAGGAGTGTGTGTGCTTTGGAATTTTCAGTTAGTTGTCAAACAATGGAAATCTGGTCTGCTGAGTAAATAAAATGCAAAGTCCCACCTGAGCTCCTGTCCTATTTTCATCAAGGCTACCCTTGATACGTATGCATTATCTTATGAGTATTTCAGAGATGAAAAAGGAATAAGTAGATTGACTGATGTCTCCCTCATTGCTTGTTTCTGGCAGTAACACCTACAGTAGCAGTAGTGGTAAAGATGTTATTTTGCCAACTCCTTACTATCTTCCACTTTTACATATTTTAGGAAAAAACCTCACAATGCTTTGAAAAATGAATTCTGTTCAGCTTAGCTCTTCCCTGTGTGTACCTGGTTTGGTGTAGCTGCTATTCCTGACAATATTTTTCAGTACTATTGTCATGCAAAATCCAAATGGAGGGGACTTCTCCACAGACTTGAAAGTCCTCCTGCTGCTCTGGTTTGCTGATGACATGAGGCGCCACACAAAAGGCCTTGTTTTTTCAATGAGATTCATGACCACACAAAAGAGATTGATCAAAAATCCAGTGGGTGCCTCAGAGAATGGTGCTTAGCCCTATGCTGCTTAATCTTTTTATCACTGCTTTGGATAATTGCATACATGACCTACCTACCTACCAGTTTATCATGTGATGAAAATCTTTAAGCAATATCTAGCACGTTAAAAGATAGAGTCAAATTCTTAAACTTAGTCAGTAAAATTTAGGAATTAATTTAATAAATGAAATTTACAGACTAGAATCTTGCACTGAATCCAATGATATTTATTTTAACAACTATTTTCTGTTTTAATCAGTCTAAATATTCCTTTCTTAAGCTCTCCCCCAACTATTCCCACAACTGAAAACACAAGAAAAATAAAACCCATCACAAGCACATATAGTTAATCAAAACAAATTTTTACAAGGGCTGTCAAAAAAAATTGAATTAATTTTCCCTGAATTTCTACTTCATTCTTCTCCACCATTCTTCATTGGGATATGAACATCCTGCAATTTGGCAAAAATGACAAAAAATGGAAACAGTCAATGTTGGAAGGATTGTGGGAAGATACAAAATGGATTCTTGTCTTTGTTTTGTTTGATAGTATGGTGACAACTCCTGCTTTTTTTTTTATTCACTTGATACACAGCAAAAATTTTCTGCTCCCTTAGTTTTTATTTTGTGTATGTCTTTGTTTTAAAATACATTTCTTGTAGATTTTTGTTTTCTTATATGGTCCGTCACTCTTTTTCATTTTTTTGATTGTTTAATCCATTCATATTTAAAGTTATGAGTTAGGTTTATATTTTCTTCCATCTGTCTCTAAAATTGAGTTTTTCTCAAGATACGATTTTTCCCATATTCTGCTGTAAACACATAATATTATGTCCTTTCAGTTACTTTGCTTTAGCATTTTAAGGTGGCCCTCTGACTTTCCTTTTCTCACTCCTGTTTCCTTGTTGTTCATTATACCTTGCCCTCTACTGTTTTATTAGTCCCTCTCTCCTGTTTTTATCTATTTATGTATGTCGTCCCCCCTCCCATTTCTTCTGAATTAGTCAAATGGATGTCCCTCCCGTCTTTTCCTCCTCCTCAGCTAGTCCTGTTCATTTTTTTTTGAAATTCATCTTTTGTGCTCTTTTTCCTTACAAAAGATTTCTCTCTCTTTATTATTTATCTTCTTGTTTATTCTAGACTTTCATTCTCTGATTCATGACTTCTATCATATTCTGGTCTGTCTCTTTTCTCTCTATTCTTCACACAATCAAATCTTCTAAGATATCTTTTCAAAACTCTTCTCTCTAAAATCTTCCTGCCACTGCTTTGTAGGGGTTACATCATGGACTCCCCCTTTCCATTGCCTTACTCTCAGAATGTTGCCAATAATGCCTGGGATCAGAGAGGACACTGCTCCATGGTAGTACCCCTCCTCTAGGACACCACTGCTCTATACCCTCTCTTGTTAATCTCTTTCCCCCCACATTTTCCTGGAAATCTCCTCTCTATTTCCATGCTTTCCCACTCCCCAAGGGGTTCCAACGCTTCCCCTTTCAAGACAAGTGGATTTTTCAGGCACCAAATCCCCCAGGCCTGCTCCAGTATGAGGTCCATACCTGCCTTCACCCACGGGAGTATTCATCAGTGGAGCACTCTCTTATCTCCACAGTTAGGACTCTTTCCTTTGCCCCTCTTTTCAGTCTTTCCTCTTTCCTCTTCCCCAACCCCCCTCTAGGTTCTTATCTTTCTGAGATCACAGAGGTCACCTTCCCCTTGTTGCTAGCCCTTAATTTGATCCCAGCACATCACTCACTCCTCCCTATGCCCCCTACTCCTCTCCCCCTTCTTGTGTACCCTTCCACATTGTCATATAGTTTCACAAAAACAGCATTTACCTACAGGTAGAGTGTCACCAGTTTCTGTCCATAATTCTCCCTGTCTTGCCTCTTCACAGATTTCTGCCTTCACTTCTGTATCCTTGTGTACTTTCAGAAAGGAGTCTCCTTTTGTCACCCTTGCTCTTGCTGGCTGAATTTATTTACTCCCTTTGCAATTCTGTTGTTTGGGGTTTTAGAGAAGCAAAAAATATCTTTAGTTCTGGTTTCTTTTCTAAAAATGTTTCCAACTCTTCTTTATTATTGAATGTCCATCTTTTGTTCTGTACGGTTAAGCTCAGATTTGCCAGATAGGTCACCCTGAGCTGTATCCTGAGCTCTAATGGTTTTCTGAACACATTATTCCACTCCTTCTTCCTTTTTCTAGTAGGTATATAATAGTGTTGCATTATTCAAATGTCCTTTCTTTTGTATCTGAAGGTCTTTTTCCTGATGATTTGCAAAACTTGTTTCTGAATTTAATTGTTAAATTTAACCACTAAGTTTCTTGGAATTTGTGGCCTTAGTTGTTTATTTGTTTTTGTTTTTGAAATGATCTGTGAATTCTTTCAATTGGAATTCCATTTCCCATGTTCAGGAGTTCTGGGCAATTCTCTTCTATTATGTCCTTCATTAGTGTTAAGGTTTTTTGACCTGTTGTTTTCTTCTGGGAGACCTATCATTCTTAGGTTGTCTCTATGCATCTTGTCATCAAGATTCATGTTTTACTGGCATAATAAGCATATTTACTTTTAATGTTATTGTTTTTTGCTTCACCTCTAGGTTGTCCTTCACTTCTGTGTGTTTGCATTCTTAATCTCTTGTTCTTTTTTTTTTTCTTTATTTCTTTGGTGAGACTTGCCATTGCATATTCAAGTTTTTCTTTTCTAATCATTATTTTTGTTGTGCAGGCCATAAATTCTGCTCTCATAATTTTCATTTCTCTTTTAAACCACTCAGAAACATGATATTGTGATCCTATGTTCTCAAATTCTGCAGGGTCTTCTGTCTCATCAAGCATTAGATCACTTTCTTTTGTTTTGTAGTATTTATTCCTAGATGTCTAAATTCATTTACTAGACCTGGAGGCCATATTTCCTTCTGTTGTTACTATTTTTTTCCTATTGAATTATCTGTTTATGTTCAAGATCTTTGAGATTTCCTTTTCCTGAAATCTTTGGTATTTTCAATCTTTTGTCCCCCTTATTTTCCTTATCAGTCACTTCCTGACTCCCTCCCCTCTGATTGTGGTTCATTTGAGGGCTGGATCACATGGTCTATGCAAAGGCACTGATAAAGGAGAATGAATGGTAAATTCTGTGAATAGAAAGACTTTCTGTTTAGGCCATCATCACTTTTCTAGTCACTTGGGTTCATAGCTTCAGAGCTATTAGTGATTTTTCTCTCTTCATTGCCATGTTGAATCATTGCCAAGGTTCAATTCTACCTTCATTGGTATTTTTTTTCACCACTTAAACAGCTGAGGTCCTTATCACCTTTACCCTGAATGATTTAAATATTCTCCTCAGTTATTGGATCCCCTACCTCCAATCTCTCCTCCTCTACTATTCCTCCTTTTCATAACTGGCTAATTGATATTCTGAAGTCATAGCCCAAATCACTTCTCCAGCCAAAAAGATTCAACAGCCCCATATTACTTCTAGAATAAAACACAAACACTATTTGCCATTTAAACTCCTTCTCAATCTGCCTTCAATCTATATTTCCAAGCTTATCATATATTACGCAATGATCATGTTAAGTGGGCTTATGTAAAGTTTGTCTTGTATTGTAATCCATCTTCTGTATCTGTGTGCTTGTGCCCTATCTTCACCTCTTCCTCTTGGAAATTGTGTTCCAAGGCTCAGTCTCTTCCAACAAGAGGCCTTCTCAATTCTACCAGTAGGTAGTTCTTTCCTTTTCCCTCTTTGCTTTTTGCTTATCTGTGTAACTGTTGTTTCCCCTCAGGAGAATGTAAGCTTTTTGAGGACAGGAGTTGTTTGCTTTTGAGTGAAGGTTTTCTCAATGCCTCCCAAAGTGCCTGGCACATCATAGGTGCATAATACATCTTTGCTGAGTTGACCTTATTTGATTTGACCTGGAATTGTTTGGCTGAAATGTATAATGGATGAAAGGGAATATATGGAATGAACCCAGAAGCAGTCTGGAGGCAGATTATGATGGGCTTCAAATGGTAACCTGAGCAGTTTGTATTTTTTTCTAATCTAAAAGTAGTAGAGAGTCAATGAATTTTCTTGAGTATAATCTGATCTGTGCCTTAGGAATGTTTTTATTAGTATCTATGCAGAAGATAGACTTCAGAAGGGAAAGATGGCAACCCTGATTTTGATTAGGAAGCTGGTATAATAGTTCAATTAGAAGGGATAGGGAACTAAGCTAGAGTGGGGACTGAATGGTTGGAGATTAAGGCACTGAAATAGGACACATTTGAAAGCCAGAATTAATGAGATGGCAAATGGTTGGCTGTGGTGGTGAGGGGAAGAAAAGAGTAAAGGATTGTGCCTTGGCCATGAACCTGGGTAACAGAAAGAATGGTGATGTCATTGAAAGAAAAAAGAAAGTTTGGGAGAGTTAGTTTAAAGAGAAAAGTGGAATATGAATTCTGTTTGGAATGTGTTAAGTTTGACATGCCTTTGGGACATCCATTTGGAGATGGCTGAGAGGCAGTCAGTGATTCCAGACTGGAGCTCAGGAGAGAGACTAAGGATGGATATGTAGAACTGGAAATTATTTTTGTAGGGATGATAATCTGTAGGATCTGATGAGGTCAGCAAATGAGAGGTTGCAGGAAGAGGAGAGGTGAGGACATAGGGCAGAACATTTAGGTACATCTGCAGCTGAGAGGGAAGGTGTGCAATGAGTATGAGCTAACAAAGAAGGAGGAACAGTCAGCCTGGTATGAGATGGACCAAGGGATTGGGGTGATGAAGACACCAAAAACAGAAGAGAATGTGCAAGTTCAGTTATGTCAAATGTTGTAAGAACTCAGGAAAGATGATGACTGAAAAAAGCCATCTATTAGTTGTTGTAAGTAAGAGATCATTGGAAGAATATATGTGAGAGCAGAATGCTCCAGAAAGAGGACCCAGAGTGAGCATGGAGGGCTGAGCCTGCAGGGCTCCCACTGTCTTTCTAGCAGTTTCCTGGGATGAAGGCTCCCTGACCTGCCCACATGAATCTCAGCCCATTTGGCAGATGGGGCCCTATGGTTGAGCTGACTTACTCATCAGGCCTGTGGACAAACAATATTATTCAGACACACAATCCTTTGTTCTCTCATTCAGTATTCATCAAGCAATCTCACTTCAGTTTTCCAAGTTGCTTTCCCTTAGGGAAAAGGATAGCCAGCCCACGCCACATTATCTACAAACAGCCATGACCTGGCAAGGCTGATGCTAAAGAGAACGGGTGGGAGGTGCAGCAGGCTAGGCAGATTATGAAGGAATCATCAAGTTTGACCCCATCATTTTACAGAGGAGAGACCTGAGGCCCCAGCAGTGGAGCTGACTTGGCCAAGGTCACATCAGTCGATTAGAATCTATGTCCTTTGATCTTGACACACATGGAGGGAGGGGGGCATGACATTAGGAATTAGGGGGCAAAGTGAGGGGGCAAAGACTCTGGTTATTTCTTCTTTGATCTTATATCTGTTTTGATACCTAATCAAAGTGATTTTGAGGTGAGCCAATACCTCTACATTTGTAAACTGCTAGATGAATTGTGGCCTTAGGTGGCACAGTGGATAGAGTACTGGCCCTAGGGTCAAGAGGACCTGAGTTCAAATTTGACCTCTGACACGTACTAGCTGTGTGACCGTGGACAAGTTATTTAACCTGTTGTTCCTCATTTGCAAATGAGCTGGAGAAGGAAATGGCAAACCCCTCCAGTATCTTTGCCAAGAAAACCCCAAACGGGGTCACAAAGAATCAGACAGGACTTAAAAACAGAGAAATTGTGTGGCAAGAGGACTCTGTACCTAGCCTATCTCCATCTTTGAAGGTCTGTGGTGAGTCAGGCCAGATGCGGAATGCTGGTCTTGCATCTCTGCCTTAGACCAGTTTCCCTCCTCTTTCATTCCCCTAGAATCTCATTCTCTTTCCCTGCTCTCTCAACCTTCTTCTATTCAAGCTTCAGGAAAGGCCCAGCCTTCATCGCTACATTCTTCTCAACCACTAGAGTTTTAGAGCCTGGGGAATTCTCATTCAGTGGGACTCTCAGGTAAACCCAGGCCTCTATTGGGGGCATGAAGGACCCAGGGGACATGGAATTAAAAGTATGGGGATTCTCTTTCCTAGATCCTTATACTATATCACCAGTCCAGCTGTCTGGAAGCCTGGTTATGGGGTTTTATACTTCTCCAGAGTGTCTGAGACAGACTGGTATTATTACGCGATCTTCAAATGTTGTTTCTATAAACCAGTATTTGATGGGGCAGTGGCTAAGCCAATATGGCACACGAATGCAATGGAATATTACTGCACTGTACAAAATAATCCAGAGCAGTCTGGGAAGATTTAATGAGTGGATGCAGAGTGAAGCAAGTAGAACCTGGCAAACAGCCCCCAGTGATGACAGCAGTGGAAATGGGAAGAATAAGAACAACACAGTGATCTAAATGGAACACTCTGAAATGATACTCCCCAAACTTGGCCCAAAAGAGAGAAGGCACTTTTCTCCTTCTCTGCAAAGGTGGGAGACTGTGGATGTGGAACATACCATAACCTGTCAGACATTCCCACTTTATATAGGAAGAAAGTGAGCCCCAGGGGGTAGAAGTGACTTTCCCAGAGTTAACAGCTAGGCAGTGTCAGAGCTGGGACTGGAATTCAGGTCTCCTGGCTTTCTGCCTAGTATTACTCCCACTATATTGTTAGGTGGGATAGTTGACAGAGGGATATGTCTGCTGCCTCAGAAACTTATAAGCTGTGTGACCCTGGACAAGTCATTTAACTTCTCCATGTCTCAGTTTCTCCAACTGTAAAACGAGAAAGTTTGAGTTGGTTGCCTCCTGTAAATCAATGATTCCCATGTTGTTCAATAGCTGTCTTTTTTTTCAGTCATGTCTGACTTTTCATGACTCCATTTGGGGTTTTCTTGGTAAAGATATTGGAGGGGTTTGTTATTTCTTTCTCCAGTTAATTTTACAGATGAAGAAACTGAAGTAAACAGGGTTAAGTGACTTACCCAGGGTCACACATCTAGTAAGTGTCTGAGGTCAGATTTGAACTCGGGAACATGAGTCTTCCTGACTCCAGTCTGGGTACTCTATTTACTTCATCTCTTGATTTCCATGCCCCCACTTTATTTGCTTCTTCCGAGACCAATTTTTTTTTCCTTCCAAGGTCTATTTATGCTTTTTTTTTTTACATTGATGCTCCCCCTCACCTCCTTCTCCTAGCTTCCCTGGCTTCCTTCAAGACACAGCTCAGTTCCCACCTTCTTCAATAGCCCTTCCCTACTCGCTGCTCCACCCTGCAAGTGCCGTCCCTCTGATATCAGCTTCCATGTCTGAACAAGTTGTTTGCAACTTGTCTCTCCCACTAGAATGTAAGCCTTTTGAGAGCAGGGACTATGTTTTTGCCCTTCTTTGTACTCACTGCTCACCACAGTGCCTGGCACATAAGTGTTGAATAAAATGCTAGCTGAATGACTGACTGCCTCATCCCTTATCCTGCTTCATCTTTTGTTCAAAAGCAAGTCACTAAGGTTTGATTGTTTGCAGAAGGAATCCTCATTTTACCCTCCAGTCTCTGGCTGTTTGAAGTTGCCAGGGCAACCAGCCTGCTGCTCATGTTTTGAAGACATCATCAGAAGGAAAGCATAATCCATGTCTCCCCTCCCCCCTCTCTTTCTCCTCTGTCTCTCTAAGAAGGATCCAGAGAGCATAAGTGGATTACTTGATCCACATGTGATGGGCACTGTGTGAGGTGATGAGGACACAGGCCTGGCCTCAAGCTTACATTTGACCATGAGAGAGGGGAGTAACACGTATCCATGCACATACATATGCAATCACACAAAGTCACCTACTTTTGGTGGGGTTGGGGGAAGGATAAGTTGCTATGGAGGGGCAGAGGTTTCAAGTAGATGGTGGGATTTGAGACAAGTCTTTAGGGAAACCAGGAACTTCAAGAGGCACAGGTGGGAAGGCATTGGGGATGGCCAATTCAAAGGCATGGAGATGGGAGATGTGGTGTTATATACGGGGAACCACAAGATTCATTTATTTGGACTGTTTATGGATGTTTATTGAGTGGGAGAAGGAAATGATTAGACTTGTGCTTTAAGGAAATCTCTTTGGTGGTGGTGTGGAGGATGGACTAGAGAGAGAAGGGACTTGGGCCATGAAGATTACTCAGGGGCCCATGGCAAGAGTCCGGTGTGAAAGGAGATTAGGGTCTGACCCAGGGAATTGTCTGTGGAAGAAGAATGGAAAGGGTGAGTTTGAGAGATGATGGAGGGAGAAAGCTGATAAGGCAAGGCAGCTTAGCAATTTGTGGGATAAAGAAGAATGAAGAGCCAAGGATATGCCTCGGGCTGGGGATCCCGGTGACAGGTAGGATGCCAACGCTCTGAAGAGAAATAGGAAGCTCGGAACAAAAGTGGCTTTGTTTGTTTGTTTGTTTATTTGTTTGTTTGTTTGTTTGGTTAGTTTTTTTGTGAGAGTTGGATAGTAAAGTCCAGCTTTGGACATGTTGAGTTTGAGATACCTGCAGGATAGTTGGTAGAAACAGGCAGCTGGCTATGCAGACTGAAGCTCAGGAAAGAGATTGCAAATGTCTGTTCATTTGATACAGAAGAGAAACACCTATTCACCCAGTGATGTGAATCGTTTGAGTTTTGAACACTGAATATTGAGAATTTCATACATGCTACTAGGCATAGGGCAAAATCTCAACTTGAATTCTGTGATATGCTCTCCAGGCTGTGCATGAATAATGAAAGCACAGACTCACTCATCCAATGAATAGATCTCTCACTTTGGTTGGGTTCGGTACCAAGAATGATCCTGGTACATGAAATCGCTGGTGGGTTGAGCAAGGCAGACTCATCATAATTAACTTCCCAGCATTTCAGTACAGTTCCATTAGGAATATGCAACAAATCGTGGGAGCTCTCTTCCTTTTTTCTTGGGGGGGAGGGGTGAGATACTGAAGTTCAGCTTTGGACATGTTGAGTTTGAGATGCCTATGCCACAGTCAGCAGAAAAAGGCAGCTGGCTATGTGGCACCGAAGAGCAGGAAGGGGATTGAAAATCTGTTTGTTAGGGTCAGAGAAACATCTCGGCATTTGGTGCCAGGAATTGAGGAATGAATGCCTTCCTCTTTCTGGACTCACTTTTCTTCTTTACAAAATGACAGTGGTAGAATCAGATGATCCCTAGAAAAACTGCCTCACAAGTTCAGCTTTCTAAACAGCAACAAGCTTTTGTTAAGTACTTACCTTGGACCTGTGCTGGGAACAGAAAGAAAATCACCAAGAAAGCTAACCCTGCCTTCAAGGAGCTTCAAAGTGGTGGTGGGGAGAGATGAAGGGAGCTGGCTCAGGAGACAGGTGGGAAAAGCCAACAAACTGGAGAGTTTAGACGGCAGCCTGGAGAGGAAGGAAAACAGATTGGCCTGCTTACCTCCTGAAATCTGAGGTTCTGGAAGGAACAGCTCATCGGAGAAAGGAGGCTGATGGGCAGAGGCCACTTCCAATGGGCTGTAGTGAGCTTCCGGGGGGAAATAGGTTTCTATTACATGGAAAAAGTCTGGAGAGACAGGAGTGTAGACTGGAGAGAAATGAAGAATAAATAGGTATTCCTCATTATTTGGAGACACTCTACATGGCAGGGCGATGTTGGTGACTTAGAACGACTGGTTTGATTTTCCCAATGTTGAAATTTAGGCTTCTTTACTTTTCTAGAGACTATAACAGTTGTTTTTTTTTTTTTTTACTTTTCTTCATGCTTGCTGCACTGGGAATTTTCCATTCTTAAGAGAGTCAGTAATAATGAAAAACTCAAGGAAATAAATCAAATCTTACTCCTTCAAAAAAGTACTGTAAGAAGCCACCAGATGTTATAAAGCCCATGACTGGCATCTTTTGGACATGGCCAATGTGGAAATGGGCTATACTTTACTGTACATATTTGTTATAAGGGTTTTGTTTTTCTTTTTCAATGTGAGGGGAAGGTGGGAGGGAAAGGAAAGATTTTTGTTCATTGAAAATAAATGGAAACAAAAATAAGAACATAAAAACCCAAACCCATGCACTAAAATGATGTACTTTACTAAGAACAGACTGCATTAGATGCTCATTCAGTGACCAGTGACTCTAACACAGTCATAGCAGGCTGGGCCGTTTGCTCAAAACAAAAGATACGTACATACATACAGATATAGATGTGTGTGTGTGTGTGTGTGTGTGTGTGTATGTATGGATAAATATGTATGTATATGTGTGTATGTGTGTATATGTATGTGTAGGTATATATTTATGTATGTATGTATGTATGTATGTATATACACATAGAAGATATTTATCTGTATCTTAGGCTTCTTTGTTATTTGTTTTCAATCTCTCCTTTGGATTCTGGTGGGTACAGGACGGTCTTTTGTTATTCCAATTTTCTTTCCTTTATATTTGAAGGTCTTTCTCCTCGTTGCTTATAGAATTTGTTGTCAGTGGAATTGTTAAATTCAATCATTATGTGTCTTGACTTTTGCAGCGTAGTTTGTTTTTCTAGAGGTAATCTGTGGATTGTTTAGATTGGCACTTCATTTTCTATGTTTGGCTCTTCTAAGCAGTTTTCTGCATTATATCTTGCATTTTTTTTTCACTTGAAGTACTCTTATGGGAAACATATAATCCTTAAGTTTTCTCCTATGTATCCTACCTTCAAGATTAAGTTGTTTTGCTTGCATGGAGACCATACCATTACATGATTTTTACAATGCAAATAACATTTGGAGATAGCTTGGACATACAATCACAAACTCATAGATATTTTTTAAAGCCCTCTTCCCTGTGAGGAGCTCGGTACTCCAGTACCTTACCCCACCCCATCTCCCACCAAAGCAAAGAAGAAAGAACAAAACAAAACTATTTTTTAAAAAAAGCTTCTTAACAGGCAAAATAAATATTGCAAAGTTCATATGCTAAAGTTCATAAATAGATGTTGCTAAAAAGAGATTCTTCCAGAGCCTTACTCAGAGCCTAGTGACTCTGATTTTACATACTTCTGAAAACTATGAATTCCTGGCATCCTGATCCATAGCAGGAAATGCTAGAAAATGAGAAAGGGGTTAGGAAGAATTTTGAACACTCTGAGGGTCTGTATTGACATCCATTGCCACAAACTTGTATAAGATCCTAGGGAAGAGGTTAGAAAGTGTTGTTAAAAACTCAGGTATCATTGACTTCATGGCATAGATTCTAACTCAAACCCTTCATTGTTTCCTAAGCCCAAGACCTCAGGCAGCTCTAAACCCAAGCCCAGCACACAAGATTTCATAAGGCACATACTTAGTGAATAGGAAATATAGAGACATGGAAGAACCCCCTCTCCCCAAGAATATCACGCCTCCATCCAACAAATGCATTGCTCAACTTCACATAGATTTCATTCCCCCCTTTTTTGTGGACAACATTGCAGAAAAGTTACTCTGGGTGGCTAGGTGGCACAGTTGATAGAGCACTGGACCTGGATTTAGGAAAATCTGAGTTCAGATCCAACCTCAGATATTTACTGGCTGTGTAACTCAATCTGCCTCAGTTTCCTCAACTGTAAAATGGGGATAATAGTCCCTACCTCACAGAATTGTTGTGAGGATCAAAAGAGATAAAACTTGTAAAGTACTTAGCACAGTGACTAGCACATAGTGATATATACATGCTAACAACAATTACTACTACTACTACTAGTAACAGTAATAGCAATAATAGTAGAAGTATTTCTTAGATATCATCACAATGGTTCTGTTTCCTTAAGATTTTATTAATTGTCTAAAATCTTTACTATGGTCAAGGGAGATAACCTGTTTAGAACTCTGGGATGGATCTCATATGGTCCTTCTTCACACTATTTCCATGGAGATTTTTCTAATGAGTAAGAAGTAGTCAGATATTTAAAATTTGGGGAATTACTTTGAAGACATGTAACCATATGGATTGGGAGAAATTTTGACTTAGATGTCTGGGAGAGTATTAGGAAAAGGGCCCCACTTCCTTGGGACCCATGGCTTTCAGTCCCAGGTTCATGGTCCTACCTGCCTCCCACAGGGGAGAAAAGAAATCTTGAGGGCTAGAAGTGTCTAGCATCTATAGGCCAAGCCTAGTTACACTAATGACCAGCATAGTAAGTAAACAAAGGATGATGAATGTGTTGAGGATGGTTGAAAAACTTAGACACACTTCTAGACCAAGGTGTATCAGAGAAGGGCTTCAAGCAGAAAAACAATTTGACCCTAGGAAAAAATTAAGACTCTGGTGCCTATAATGAAGGCAAGAAGGGAGGAAGTGAGCTCAGAGATAGGGTCTCACTCTAGTTATTGTATCATTCAAAAGAATGAACTAGGAACAGATAATATACCCAATTAGGAGCTGAGAAGGAGGAAAAGAAGGAGAAAGGGAGAGAGAAGGGGTGGAAGTATTTATTAAGCACCCACTGTGTGACAGGAAGGAAAGGAAAGAGGGAAGAAAGAGAAGGGGAAAACTATTTATTAAGCACCTACTATGTGCCAGGAAGGAAGGAAATGAGAGAAGGGAAGAAAAAAAAGTATTAAGCACCTACTATATACCAGGCACTGTGTTAAATGCTTTACTTATATTATCTCATTAAATACAACCTGGGAGATAGGTGCTATTATTATCCCTATTTTACAGTTGAGGAAATTGAGGCAAACTGAGGTTAAATGACTTGCCCAGAGTCACACAGCTAGTTAGCATCTGAGACTGGAACTGAACTCAGGTCTTCCTGAGTCCAGGCCCAGCGCTTTCCTCACGGGGCCATGTAGTACAAAGCAGACTCACAAGAAAGGCAGCGGCAGGAAGCGTTGTCTCTCTAGCTTCAGAACTCCCCATGTGGGGGGCCTAGCCCAGAAGAGAGCTGCAGGTAACCAAGGGGAACTCGAGGAAGACGCCACCAAAGGAGAAAAGGATTGCGTTCTCCCTTGGGCACACGTGCTGCCAATGCTTGAGGCCACTTTCCGCTGTACTCTGAAGGTGCTTGTAGGAGAGAGACTGGGTTACAGACTTCACAGGGGCTGGTCTGATGCCTATACTTCTTATTCCACTACCTTAATAAGTATCCTTTCCTAAAAGCTAATTAAGTTTGTCTGCTTGGTAGCCAACAGGGAGCAAACCATATGGGACTCAGGAGCAATTGTGTTAGAATGACTCCAACTTGGCAGGTTAGTCCTGGAGGCCTGAGGCGAGAAGTCAGCAGCTGCCCTCTGGGGCCCAGCCTGTCACCTGAGTGGGAGTCTGGAGAGGAAGCCCAGGGGGACGGCGGCATTATGATTCTATGACATGACTAACCTTCGAAATGCTAGAGAAATGTGACTTGTTCTTTCTACGATTGGTGGCAATCATGTTGATGATTTTTTTTGCTCAAGAACTAAATCTCTAAGAGTTTCTGTGAAGTTTCCTAGCCCACTCCACCTCATCCCCATTTAGTGAAAGGCATAAGAAAACAACAAACCAGAATAATTATCCCTGGTCTCTTTCCATTTCAGAGTCTGAGGATCCTTTTGGAATCTCACATAGGCCCAAGACGCCTCATACATCATCCATCTTGTTTTCTAGACTTTCCAAATATCAGGTTCAGGAGCACAGAGCCAGGGGTTGTGGGCAGACAATGCAAGGCTCAGCCACTCTGGGTCCTTGTTTCAGAAGTCTCTCACTACTGAGGGGAGATGGGAGAACCCCAAGTGCTATTGGGAGCTCTAAGCTCTCTCTGTGAAAGAACCTGTTGAAAAAGTTGGGGGAAAAATCCCAAAAGAAAAAAGGCAAGGAGACAGCTAGGTGGCACAGTGGATAGACCCTGAAGTCAGGTGGACCTGAGTTCAGATCTAGCCTCAGACACTTGGCACTTACTAACTGTGTGACCCTGGGCAAGTCACTTAACAGCAATTGTCTTGCACCCCTCAAAAAAATTCAATATTGTACTAGAAATGTTAGCTTTAGCAATAAGAGAAGAAAAATAAATTGAAGGAATTCGAATAGACAAAGAAGAAACAAAGCTATAACTCTTTCCAGATAATATGGTGGTATACTTAAAGAATCCTAGAGAATCAAGTAAAAAATTACTTGAAATAATAAACAACTTTAACAAAGTTGCAGTCTATAAAATAAACCCACATAAATCATTGGCATTTCTATATATTACCAACAACGCCCAACAGTAAGGGATAGAAAGAGAAATTACATTTAAATTTACTATAGACATTATAAAATATTTGGGAGTCTACCTGCCAAGACAAACCCAGGAACTATATGAACACAATTACGAAACACTTTTCACATAAATAAAGTCATATCTAAATAATTGGAAAAAACATCAGTTGCTCATGGGTAGGCCAAGCTAATATAATAAAAATGACAATTCTACCTAAATTAATTTACTTACTTAGTCCCATACCAATCAAACAACCAGAAAATTATTTTATAGAGCTAGAGAAAGTAATAACAAAATTCATCTGGAAGAACAAAAGGTCCAGAATATCAAGGGAATTAATGAAAAGAAATGCAAGGGAAGGTGGACTAGCCATTCAAGACCTCAAATTGTGTTATAAAGCAGCAATCATCAAAACAACTTGGTACTGGCTAAGAAATAGAATGGTGGATCAGTGGAATAGGTTAGGTACTCACAACACAGTAGTCAATGACCATAGTAATCTACCATTTGATAAACCCAAAGACTCCAGTTTCTGGGATAAGAACTCAATATTTGACAAAAACTCCTGGAAAAACTGGAAAATAGTATGGCAGAAATAGGGCATAGACCAACATCTTACATTGTATACCAAGATAAAGTCAAAATGGGTACATGATTTAGACATAAAGGCTGATACTATAAGCAAACTAGGAGGGCAAGGAATAGTTTACCTGTCAGATTTATGGAGAATGGAAGAATTTATGACCAAACAAGAGATAGAGAACATTAAGAAATACAAGATGGATAATTTTGATTACATTAAATTGAAAAAGTTTTGCATGAACAAAGCCAATATAGTCAAGATTAGAAGGGAAGCAGAAAGTTGGGAAACAATTTTTTATAACCAGTGTCTCTGATAAAGAATACAAGTCATTCCCCAATTAATAAATGGTCAAAGGATATGAACATGCAGTTTTCAGAGGAAGAAATTAAAGCTATCTGTAGTCATGAAAAAATGTTTTAAATCACTATTGATTAGAAAAATGAAAATCAAAACAATTCTGAGGTACCATATCACACTTATCAGATTGGCTAACAAGACAAAAGAAGAAAATGATAAATGTTGGAGAAAATGTGGGAAAATTGGAACACTAATGCATTGTTGGTGGAGTTGTGAAATGATTCATCCTTTCTGGAGAGCAATTTGGAACTATGACCAAAGGGCTATGAAACTATGCATACCCTTTGACTCAGCAATAGCACTTCTAGGTCTGTATGCTAAAGAGATCATAAAAATGGGAAAAGGACCCACATGTACAAAAATATTTCTAGCAGTTCTTTTTGTGGTGGCCAAGAATTGGAAATTGAGAAGGTGCCCATCAGTTGGGGAATTTCTGAACAAGTTGAATAAAATGGAATACTATTATTCCATAAGAAAGGATGAGCAGGTAGACTTCAGAAAAACTTGGAAAGACTTGCATGAACTGGTACAGAATGAAGTGAGCAGAACCAGGAGAACATTGTGCTTAGTAACAGTCACATTGTGTGATGACTAACTTTGATAGACTTAACTCTTCTCAGCAATACAAGGATCTAAGATATCTCTTAAAGTCTCATGATGGAAAATGCTATCCATATTCAGAGAAAGAACTGTGGAGTCCTAATGCAGATTGAAGCAGATTATTTGATATATCTCTTTTTGTTTGTTTGTTTCTTATTTCTCGTGGTTTCTCCCATTGGTTCTAATTCTTCTTTACAACATGACTAATGTGAAAATGTGTTTAATATGAATTTATACGTAGAGCCTATATCAGATTACCTGCTGTCTTGGGGAAGGAGGTGGGGAGAGAAGGGGAGAAAATTAAAAACTCAAACGCTTATGGAAGTGAATGTTGAAAACTAAAAATAAATAAATTTTTTTTTTAAAGAAGAAGAAAAAAGAAAGAAAGAAAAAGAAAAAGTTGGGATGGGGGATAGAAGAATTTGTCCTGCAATTTGGAGTAAAAATCAGGGTAACTTCTGCCTAAGCATCTTCTGCCATCACATATCCCTGTGTCCTTTTTGGCCATAGACCAGGAGGTTTAAGTGGGAGGAGTAAGTCCAGGCAGTGTGGTGTTACAAAAGTAAAACTGGAAGAGCTCATCGATCCCTGGGGTAGATCTGACTTGAATGCCATAACCACATCACTGTGGGCAAGTCCTTTCCCCTCCATAAGCCTCTATTTCCCATCTCTAAAAAGATGATATAAGACCCTGTGGCCCCTGAAGTCCCTTCTACCCCAGGCATTCACTGTTCTAAGCTCCCTCCCACCTCTCACATTCTCTGTCCTAAGCTCTTTCTTCCAGCTCTCATGTTCTCTATCCCAAGTTCCTTCCCAGCTCTCACACTCACTGTTCTAAGCTCCCTCCCTGATCTTACATTCTATGCCCTAGGGTCCTTCCCATATGTCATTCCTTATGTTCTAACATCCCTCACAGGTCTGACCCCTAGAGTTACACATTTTAAGGGCCCTCAGCTCAGAAATTCTGTTCTGTGTTCTAAGCACTCACTCAGCTCTTGCATCCTGTTATCTTTCCCTTTTAAAGAAGACAATACATAATTTATTTTGTATATGTTTTGTAAGTGTGTGTGTGTATGTGTACAAACATGTTGTCTTAGAATCTCTAATCAAAACTCAGCTCAAGAGCCACCTCCATATGAAACCTTACTTGAGCCCTTCCCCCAAGCTGCTTTCCCTCCAACACTACAAATATCTTGTTTTTAAATTTTATTTTAATTAAATTTTTAATTGACAAGCACTTATTTTCTCTATTTTTCTTTCCCCCCTCCAACTCAAAAGGAGAAGAGAAAGAAAAGATGTTAATAATGAATATTCATAATTAAGACCAACAAATCCCCATGTTGGCCATGCCCCGAAACATATATGTCATTCTGCATTGTAAGTCTATCATGTCTTGGCCAGGAGATGAGTAACAGGTTAGTTATCAGGCCTCTGGAGGCATAGCTTCTTATTTCATTGACCAGAGTCTTTCAAAGTTGGACTTCTGTATAATGTTATCATAAAAACTATTCACTTCATTCTGCATCAGCTCATAGAGGGCTTCACAATTCCTCTAAAATAGTCTACTTTTTCATTTCTTATGGCATAAGATCCCATTGCTTCCTAAACCATAATTTGTCTGGATATCCCCAATTTGGTGGTGATCTCCCATTTCTTTGCTACTATGAAAAGATCATTGATAATTTTTTTTTGTACAAATGGTGCCTTTTCCTTCCTTTGATGTCTTTGGGGAATAGGCCTAGCAGAGGTATTTCTGGATGAAAGACTTTACAGAATTCAGTGACTTTAGAGCCATTGTTCCCAATTTCCAGAATTGTTGGACATCATAGCTTCACCAAAAGTGTGTCCGTGTTCTTATTTACCTCGAGCTCCCTGAACAGCACTGCTCTCCCCTTTTGGACATTTTGGGGCATTTTAAAAAACACGGCTCCATGGCTTGGATTTTTTCCTTTGAAAACTATTAATACAGTTTGACCAAACATTCATTAGGAAATGGCTATTATTCTTAAAAATTTAAACTATTTGTTTATATTTATATACACATTTAAATATATATCTATGTGTATATAGAGACATATATATTCATGCATATAATCACATATATCCATATATGGGATATGTGAAACCCACATATTTCATATATGTGGGATATTACATATACATATCTAAACTATATCCATATGTGTGTATTTAATTTTGATGATTCAATAGGAGAAATGTAAGAATATGTAGACATACAAGAAAATATGCAAATATAGAGATGTATGTGTATACATGTATGTGGATCTATGGCCATATCTATACACACACACCTATATGAATACATACATGCATACATACATACATACATGGACCTTTTCCCATAGATTCCAATATGATACTACATATGTATATGAACATGGATACATGCATATATGCATACATATGTATGTGTGTGCATCTGTACTTGCATGTCTGCACTTATACACACAGAGTCAGTCAAAAAGCATTTATTAAGTGACTATTATATGCCAGGCACTGTGCTAAGCACTGGGGATACAAAAAAAGAGGCAAAAGACAGTCCCTGCCCTCAAGGAGCTCACAGTCTAATGGGAGAGACAAGTAAACAAATAAGTACAAACAGGCTGTACATAGGATAAATAGAAAATAATTAACAGAGGGAAGGGACCAGAATGAAGAGGGGTTGGGGAAGGCTTCCTGAAGAAGGTGGGATTTTTATTGGGATTTAAAAGAAGCACAGCCATGCATTAATACAGTCTTGTGTATTGGAGCTGTGACTTGATCCAGGCATTATGGGAAGAATAATTGGAAAACTCAGAGAACTTTATCAGAGAAACTGGTTGGAAAGATTTTTCCATCCACTTTCCACTCCTTTGTGGGTCTGTTTCCCTTCTGATTTGAACAGCATTATTAAAATTTGTTCAGTGACTTTAATTTGTTTATATACACAAATGATCCATTTTTATTTGGTGATTTTTCTGTCCCTTGTTGATGAGTTCTTCCTCTATTCATAGTTCCAAACTGTAGCTTCTTCTCCACTACCCTAATTTGCTTTGAGCTCACTTTTTATGTCTAAGTTACTTATCTTACCATACAGTATGACATGTGATTCTTTACCTAATTTCTGCCATACTACTTTACAGTTTGTTCAGCAGGTTACCGTCAAATAGCTACCCCATTAGCTGGGGTTCTTTGGTTTTAACAGACACTACGCTACTGGGAATGTTTACTTCTGTAGGTTTTATGGCAAATTTATTCCACTGATCCATGTCTTTGCTTTTTAACCAGTACCAAATCATGATGATGATTAATACTTTATAGGATAGTTTGAGATTGGGTACTGTTGGACCTCATTCTTTCCTTCATTTTTTTTTATTACTTCCTTTGAAATTCTTGACTTTTTATTCCTCAAGATGATTGTTGTTAGTGTTTTTTCTGGTTTGTCAAGTAACTATTAGTTGTCTGATCAATAGAATACCAAAGAAATAAGTTAGATTACCTAGCATTATCATTTGTATTGTGTTGGTATGACTTACCTGTGGACGATTAATATCTTCTCCAAATATTTAGTTCTATCTATTTCTGTGAAGAATGTTTTATAGTTGCATTTATATAATTGATGGATGAGTCTTCGTAGACAGATTCCCAAATATACATTTGTATATTTGTACAAATATTTATAGATGTTATACATAAATTATACAGTTATACATTTTGTGTACATGGTTTGAATAGAATTTCCCTTTCTATTTCTTCCTTTGGGGTTTGTTGGTAATACCCAGGGAAGTTGATGATTTACGTGAATTCATCTTATATCTTGCAACTTTCCTGAATTTGTTTCTGACTCTTAGTGACCTCTAAGCATATTACCTACAAAATTTGATGATTTTATTTCATCTTTGTCTGTGCTTATTCCCCCAGTTTCTCTTTCTTGTCTTGTTATTAAATGTTTAGACTTATGTTAAATAGTATTACTGATAATGTTCATCTTTGTTTCTCCTCAATCTTACTGGAAAGTCTCTATTCTTCATTCTATATAATGTTTGCCCTTTGTTTCATATAAGCAATATTTATTATAAAAGTAAAAGTCAATTTGTTCCTACTTTCTAGCTTGTCCCTACCAACTCTGGCATTCTACTTTGTAAGTTGCTTCCGAGCTCTAACCTTTTCTGTTTCGTGTTCTAAGTTCCTCTCCCTTCTAGCTCCAATGTTTTATGTTCTAAGGGCTCTCCCAGTTCTTACATTCTATATTCTAAGGTCCTACCAAAATCTCACATCCTGTATTCTCTGTTCTAAGCTTCCCACCCAGATCTGACATTTTGTGTTCTGAGGTCACTCCCAGCTCTGACATTCTGTGTTGTATGTTCTAAGATTCTTCCCAGCTCTGACATTATATGCTCTAAGAGCACTGGCAGTTCTCATATTAACTGTTCCCAGGTTTAAGGTTCCCTTCCTTTTCTCCCAAGGTCCTTCCATCCTAGTTCTAATGTTTTATCTTCCCAATTCCCTTCTAGTTGGCATTTTATTTTAATGGTCTTTCTAGTTCTAAAAGTCCTTGTTTTCTCTTTAAAGCATCACCCTTTCCCCCTCCATTTCTGAATGTTTTCTGTTCCAATATCCCGACAAGTGGCTGTCATGGTTACAAACTCTGACTAGACAAGAGAATCAGAGATTATACCAGGGAGACCAAAGAAGTTTATCTTATCCTGTGACATTAAATCACTTCTACAGAGGTTCAGATGTTCTGAAAAGGGACACAGGACTGGGATAGAAAGATGACAATGCACATCCATTTCCAAGCTCTAGGGGAGAATCAATTTGGAAACAGGTCAGCTACCAGACTAGGTCGTTGACCTGATGTGATGCTGAGTCCTTCCTAGCAAACAAGGCAGTCATGCTTTGCCATCAGCATAGTCTAATTAACACTCACTGTTTACTCCCCAACATCTCATTTACTCAATTGGTTTCAGGATTTAACAAGCAGAGTTATTTCCGGCTGTAACAGGTTATCATTGATTTCAACAATGAATGGAATACTTACTAATAGGCTAAGTCTTCTGCAACTTTTATTAGCTCATAGAAGGTTCCTTAAATGATTTGGTCCAGAGTTTATCAAGAAAAGCTAAGGCTGATTTCATTCTCATGTAAACAGCATAGGAGACAGTCAAAGAGGAGCCTCCTTCCCTCCTTGGGAGAGCCAAGTGTCCCCAGAGCTCCTTCCTTCTCCCCAGAGCTCCTTCCTTCTCCCAAGAGCTCCTTTCTTCTCCCAAGAGCTCCTTCTTTCTTCCCAGAGCTCTTTCCTTCTCCCAAGAGCTCCTTTCTTCTCCCAAGAGCTCCTTCCTTCTCCCCAGAGCTCCTTCCTTCTCCCCAGAGCTCCTTCTTTCTTCCCAGAGCTCCTTCTTTCTTCCCAGAGCTCTTTTTTTCTCCTCAGAGCTCCTTTCTACTCCCCAAAGCCCTCACTCATGTGAACATCTTCAATACTTTCAATGACCTGAGCACTGATCTGGGGAGGGATAGTTGCTCCTATTTCACATAATTACATGATTTGAGAGTGAGAGGGGGACTCATTATTCATCTCATCTAACCTATGCACAAAAGAAATGTTCATTAGCAAATCTGCAACAAGCAGTCTTTCTTCTTCTGCTTGAGGACCTCCCAGGAGTGAACCCACAGACAAATAAACTAATACTCATATATTAAGTGATCCACTCAATGTCATCCAGATTCTGCACTAGGTTGACATAATCCCATGCTGGTGATCTGTCCACTAATCCAGGTTGACTCCCAACAGAAGAAAGGAGAGCAAACACAAAGGAAACCAGGCATGCCACTGTGGTGGGTGAAAAAGGCCAATAGAAGATTGGTCCTCAATCAGATGTTAACAATTGTAATAAAAGGTAGAGAAGTCCAAGTTTTAATACATTCCTTCATTTCTCTAAATAGATATCTAGCTATATGTAAATAAGAAAACCACCACCACCGAAGATCACTAACATTTATACAGTACTATGTTACTATAGGAAGCTAGGTGGCGCCACATTGCACAGAGTGCCAGGCGTGGAGACAGGAAGACTCATCTTCCTGAGTTCAACTCTGACAACAGACATTTATTAGCTGGGTGACCCTGGGCAAGTCACTTCACCCTGTTTGCCTCAGTTTCTCATCCTTAAAATGATCTGGAAGGAAATGGCAAACTTCTCCAGTATGATGCCAAGAAAACCCCAAATGGGATCACAAAGAGTCAGACACAACTGAAAATGAGTCAACAGCAAACTGTGTTATTAGGCATTGTCCTAGTACATTACAAATATTATCTCATTTGATCCTCACAAAAACTCTGGAAAGTAGGTGCTAATATTATCCCTATTTTATAGATAAGGAAACTGAGGCAAATAGGGGTTAAGTGACTTGCCCAGAGTCACACTGATAGTGAATGTCCCAGGCCATGTTTGAACTCAAGTCTTCCTAACTGCAGGCCAGGCACTCCATCCACTGCAAAACCTAGGTGGCTCTAGATAGATATTGATACATGCGTATATATGAATGCATATAAATATGTACCTATATGTGTGTATACACACACATATGCACACATACGTGTATATATAGTTATTGAGGACATCCTGGATGGAGTTATGGGAAGGACATCAACAAACTTTGCTAAGGGTTATTGTTGAAAATATGAAATTTTTACAGTCATAGAACTGATGGGAAATGCAGAGAATATGAAGCCTTGTTGTGTTTTTTATTCATGTGTGGTTGTGACTGTTGTTTTGATATATGTATGCATGAAAAACAAAATGCAGTCCTAATAGATCCCCTCTGACAAAGTGACTCTTAGATGTCCCTTACAATCGTATCAGACACCTGGAAAGATGTCCCAGCTGAGATGACTGCATAATGCCCCTCTGACTGCTCATGTAAAGTGAGACATGGGACAGGGAGATGTGTACTCACCAAAGGTGTTTGTCCCTAGAGCCAGGGAAGACCTGGGTTTAGATCCTACCTCAAGTATTTACTAGCAGGGTGACCTTATTCAAGTCATTTCACCTCTCTTGGTCTCAGCTTCCTCATTCTCAAAATAAATGGGTTCAACCCAATGGTTTCTAAGGCTCCTTGCAACTCTAAATCTGTAATCCTGTGGTCCAGTGAATCTGTATTGAAGAGGGAGTTCCTGTTGATGGTAAAGGACTCTAGATATTTGGAGAGGACCTGCAGTTGATTGCATCAATCGCCGGAACATTCATTGTAAAGCTTTCAAAATCAAAGCAATTCATGTTTTTGATTCAACAAACATTTTAAAAAATTGAATTGACAGAGAGAATTAAGTGGTGAATAAGACACGGTCCCAATCGTCAAGAATTTATAGTTTTATAGAACATGAAAAGTACATAAGAGGAGTTATAAAATGCTGAGATCAGATGACATTGAGATCAACCAACAGCTGGAGAGATCAGGGAAAGTTTCATGGAAGAACTGACGTTGATATGTGAGTAAATGAGTGGAGATAGGGTGAGGAGGGGCAGGATATTACAAGAGAAAATGTGGTTTTCCGACCATAGGGGGCAATGTTACCCTCCCACCCCCAAGGCAAATGATAATGAGCCACACAGAATAAAACTTTCTTGAGGTGAGTAAGGTAAAGTGAGCAGACAAAGGAACAAATCTTCTTATCCAAGGATGGATTAGACTGGACATTCTCGGAGAATACTTTCAGCTCTGATGTTCTGGGAGGCTACGTAGAGCAAATTCAGGAAGCCAACACAGCAAAGCGCTGCTCAGGAGCCAGAATGAGTTTGTAACTGCCCTTCCAAAGCTGGGGAGGTCAATGTGTTACAAAGGGAAACATGACACACTGGTGAAATGATGGGTGGGTTGTCTCCTAGAATTGCGAGCTTTATTTGATGGTGAAGGCAGCCTTCTCACATTTCCATCCTCAGCTGCACCAATGCTCTAAAGGCATGGGAAGGTGGCAAATCACACAGAAAGGCCCAGAGACATGAAAGATTAGGTCACATTCAGAGGAGGGTAAGCAACACAGTGTAGGGGCAAGGCTAGACTGTGGACTGGACCTGCAAATTTATGAGGAAAGGGGCTCATAATGAGAAACTGCCCTCTCCAAATACATCTTGTGGCACCTGGTCTTGAACTTAAAGTCTTAGAGCATAGTTACCTGGGGGCAATGAAAGGCTAAGGGAATTTTGCAAGGTCAAATGGTCAGCGTGTATCAGAGCATGTATCAGAAACTTCCTGATTCTGAGGTCAGTTCTCCAGACACTGAACCATGGCTTCCCCTAGGCCATTTTCTTAGAACATAAAGTGTTGGAAGGATTGAAGTCTGAGATAAGGCTGGAATGATCTGTGAAACCAGATTGTGGAAAGTCTTAAGGGTTCTTTGTAACAGCAGCAGCAACAATAATTAACATTTGCATAATATTTTAAAGATTGTAAACCCCTTGATATACACCATGCCACATAACCCCAAGAATTAGATATTCCCATTTTATAAATGAGGAAACTGAGGCTTGGAAATCTTACATGATAGATTTGTAAACACAAAGTTGCAAAATTTCAAGACAGCATATAAATCCCAATTCACCTGACTCCACATGGACCAACTACTTCCATTTGATAAATGATGGGAAATCATACACTAAGAAAAATCATCTGGCTTTGAGCAAAAGGAACTCTCTCTGTCTCTCTGTCTCTCTCTTTCTCTTTCTCTTTCTCTCTGTCTCTGTCTCTCTGTCTCTCTCCCTCTCTCTCTCTGTAAGTGTGAGTATACTGGCATAATGCCCCTAAGCTATGTCTTCCCTGCACAGTTCTCTGAGACATCCACAACTCTCTGTCTCTTTGGTTTTTCTAATCATTCCTTTGCTTGGCATTGAGCCTGTAGTGAATTGGAATTCAAAGTTCAAATGCCATCAAGGTCCCTTTCATTAACAACTGGAGCCCCAGGGTTCCATACTCCTTTTATCAACTAAGCTCCTTTCTTTATCAACTAAATGCCCTCCCTCACTCAAATCCAATTCAGTTGCAAGTCCCATCATCATCTCCCTGATGTTCTGGTTCTCTTTGAGAATGAAGAACATGCCACACAAATTGCCCTTAGAGCTGGAATATGAAAACCATCTGGAGGAGGTCTTCCTTACATAGGTTTGATTTACTAGTTGGCAGGAGTTGAGAGTGATAGCCTGGAACTAGTAAGCGGTCATCAGATAAGAACGTAAGGACAGAGAGTTCAAGATTCCTACTTTGAGATAAGGAAACAATTCTCCCAGTCATTTAAAAATGCCAAAATTAATCTTAGGAGCCCAGGGAAACTTTTGAATAACAACCCTTCCAGAAACCAATTTGTAGAATGGAATTCTTTGAGTATGATGGCTCAGTTCTCATTGGGGGATTGAGGATTCATTGCTTTGGCTAATAGAAGAACTTGCCTTTCTTTTTGCCACTTGTTGGGGAAGTCAGACCTGGACAGGTGTGCCCTTGTGACTGAGTTGACTCTACTCTGAAAAAATGTCGTCTTGACCTTATTTGAATGGAGGGAGGATAATAGACTTTAGAGTTGTAAACAACATGAGAATTAGTGTACTGGTAAATGTTTAACAATTGGCTCTGGGCCTGGGGTGAGGGGGATATACCTACAACACACTGTTCAGTTTAATCTCCTTTATTAAAGTTTTTCCATCATTTTCTTAAGGCTAGAAAAATCAACAAACCAGTAAACCAAGCCCTGACTTGTATTTGCTGATTTCCCAGGTGTGAATGCTCATATTGAAAATTTAACAATTGCCTCTCCCTAGTTGGTTTCAACTGACTCCAGTACACCCCTGAACATGAGAGATCATTTAATGCAATACCTTCATTCTATCAAAGAAGACCCTGAGACTCCAAGACGGAAAGGATTGATTCAAGGCCAAACAGGAGTGATAGTGTGGTGTGGTACAAAAAGGACTGATCTTTGAGTGAGAAGAGATGTTGATTTACAGTCATCAAAGTGTTAGAATTGGAAAGGACATAGGTTGCCTCCTCACTCAACCCATATGTGAAAACTAATGTCTTCTGTGACGTAGCCCACAACATACCCAGCCTTTTTTCTCAGATAGGAGAACTGGAATCATTGAGTTGCCTTGCAGGAAGCCTAAACGTGCCTCTCTGCCCCTTCTCCCTCTTGATCGTTGTTCGGCCCTGGGAGATATGATTAAACCGATCCTCCAATAGGGAAGGAAGAGGAAGAAAAAGGAAAAGAAGAAGAATGAAAGGAATGAGACAGAAGAGGAAAAGAAGAGAACAGGAGGGAGGAGGAAGGGGGCAAGAAGGGGAAGCTGAGGACCCAAATGATAAGAATGGTAAACAATGACTAAATGACTTGGGTTCTCCCCTTATGTCTATTTGGGAACGAAGGGAGAGGGAAATCTGAGATGAGGTCAGAGGTCACTCCATGGCACACTTCAATCTCATACCTGCAACAGGTGAAATGTTCCTGATAGACACCGTCTCTGGCTCATTGTATACACACATCCTACAATTTTAGGGAAAAGTTTGTTTTTTTTTTTTTACTAGATTAGCAATAAATTCTTCTCATGGTTCACCCGTCATATTTATTCAGAGCCGGCCTGAAATGAGTGCTAGAGAATGGATTCATGGTGCCAAGTCCCCAAACTGAGAGAGTTTCACTATTGCTGTAGAAGGCTCTATCCTGATCAATCCCTCCAAGGTCAGTTTCACTTGCCAAAGGAATGCTATTATTTAAGCATATTGGATAGGGAGAGACATCACTTGCTTCCTGCCTTATTAACCTGTCCCATTGGTCATTTGGAAGAAATGTGTGCTTGCAGGCAAAAGTGGTAAGAGCAATAAGGCCTGCAGTAGTGAAACCGATAGTTCAGCTTTTATAGATTTATTAATGGCAAAAGCTCCCTGCAGCAAAGCTCATTAGTGCTGCAGTTTTGTTGCAAAGAGAAGACTTATCTGGCTAAAGCTCTTCAGAGTTTCACTGCATCTTAGGCCTCATGGATGTTTGTAGTGCCTCGACTGTAACAGATGTCATCCCACACCCACCCTCTCCTCCTATGTGACCCTTGTCTCTGTCTTGCCATCAGTCCTGCATAAGGGATTTACACAACATTCTGCAGGCTTTCTTCTAGGGTTTCCAACAATCTGCCAATGCTAGCTTAGCTTTCAGGATTTTCATCTGCTATTTCTCCTTCTTAATACAAAGCCAACCCATCCTCTTTTCCAATCAGACCTGCTGTCTCTTGTGCCACTTCTTACCAGCAAGCCATCCTCAGTAATACACTGTAGCTTACTCATCTCTTCATTGCCATTTTGGTCAAGAGAAGTTTTGAATTTCCTAAGATTGTGCTAGTCTATAATTTGCTGTTATTCAGAACCACCAGGAGACCAGAGGTATTAAAAACAAAACAAAACCAAAGACAACCTAAGTTTTGAGTCACTGGCTTGCTGGGGATCCAAGAAAGTCTGATAATATTTCCCAACTTTACTCAAAATTACTCTTGATATTCAAGCTAGGAGCCAGAGTCATCCTCAACTCAGCACTCTCCTTTGCCTTCCATATCTTATCAGTTGCCAAGTCTTGCTACTTCTGTCTCCACATCTCTCACATCTATCCATTCCTTTCTCTCCACTCTTATGGCCACCATCCTAGTCCAAGCCCTTAGCTCATACTAATGACCTATTTTAATGGCCTCCAAATTGGTCTCCTTGCCTTACATGTCTCTTCTCCGTAAACCATCCTTCACATAGCTGCACATTTATGTTTTTAGTGCTCAGATTTGACCATATCACTTTCCTCCTCGAGAAACGTCAGTAGTTCTTTGTTGCTCCTAGGATCAAATACAGACTCCAATATCTGACAGTAGCCCCAAAGTCATGCCCCGGCCCTCCACAGTAGATATTCTAGCCTGCATGCTACATTGCATTTTATTTTATCTCGTATCTCAGTGCTCCTGAACGGGCTATATTCCATGTCTGAAATGCTCTCCTGTCTCATGTCTATGTCATAGAATGCCCAGCTTACATCACAACCCAGCTCAAGTGCTACCTTGTAGTGGAGGCTTCTCCTGATCCCCCCAATTGTTAGTGCTTTTCCACCTCCCCAAATTTCTTTCTATTAGCCCTGCATTTTCTGCACATGCTTGTCTTCTGCCTGCTTTTGTGCAGTAGAAAATAACCTTCTCAGAGTCAGGGATTGTTCATTTTCTGTCTTTACTTCCTCAGTGCCTTATACAGAGTGTGGCACATGCCATTGCTGAATAAATTCTTACTGACTTGAGGCAATTCTCAGGATCATTATTCTTGAGGATTAATGGAGTCAATGATTTTCCATTCTGTTCATATTGTTCCATCTTTGAGATATTTGACATAACAATCTCACAATGGGTTCCAAACTATGGACTGGCCACCGGGGGTTTTCTCATGGTGTTGTGACCAGTCACTTTTCCTAGTGATATTCTTTGAGATTTACCACAAGTTGGACAGTAGGACTGAGGTTGGAGACAAACAAAAAAAGAAAAAAAACACTGAGGAGGGAAATAGACTGTCACACGTAAGGGAGAACATGTAATAATTGGGCAGTTAGGTGACTCGGTGGATAGAGTACCTGGCCTTGAGTCAGGAAGACTCATCTTCCTAAGCTCGAATCTGGCCTCAGACACTTACTACCTGTGTGATTCTGGGCAAGTCACTTAATCCTGTTTGCCTTAGTTTCCTCATTTGTAAAATGAGCTGGAGGAGGAAATGGCAAACCACTACAGTGTCTTTGCCAAGAAAACTCCAACCAGAGGTCACGAAGAGTTGACATGACTGAAACGACTGAACAGCATCAGCAAAAACATGTGATAATAGCTATGTAGTATTGAAGTAGCACTGTGAGGTCTGCAGAGCTCTTCACAAATAACATCTCATTTGATCCTCACAATAGTCCTGGGAAGTAGGTGTTCTTATTACTTCCATTTTACAAAGGAGAAAACTGAGGCAGGCGCAAATGTAGTGACCTACCCAGAGTCACCCGGTTAGAAAGTGCCCAAGGCAGGATATGACTTCAGGTCTTCCTGACTCAAAATCCAGTATTTCTCCACTGGGCTACCAGCTACCTAAGAGACTCTGTGGGTTAGTTTGGTTCTAACATAATGTAATTGATGTTAGATCAATCTGGAAAGATACGTTTTAGTCAGATGATGAAGAACTTCAAATGTCAGAGAGTTTCTATTGGATTCTGGAAGAGAAATGATTCTTAAGAAGATGAAACAGGGGGGTTGGAATGCACATTTGGTGGATTCTTTTCATTCATTCACAGTGTTTAATGAGTACCTGCTTCATTCCAGGAACTGTGCCAGGTATACAAAGAGAACAGTAAGATTCCCGACTCTCAGGAGTTTAAGTTCTAGACCTATATATGCAAAATAGACACAAAAAGATGCAAGAAAATGGGGAGGGAGCTCAAAGCTGGGAAAATCAGGAGAGAGCTGAAGGGTGGGGGGAGTCTGAACTGAGTCATGAAGGAAATGAAGGTTTCCAAGAGGTGGAGGTGATAAGGGGATATGTTACATCTGTGACCGACAGCCGGAGCAAAGGCAAACAGACAGGACATGTAGTGCCATGTGCTAGGAAGAGAAGGCCAGTTTTCCCAGCCTGTAGTATGTGTAGAGGGAAATACTATGGAATAAAGTTGGAAAGGTCAGTTGGGCCCAGTCTCTACTATGGCAGGGCTGACTGGATTCTTTGCCAAGCTTTGTGCAGACAATTCTCATTTCTACTGCCCCTCAGTTTGATGCTTCACTTCTTCTTCCACTACCCCCACCCTGTGTTGTACATGGCCCCAGAAAGCATGTGTAACTAAAACATGTTTGATGACTGACTGATTGATTAATCAATGACCCTCATTGGTCAAACCCAAACAAAACTTCTGAAGGCTCCCACCTTACAACAAAATGGAGGCTTTATTAGCCGTCACTTATCCTAGAAACAATACAAATGATTCCAGGCCCTAAAGGATGTCTTGTATTTCTCAGGAATCAATTCTCTGAAACTGAATTCTTGCTGAGAGGGCAACCTCAGCATTGAAAAATGAGGAAGCGTGGGCCATTAATGTGAATTAAGACAATACACTAAGCTGTGATTTATTTCTCCTGTCAGAAAACTTCGACAGCACGTTCTGTTTTGAAACAGGGGACCCTTCATTTCCAAAGGTGTTAGCCAGTGTTACCTTCAAAAGACTGGGCAGCAGTGTGCAATGATGGAGAGCAGGTTGGATTCCAGATCAGGTGACCTTTGATCTAATCCTGGGTAAATCGTAACTCAATTTATGACCTTGGACAAGTCCCTCCACCTTAATGGTCTTATGTATTGCAATCATAAAACAAGGAGTTTGGTCTGATCTAAGCCAGGAGTTAAAGGTTGGTGACAGCAGCTATTGAGAACAAAAATGAGATTTTCTTTAAAGCTATACTGGGAAAAGAAGAAGCAAAGAAGGGACAGGAGGAAGGAACCAGCAATAAGTAGCTCAAGGAAGAGAAGACTTGGGGAGGGGAGGGGCACAACATAATGGTTTTCTTCAAGTATTTGAAGGGCACTGGAAGAAGAATTAGATTTATTCTGTTTGACGAAAGAGATCAGAACCAGAACTGATTGGAGGAGCTGAAGAGAGGTCATTATAAGCTTGATTCCAGGGAAAACATTTAAAGAATTACAGCTGTGCCACAGTAGAATGAGATGCTTCAAGGGTAAATTTTCAAATAAAGACTAGATGACCTCTTGTAAGGTGTGTTGTAGGAATCGCAGGAGCGTAGATTTAAGGCTAGAACAGACATTAGAAGTGATAGAAGAAGCCACACAACCATCCTTTATTTTACAGCTGAGGAAACAGAGGCCCAGAGAGGTCAAGGAGTTCCAAGGTCATATAGGTGGCAACAGGGGAAAAAAATGGGATTTAAACTCAGGTTCCTCCTGGTTCAGTGGAAAAATCAAGAATTCCTTCCATTATCTCACACTGCCTCTCAACACAATTTTTAGATTTGGATGATATGGTTTTTGAAGTCCCTTCTAATACTGAGAATAAAGTGGGTTGGGTTCTGTATCTCTGGCTTGAACTCTCATGTATCATATACACATCTGTCACTCCTTCCCCACCTTGACCTCCATGAGGGGAAGGACCTCCTACCCTTTTTCATTTCTCATCACATGCTCTACTTGGTTCTTACTGCTCCATCATCATTCCCTCCCATTTTCTCCCTGCCCCACCTCCCACTTTTCAACTTCCTTTTGATGTGTTCCCTTTCTCCACTAGCTTATAAGGCCTTTGAGGGGAGGGCCTTCCTTTCTTTTTTTCTTATTTGTATTCCCAGTACTTAGCATAATGCCTGGCACATAGTAAGTACTTAACACATATTTGTATAATCTCTTGTTGTTCACTGCTACTGAAAGTCCTTTTGCTGGAGCCCTCAAGACGTTTCACTTAGGTATTATCTAGTGTTTGTTGGCTCATTTGTTTGTTCATTTGTTTGTTTATTTTCATGCTGGAGTCTTTGTCAAGCCTTGAATCTACATGACATGAGACAAGAGATGGGGTGTCTCATGTAGTGAACAGCAGGTAAGCCACTGTGGCTGGATCATAGCACAAATGGAAGGGCGTAATGGGTAAGAACACTGAAAGGGTAGGGTAAAATCTGACGGTGAAGGGTGTTAAGTGCCAAGGAGTTTATATTTGATCCAAGTGATAAGAGAAGGCCACTGGAGCTTAGCAATTGAGTAGGGAGGTGACATGAGTCCTTCCCGTTTTTAATAATTCATGTTCTAGATTCTAAAATCTCTCCCAGCTTTGACATTCTATGTTCTCAGGTTCGTCTCAGTTCAGAGATTCCACTCTCTAAGGTTCCTCACAGCTCTAACATTTCATCTTCTAAGGTTCCTCCTGCTATTTAATTGTCTTAGGTTCCTCCCAGCCTTGTTGTTCTCTGGTCTAAGGTCCTCTCTACACAGTTCTGTTTCCTGAGAGGCCTAGGATGAAGGTCCCTCCAAAAGTCAGCTCTTTTGTAATTAATGAACAGTATGCCAGAGTGAGCTGTTTACCCTGGGCTCTGGAGGGTCGGAGGGGCTCAGACTACCAAGGGAAAGCTCACTGCCCCAAGCAGAAAATGAGAACGGCCACATGAGAGGAGCACAGATTGATTTTAAATCTTCAGGATTTGGCTGAAAATCACTTATGTCAGAAATTGGGAGAATCATCCTCACTTCCAACCAAATCTTTGTTATATTCTAAAGACCTTTACAAGTTTGAAGAAATCTTTTTATTCAAAAACTTTATGTTCTCAGGGTGAACCAGTGGAAAGTATGACAGGAAATAAAACAAACAAATGATTTTTCCAGCAATTTAAGTCTAACCTCTTCCCTTCCCTGGTTCCCTGAACAACTTAATCATGTCTGATTGAGTTGTTGAGGGAAGATGAACCCACAGTTCCCAGTGAAGGTGGAGCGCTAGTTGGTAGCTAAATATTTCCAGTAAAGTAAAATTTACTTCAACCACAAAGAAGCCAGGAGTTAACTAGAAAAAAAATGTAAACACTGAGAGCCCAACCCATGACTTAATGCTAAGAATGTTCTTGACTGGGGACTCAGACTGAACGTGCTGAACCCAGAACTTACATTTAAAATCAACCTCCTGGGGGGCAGAGCCAAGATGGCAAAGAAAAAGCAGTGACTTGCTTGAGCTCTTCCCCCATCCCCTCCAAATACCTGTAAAAATGGCTCTAAACAAATTTTAAAGCAGCAGAAACCACAAAAACGCAGAGTGAAACAAATTTCCAGCCCAAGACAACCTGGATGGTTGATCAGAAAGGTATATTGTGCCAGGTGGGGAGAGGAACATAGTTTGGAGTGGGCACACAGGAAAAACAGGGCTCAGCAAACTTGGAGCAGGCCTAAGGGAACTGAAGCATGGGCACCTGTGGAGGTTTCCAGACTTCTCAACCCACAAACACCAAAGACAACTTAGAAGGTCAGTGGGAAAAGTCTGTGACTTTGGTGAGAGAGTAGCTGGGTCCCGGCCCCAGGCCCTGTGCATGGCCCCTGGGTGGCAGCTGCTTCCTGAGCTTTGGGCCCACTGACTGAGGGGGAATTGAGTGGCTGATCAGAGGGGGAGTGCAGGAATCTTTTGTTGATGCTGAGGCAGAATTCTCTGCTTTGCCCATGCTTGGATCTGGGTCACAGTTCTGGGTGGTGGTCCTCAGGCAAGGAGGAGTGCTGACATGGTGGAGCTTGCAGTGGCTGTGGAGAGAGAATCCTCCTCCCAGTTCCAAGACAGAAAAACAATGCTTGTGGTCACTCATAGACCAGAGCACAGGAAAGGAGTAAACACCTTGCCCTTGATCATACCATCTTGGGAGAACTGAAAATTTACAGTTCCCTAGAAGTATCTCTGAAAACAGCTGTACAAAGCCCCCAAAGCTTAAAACAGTACATTCTCTACATTGGAAGCAGACCTCTACCTTAACAAAGAGTTTATAACTCAAGTAATTGGCTGAGAACATGAGTAAACAAAGGTGTAAAAACAGTCAGACCATAGAATCTTTCTTTGGTAATAAACATACAACCAGAAGAAAACAACAAAGTCAAAGCTCCTACATCCAAAACCTCCAAGAAAAATATGAATCAGTCCCAGGCCATGGAAGAGCTCAAAAAGGATTTTGAGAAGCAAGTGAGGGAAGTAGAGGAAAAACTGGGAAGATAAATGAGTGATGCAAGAAAATCACGAAAAACTAGTCAACAGCTTGCTAAAGGAGACCTAAAAAAATACTGAAGAAAATAATACCTTCAAAAATAGCCTAACCCAAATGGCAAAAGAGGTCCAAAAAACCAACGAGGAGAAGAATGCCTTAAAAAGCAAAATTGGCCAAGTGGAAAAGGAAGTCCAAAAGTTTACTGAAGAAAAATTAAAATGGAGCAATTGGAAGCTAGTGACTTTACGAGAAATCAAGACATTGTAAAACAAAACCAAAAGAAAGAATAAAATCAACTCCCTAAAACTAAGGAGGAAGGAATCACTTGGACCCTGGGGTACTAATACATTTTCTGCCCCACCCCAAGCCAGGTTTAAAGCAAACTCATTTGGTAACAAGGTGTGACACTGACAAGTCTTGACAATGAGTTTGATGGGGGAGGGGTTGAATGAGAATGAAGGGTCAGGGATGGAATCCAAGGAGATGCACCTAGAATGGGAAAATGGCATAATCATCAATAGAAATGGCCAAGTTGGATAGAAGTATGGAGGGGGTTAAATTCTGATTTGTTTTAGATATATTCAGTCTGAGATGCTCACAAGAGTCTAGTTAGAGATGTCCAATAATCAATGGGTAAGGCAGACCTGGAGTTCAAGGTATGAAGACTAGGTTATCTAGATCTGGGCGTCATCTGTATAGAGGTATTCATTGAACCTACAGTAGCTATAAGATCTCTCTCTATTCTAAGGTCTCTCAGAGCTCCAAACTACTCTGTTCTCTGTTCTAAAGCTTCTCTGAGCCCTGACCTTCTATGCATTTAAATAATGGGAAGCCATTTGAAGGTCTTGAACTGGGGCATACCTTGAGTTGCCTAAACTTGATTGGTGGCAGCTCCACTTTCTGAGCTCTCTGCTCTCTGAGGTCATCACAAGGATTTCCATCCTTGAGGAGTTTTCTTTTTGAAGCTGCCACCCAAGCCCTGACCAGAAAGAGGTAACTAGAGCATATGGATGGGGATGGCCAGCCTGGCCCAGCTGGCTGTTGACCCTGGCTCTTCAGTTACTTTATCATTACCCTGCTCTTTTCTGGATTTCACCCCGGCCGATAGATGGTGAAGAACATGCTGAAATATGTTCATTCTGTCAAGCAACTTATTAAAACATTTGATTAAAAATTAAATGTCATTGAGCACAATTATTTCTTCATGAAAAACTCCAATTCTCTTCAGATCATCTTCAATTCTGCCCCTTTTGAATCGTGTGACCACCAACATGTCCTCTGTTTCCTCATCTTTAAGAAGAGATCTAGGATTTTTCCAGCTTGAAATCTCATGATCTGGAACTTGGACCTATTGCCTGTCTTGCTCCTACCTAGATTTGCCAAGACCCTGATGGCTGGGTTGCAATTCCATTTAAGAAGAACTAATGATGTCTGCTCTGTGTTGCACCCTGTGCTAGTGCTGGAGATAGAAAGATAATCTATGTTAGGTATATGTGAATACATGTATGTGTGTATATACATGTGTACACATGCATATACACATGATGCATCTGAATAGAATACATGTGCCTGTGTGTATGTTTGCATGTGTGTGCGTGTAAGAGTATATGTACATAGGTATGCATGCATGCACATATACATGCAACAATCCCTACCTTCCAGAGCCCACATCACCAGTATCAGGTAGAAGGATGTCTGTTGTAGTATGAATTCATGGTTTCTATCAATGTTCAGCTAGTGGGCCACAAGTTTTATCCCCACTCCAGCTCATTTGTCCCTTAGCTCTGAGATTTTCCTCAAGGCAAGTCTGAACATGTCACTCTCCTATTAAATGAAATTCAGTGGTTTCTATTCCCTCCAGGATCAAATATAAAATACTTTCCTTGGCTTTTAAAGTCCTGCCTAATCTGACTCCTTCCTCCATTTCCAGTTTTCTTACACCTTAGTCCCCCCTCCCATCCATCAACTACTCCATGAAACAGTGACACTCACCTCCATGCTGTCCCTCACAAACAACCATCCATCTCCGTCCTGGTGTATTTTTTACTGACTGTCCCCCATGCCTGGAATTCTCTTTCTCCACTCCTCTGGCTCTTGGCTTCCCTAAAGTTAAGATAAAATTTCAGCATCTACAAGAAGCTTTTCCCAATCCTTCTGAAAGCTACTGCCTCCCTCTGTTAATTACCTCTAATTGATCCTCCAGATATCTCATTTTTACTGAGCTGTTTGCATCTCATCTTCCTCTTTAGGCTATGGGCTCCTTGAGGATAGAGGCTGGATTGTGCTGCTGCTGCTGGTGGTGGTGATGGTTTTCCTTTCTCTGTATCCCAGTGCTTAGCACATGTACCTGGCATATGGCAGGTGTTTAACAAATATTTATAGACTTTATGTGACTTGACGTCTGCCAAGAGGCCATTTCTTATCCTTCAAGTTATTAGGCCCCTGCCCCAAAATCACCCGATTGGTGGCTCTTTGGAGTGACTTAGATTGCTTGAAAGCTAAAACCAAGAGAGGGCCTATAGGGACAAGGGACTCATATCTTTGTGCCTTTGGAAGTCAATCCCACCTCCACACCTTCACCCTTTATAAAATGATCTTGAGCTGGGTCTGAGAGTCCCAGAATGAACCTCTCTCCAAGCTCCCAGATAGCTGGGTTTGCCCTTTGCCCTAATACTCACAACCCGTCAGTGGAGCAACACAACTTTCTATGTGATGGGCCTCTACTCGACCAGAAACACCTTGAGGGCAGGGTCCAGGTCTCACCCAAAGTCTGAATCTCCAAAGCACCCAGGATGGTGCCCTACAAGTGGCACTGAGTGCAAGACCATTCAATTGTAGAAGCAGCAAACTGCTCCAGGCCAGAGAAAGAGCTGATTGAAAGCCCTGAGCAGAGGAGCCCCAAACAAATAACCTCATTCCTCTTAATGAAAGACATTTTCTGTAAAGTCAGCAAAGCGGGAGGAATATGAAGGATTGATCTGTCATTCATCTCCATTACAGAGAGTATGGCAATAGCCCCAGAGGTAGCCAGCAAATTGTGCCTGCCTCCCCGTAGACACCATTGGTTCATCTCATTATATTGCAAATCACTCCTGCTGAGCAAAGAAGTCCAGGAGTCTTGAGACAACCAGATGATCCTTCACTGACCGTGGGAAGCATGACAAGGAGGTCACGTGTAATGTGGAATGGAACCTGCAGCGACGATGGTTGCCTGCTGAGCAAATGAGATCCTCTTTGTAGAGTACTTAGCATAGTGCGTGGCACATAGTAGGTGCTTAGTAAATTCTTGTTCCCTTTACTTTCCTTTGAATGAAGATTTGTTTGCATGGAAATTAATACTGCATACTGTTTAGTCTCGTCTTCAAGATTCAGGGATTGTCAAAGGTAAGGGGGATTTGGGAAGAGAGAATATATAATGTGAAGCAGGAAGGGACTTTTGAACATAAACAGGGAATATTAGAATGGGGGAGGATTGGAAAAATACAAACTATCTTAACTAGGCAGCTGACATGATGTCATTGTGGTTCTTTTCCAGTACAAAGGACAACAATCAATGAACTGGAACTCAGACCGAAAGCTGGCAGGGACCTCAGAATATGGAATGTTATAGTCAAGAAGAGGCTTGGAGTTCATCTAGTTGATCCTTACTTTTCACATAATGGGACTCATAAAAGAAGTTGCTTTCTCCTTGCTGTATTGTGGGTTTAGCAGAACCAGGACTCTAGTACTGAGTTCCTGGCTCTCACAACTGTGTCTTTCCATCTCTGCCTCTAATTGTACCTCCTTTTCATACATCTCTGTCTTCTGTCCCTGACTATAAGCCACGTATATGTCTATATGTATGTGTGTATGTATATGTGTGTAATGCATATAATTGTATATGTGTGTGCATGCACACACACACAACCTAAGTATAAGGTCATGAGCCTGGCCCTTTGTCTCCCTTAGACTACTTAGGATGAGTGGAGCAGGGTGTATGGATGCCAGGAGAACTAGCACCTCTGGTGTGAGGGCTGCAGAGCCCTTTTCAGGGCTGTCCATCCACCTTTGGTTTCCACCTTATCCCCAGCTTTCACCTGTGACTCCAAAAAGCTGTAGCATGTGCCCAGGCCACAACCTAGTAAAACTATCTTAACAGACAAGCTAAACTACCCTGAGGGTAACTGACAGGTCTCAAAACCATCAATGAGTTAGGGGCATATCTATTCCAAGCCTGTGACTTCCCCTAGTGGAATGGGCAGATGAGAACAATTTATTCCTATGGCCACAAAGGCATCTGAAGCAGGCTCTGTGGAGTGCTTAGAGTTTGGTCAGACATCAAAGATGCTCAGGTCATCTACTGCATCTGGGGCCATTGCCAGTCGTCTCGACTTTAGTCCTGCCAATGGACTTTGATGACTTTGGGAGAGAGAGGGAGGCTGACAATTTTGTGCAACTCTGCCTCACTCAAATCCGATTCGTGAACAAGTCAGGCCATCACCCCATGATGTCATTGGTCCTCTCTGAAAATGAAGGACAAACAACCACTTAGTGCAGGACAGGGCTGACATTTGAGGAGATGCTGGCAGGGTGATAAGTTCAATTTAATATCTAAGAAACCCAGGAAATGTCTCATTTATTTTTTATTCATGACAGTTGGGAAATAGCATGATCAGAAGACCTAGAGACTTTTGGGTGAGGCCAGCATATCAAAGAGTAAGAATCAGACAGCAGTAGTTTCCTCCCAACAGATTCCCTGGAGGAATCTGGGGACTTCGTTGTAGCTTTGTTCTTTGTTTTTACAAGCTGAACACTACTGCTCGAGTCCTTTACATTAATGATCTCCTTCTGGTCCTTTCGTCAATGGTGTTTGACAATGCAATCATTTTTTCTCTCATCTACAACCCTGGACATTAGATTATGCCTTAACATTAGCTAAGTCCCTCTAACCTCTTACAAACCTTTCCTAAGCATTAGAACTCTTCCCACATGAAATGTACTATCTTGGAAGGTACTGAGTTCACCATCACTAGAAGTCTGCAAGTAGATGGATAACCATATATTAGTGCCTAGATCCCAGTAAGCACTTCATAAATTATTTTTGATTGATTGTAGTAGAGATTCTAGTTCAGTTATGAATTAAATAGGTGCTTCTGAGGTCCCTGCAGGCTCTGAGATGCTAGAATCCTGTGATGATTATAATTGAGCTTCCTTACTGGCCTCTGCAACTTCAGCCCCTCCTTACTCTAAGGCATCCTACATCTGCTGTCCTAGGGATCTTCCTCATGCACATTCACAGTATCCCTAGTCCCAAGATCTTCACTGGGTCCCCACTATCTATAAGGTCAATTTCCAGACTCCTTAAGCTGGCATTCAAGACATTTTATCCTCTGACTTCTACCTGGCTCTTCCAACTTTGTTGTTGTTCAACTGTTTCAGTCATGTCTGATTCTTTATAACCCCATTTGTGGTTTTCTTGGCAGAGATACTGGAGTGGTTTGCCATTTTTTTTTCTCCAGCTCATTTTGCAGATGAGGAAACTGAGGCAAACAGGGCTAAGTGGCTTACCTAGGGTCACACAGTCAGAAAGTGTCTGAGGCCAGATTTGAACTCAGGAAGATGAGTCTTCCTAACTTCAGGTTTGACATTCTACCCACTGCAAAATGTAGCTGCCCATTAGTCCCTCTCCTGTGTTCTAGATGAGCTATCTCTCCCACCTCCATGCCTTTGGTTACTTAATTGCCCACAAGGTTCTTCCTAGTCTCTTTTTATTGAAATGATTGAAAATCTCATTGGAGGTTTTCAAGCAAAGGCTAGTTGACCTTCTTTTGAGTGTGTTATAGAGGGGTTTCAGGCTTGGGCTGAACTTGGTGGTCCTTGTGGCTCCTCCCACCTTGGAGATGCTGTGAAGTTCATCCTTTAAGGTCTAATGCCCTCATGGCTCCTTCAGGAAGGTTTCCTGTATATCTCTGTTCCCTCTTCTCCCAAGGTGAGGATGACTTTGCCTGACTCACTGACTGCCTTTTCAGATGTTTCACATCACTCTGTGCTTCTCATAGTCTGGTGCGTTTGGGTGCCTGATGGATAGCTGGATAGCTTGCTTCTCATCCTAGATTCTGTGCTCTCTGTGGGATTGCTTCCTTCATCTTAGATCTTCAGGACTAGGAGGATGACTTTGCCAGACAAGAAATATTCATGGAGTTCATAAAATCATAGGCCATAGGTCTGGAAGATACCTTAGAGCCCATAGCAGCCAGTGCCCTCATTTTATGAAGGAGGAAATGAGAAATGCAAAGAGATTAGTGACTTGCCTAGGGTCACAGAGCTAGGAAGTTCTGGAGGCAGAATTTGAACCCAGATCTTCCTAGGTTACAAGTCAAGTCATCTGTCCACTATATTATGCTGCCCCTATAAATTAAAGCAAAACAAAAGTCAGCAAATTAAATGTTTGGGGAATGATCAGAGGGATACTTTGGAGTTCAGATAACAGCTGCAAATTTCCTTGCTACTATCTTTCTGGACGCAATGTATTTATTGTATAACTTATATACTTTGAAATGGCAAAAATCCAATGTAAGATGCATCTTCTTATCCAAACAATTGAGTGGTGTCTAGGACTAGGAGGGTGATTGGCCATCCCCTGCCCTGCTCAGACCTCACCTGGAACACAACGCACTTGGTTCTGGGCCCCACAACTTAAGAAGGATGTTGATGAACTGGGCAGCAATCAAGGGAAGGCAACCAGAAGGGGGAAGGGATGAGTAAAGGATGGGTCAGGTGGGGAATGTGTCAAGCAGGGGGCTTGGAGGGGCAGCTCCAGAGCCAAAAGAGCTCAGACTTCTGGGTCAAAGCCTTTGGTTCAGGAAGTAAGATGATCCAAGCTGGGGAATCAAAGGCTGTTACCAACATGAAAGTATCAGGGAGGCTCTCCTGGAAGAGGCAACATTGAGTTGGACACTAAAGAATAGATAGAAATCCAACACACACACACACACACACACACACACGACAGCCAGGTGGCACAATGGACAGAGAGCACTGGGCCTGGAGTCAGGAAGACCACCTTCGCAAATTCAAATCTTGCCTCAGAAGCTTACTAGCTATGTGACCCTGGGCAAGTCACTTAACCCTGTTTGCCTCAGTTCTTCATCTATAAAATGAGTTGGAGAAGGAAATGGAAAATGAGTCTAGTAATTTTTGCCAGGGAAACCCCAACTCTGGGGTCACAAAGAGTTGGACGCAATTGAAAAATGACTGGACTAAGAAATTCAACGAAGAATAGGGAGCAGGGAATCCAGCCCTGGTGCAGAGCACAATGCAGACACATGTAAACGCTACACTGGAGATGGGGACAGTTGCCCTGTTTGGCTGGAGCAGAGGGTGCGTGGATGGGTTCATGTGACCTAAGACTGGACAGGTTTGTGTGTGCATGTGGGGGAAGGTAGCAGACTGGGGACAGTGGTCTTGAAAGCCAGAGAAAGGAGTTTGGACTTTCCTTAGGAGACAATAAAGAGCCCCTGAGAGCTTTTGATAAGAGGAGGGTCATGCCCAAATCTGAGCTGGGAAGCCAAGTAAAAGAGATCAGTGTCATTTGGAAGTCACTACTCTAGCCCTGGTTCATGAAACAAAGGTCTGTGTTTGACCTCAGGCTGTGGGAAGAGAGGAGAGGTTGGGAATGTCCAGGGAATCCCTGTCAGTAGTAGGCATTTCAAGGACCTGATGCTAGAAGGCTTCATTGCTAGCAATGCTCTCCCACCTTGCAGACAGCCCAAGCCCTGATGCGTGAAGTGTGATTCTGTAAATCACCGGAAATGGAGCAGCTGCCTTTCACAATTCCCTGGTCTCCAGAAAACAAGGCAGAGGAAACTTTTTGACATGATAATACCTTTTTTTTTTTCCTGTAGTTGAATTGTGGGTGTGAATCTCAATGCCCCAGAGACATGAGCTGGGCCACAATGCCTCTTAGCTAGCCTTTTTCTCTTCCTTCAGCTAGCAAGGCACTTCAGGGCTGTGATCTAGGGGTAATGTCCATTTCTCCTTTGATTCCCCCCTCCTCCCTCTGAGATTGGCAAGGCCATTGTCGATATCCACGATCTGTGGCTGAAATTCAGGAGGTCGAGTACTTTGCCTAAAGTCACACAGCTAACGAATGGCAGAGGTGGGATTTGAACTCAGGTTTAGCTGACTGTAAGCTCTGGGTCTTTCTCCACACCACTTTGACTCCTCTAATACTAGTGTGGCAAGGTCTGGTGTAGGGACAGATCCTAGCAGCCTTCTCAGCTGCCACTCAGCATACCTATTGCCCTCTCAAAGGGGGCAAACAGGTGGAAGCCATTTCTCAAGGCCAAGCAATGCTCCATAAGCCCAACTGGGTTCCTACTAGAGTGTCTTCAATGATCAGTGTCATCTTTCTCCTAGAATCAGTTTTCTAAATTTGCTGATTTGAGCAGCCCTGACTCAGTTTTATGAGAAGCAGAAACTGACATTTCCTTTCCTTAAAAGTCAGCTTGTTGATATATTTTGTTTGTATATCACCTACATTTCCCATGTCCTTCCCTCATCTGCTGCCAGATAGCCATCCCTTAGAGCAAAGTTTGAAGAAAGAAAGAAATAATGTTTTGTAAAACTAAGCATGTCCCAAAGGTCTGATGTTATGTACAGCACCCTGCATCCACTGTCACCCCACTTTGGTAAATAGGATGGCTACTGGGGTCTGCTGAGACCTTTCCTTTGGGGCCAATCTTGGTCAGTATGTAAATATGCTTATTTTAAGATTGATGTTCCCTGCCTTTCCCAGAGTAGAATGGTCATGGCCTCTCACCAGCGGCATGGGAGTCTGATCTGATTGGATGATTCTCAAGTTTATTTATCCACACCTACCCTCTCTCCTAAGTTTCCATTCTTGCATCTCCAACTGCCTATTGAAATTCTCAGATTGGATATTCCATAGACAACTTAAAATCCACATATTCAAAATGAATTCTTTATCTGTCTCTGCAAAGCCTCCCCCACTCCAAACTTCCCTACAATTGTCGAGGGGGCCATCGTCCTCCAAGTCAGCCTGGCTCAGAAATTAGGGGTCATCCTCAAGTCTTCACTCTGTCCTTTCCCTTCTTCCATGTCCTCTCAGTCAGTAGGTCCTGTTGATTCAACCTTCATAATATCTCTTGTATACAGCCCCTTTTGTTTTCTGACATTGCCTTCACACAGGTCCAGGCACCCATCACCTCATTTCTAGCCTCCACCAAGCTGTCAGACTGATTTTCCTAAAATACAGGTCTGACCATGTAACACCCCTATTCAATTAAACTCCAGTGGTTTACTATTCCTTCCAGGATCCAATATGAAATCCTCTGGCTTTTAAATCCTTAGATGGCTAGGTGGTGCAATGAATAAAGTGATGAGCCTAGAATCAGAAAGACCTAAGTTCAAATTCAGTTTTAGACACTTACCGGTTGTTTGACTTTGGGCAAGTCACTTAACCTGTCTAACTTTGTCTACTCAACTGTAAAATACAGATTATAGCAGCAGCTATCCCCCAAGGTTGTTGGGAAGATCGAGCGAGTTATCTGTACAGTGCTTAGGGCAGTGCCCAGCATATATTAGGTGCTTAATAAATGCTCGTTTCCTTACTTCCTTCCTTCTTCCTTCCTAAGCTGATGCCTTTCTCCTGCCTTCTTTCACCTTACTCACTTCTTTCACCTTACTCTCTTCCACAGTCTGTGATTCAGCAACACTAGGCTTCTCGCTGACACTCTATCTCCTAAATCTGGGCATTTTTCCTGGCTGTCCCCCATGCCTGACGTGCTTTTCCACCTCATCTCTATCTCCTGGTTTCCTTGGATTCTTACAAGTCCCCACTAAAATCCCGCTTTCTTCAAGAAGTCTTTTCTGAAACCCCTTAAAGCTACTTCCTTCCCTCTGCTTATTTTTGATTCATCATGTCTACAGCTTGCACAACATTGTGCCAACAAAATTGGTTCCATGATGCCTCCCCCCTTAGATGGCGAGAGCTGCACATTTTCACCTTTCTTTGTATCTCCAGCCCTTAGCACAGTGGCTGCTGCAGAGTAGGCACTTAAATGCTTTTTAACTTTACTTATCTTTGCTGATTGCCTCTATTGTTTGGTTGAGAATTCACCCTGTACCCAGAGGCAGTCAGTCAGACAGCATTTATTAAGCACCTAATATGTGTCAGACAGTCCCTGCTCAGGGCTGGGGCCACAAGAGCAAAGACGTGGAGCTCACGCTCTAAGGGAGGAGATACATATAAATAATTAGGCACATATACAATAGATAGAGTAGATGGTAAATAATCTCAGCTGGAAGGAAGGCGCTTGAAGCTGAGGGAAGCATCTGGGGCAAACTAAGAATGGCCTCCTGCAGAAGGTAGGATTTCAGCTGAATTTTAAAGAAAATTAGAGAAATTAGTAGGCAGAGGTGAAGGAGAGCTTTCCAGACATGGAGGACAGCCACATGGGAAAAGTTTACACTCCATTTTCTTCTTATTTTCCATATGTTCCCAAATTTTAAATCAATTAACAATTAATCGACAAAAATTTATTAAGCACCTATCAAGTGCCAGGCACCATGCTAAACACTGGAGATATAGTTCCTATATTCATTTTGCATTGACTGTGGAATTTTACATAAGATACTGCTGCAACTTATTTTCTACAAGGCTGGTTCCTAGTTTTTTCAGCAGTTCTTGTCAAATTGGGACTGTTTTCCTTGGTAATTTAACCTTTTCAGGCTTTTAAAAAGATCATTGGTTTTGGTGTTCAGTCATTTCTGAATCTTTCTTCAGTCATGTATTGCATTGATATTGTTTTCTATTTTTAAGCAGTATCAATGGCGGCCATGCTGGCTGCTTTATAATGTAGTTAGAGGCCTGGAAGTGCTGGTCCCCCTTCACCCCTCCCAGGCTGCCAGCTCCTATTGGTGTGTGGTCAAGCCACTAACCTTCTGCACGCAAGATGCTCAGAGCTCCATCCTGGAGCACTCCATGGGACCCATTCGGGGGTCTTTGGAGCAACTTTGGAGCCTGGGAGAAAAAAATGGCATTCAATCATGTAGTTTTCTTTCTTAAATGTTCTCTTCTGTGTTCCTGGGTTTTTTTTTTCTTCTTTCCCTAAAGCTGACACTTTCTCCTACCTTGTTGGCCCATTATCTTTTCTATCCTTACTATCTTTGGGGTTCAGGATGATAATAAGGGAAATGTTACAGAGAAGAGAGTTTGAGGGACATCATGAAAGGACAGAGGGGACACCGGTATGCAGCTGAGTCCCCAGGGTTCATGACCTGTTTCAACTTGCACTTTTGGAAGAACCTCATTCATCTCCAGCCTCCAGACGTCACCTTTTGGGAGCAAAAGGGACCTCAGTTCAAATCTACCTCCTGCTCTTCCCCAGCTGCTAGAGCCTCTACCTCTGTGACTGTTGTCCAGTAGTTTCAATCACGTCTGCTCTTCATGACCCCATTTGAGCTTTTTGGCAAAGACATTGGAGTGATTTACCATTTCTTTCTTTGGTTCACTGCTCAGATGAGGAAACTGAGGGAAATAGGGCTAAATGACTTGCTTGGGGTCACATGGCTAGTAAGTGTCTGAGGCCAGATTTAACCTCAGGTCTGGTCTTCCTGACTCTTGGCTCAGCACTCTATCCACTGCAGCATCACCTAGCTGCTCTCTAAGATCACTTTCTATTTAATCTGTATACATCTTGTATGCACCTAGTTATTTTCATGTTATAAATAATTATGACTAGTTTACTATAGCAACTATACTATTCATTACTAGTAACTATTTACTTGTAACTTATATGTACCAAGTTATTTATGTACTGTCTCCCCCTCTTACCTCTTAACCCATCTTTGCCTCAATTTCCTCAACTATGAAATGGGGATAATGATAATATCTACCTTGTAGGTGTATTGAGATAATATTTGTTTAAAAAATGCTTAGCATAGTGCCTGTCACACAGTAGGTGCCTGTTCTCTCCTTTCCCCATTGGAATTTGAACTCCTTGAAGTCAAGGGCCATGATTTTGTATTTCTTGTATGTTTGACCCACAGCAAGAACTTAACAAATGCTGATTGACTGACAAACTATCTGTATGTCAAGTCAGGTCAACAAGCATTTATGAAGTGCTCAAGTCCCTTCCACCAAGGGGCTTACATTCTAATGGGGGAAGAGAACAGATAAAAGGGAGCTCAAGAGGGAGACGAAGGGGAAGGGAGGCAGGTGGCCCAGGAGGGAGCATTGTAGAGTCATCCTGGAGAAGTCAGGAGTGTGAGCTGGGGAAGAATGAAGGCTACAGCATTTCCATGTATGAATCATATACACCTCCCTGACCTTCAGTTTCCTCTTCTGTAAATTAAGGTAATGACACCGAAAGCAGCTGCCACACAGGAGGGCTTTTGGGGGGATGTTCAAGTAAGAGAACATATAACGTTCATCACAAACCTTAAAGTCTTCCACGAATGTCCGATTCTATTATTGCTGTATTCTGTTTGAGTGCTCCTCCCTCCATGGAGCCTCCCCCTGCCCAGGAGTCATTGTTCACAACCCTGAAAGATACTAGCTTTGGATCCTTCCCTCAACTCTCCTCTCTCATTCTGTGTGGTCCTGTCCCAATTTATCACCATGTTTTATCTCTCAACTGGGCTCGGAGATCCCTAGAGGGCAGGGTATTTTCTATGTATGCCCCAATGCACCCAGTGGAGGTGCCTTCAGGAAGGCTTCATGGATGGTGGCTGAGCACTGGAGCTGACTCCTAGCCCTTCTCTCAGGTAAATCACTTCTCTGGGTCTCAGTTTCCCTATCTAAACAGCTAGAGCTTTATGTTAAATGACTTCTTATGTCTCTTCCAGCTCTACCTTTCTCTTTCCAATTAGAATGTTAGAGATAGCAGGTACCTTGGAACATAGAACACAGAAGGCCAGAACTGATTCTTAGAGCAGAGAATACTCATTTCTGGCAGAAAATTCTGTAACCTTTTCCCCTGCAGATGGTCCAGGTTCCCTCATTAAATAGTATATATTTTATTGATGAAAATTTCAAAGTGTCAAATTTAGATATGTGACTTGTTATAAGGAAGAATTCCCTAACCATTTGGTCTATGCAAGAGTAGACTGGATGGCCTCAGGAGACAGGAGACTCCCACTCTTTGGATGTCTTCTGACTGTCCTCTTGCATGGTGAATCTTCAGTTTGGTAGTCAGTCTAATACCTCTTCTCTCCCCTACTTTCCTTTGGAGTCTCCCAAACACTGAACTAGCTCTGGCAATATGCGCATCACCCTCACAACCTCATTATCAATGTGCACATCCCTGAAAACTACACTGTTAAGGTAAGTGAACTTATCCACAGGATTCAAAACTCCATTTGCTATAACTGATGGCTCCATGAATGGATGGCGTGGTGCTGGCTGATGGAGCACCTGTGTTTTCTTGGTGTTAATTGTTAGGCCAAAATTAGCACAAGCAGCAGAGATTCAATCCATGCTTTGTTGCATCTCAGCTTCAGAGGCCGCAGTGAATGCACAATCATCTGCGAACAGAAAATCATGCACCAACATTCCCTCCACTGAAACTTGACTCTAGTATAGTTATGTCATTTTGGTCCTCTTTGAGAACAAAGCACAATAACCAACCATCATGGTGAGGAAGATTTGTGTTCAGATGGGGCTGGTGTCCCATCCAGCTGCACGTTTTTATGAGTCTGTGATATTTAGTAGTGATTTCAAAAATTGGCCTAGAAATATATGTGACAGGAAATTGCCTAGTGTGGTATCCCATTGCAATGGAGTCTGAGGCTACAGGCGCTGGCAAGGCTCAGCTCAGCCGCTGACTACCTGGCCTCACATCTTATGATGGAAGGAACACTGAGAATTGAGTCGAGAAAAATAAGGGTTCTAATTCAGCTTCTGACATTTGACAGACAGCTGAATGTGAGCGTCACAACCTGTCCAAGCCTGTTTCCTCCTTTGTGAGGTAAGGGTAGTAATCCCTACAGGAGATATTTTACAGAGTGATGGTGGTAACTGGCAACCAAGTCCCATAGATGCTATTGTTATTACATGCTATTCCGTCTACCTGGGGCCCAGCGGCTTCCTCTGCAAAATGAAGAGCTTGGGCAACAGGATTCTGCAGCTCCCTTCGAGCTCACTTTCTTTTTATAATTCAATTTGGTTTTATTCTGTGATCCAAATTCTACATGCACATGCTCCTATTGAGAAAAAAAGACAAAAAACACAAATTGTCATAAACGTGTCGATTAAACAAATTCCCACATTAGTCATCAGACATTCTCTTTTCTTAATCTCCAAGAGATTTGCTTCTTTCTTGAACTTTTAAAATGGGTGGGTATCTGAAATCTCATGACCACCTGATGTCTACCTCAGCCCAGCCTCCAGGGAGGATTTGAGAAGGGAGAGACCTGGGAATGAGCTTGGGGAGGGACCAGCTCCTTTAAGAAGCTCCCAAGGTTTAGACTAGAAAACAGAAGCAGACAAAGGCAGAGGCTGTTCTTGGAAAATAACAAGAACAACAACTACACTGGTGGTTTTTGCTTCAAGAGAGCAGATCCTTCCCCTCAGTTCCTAGCAGCCACCAGTTTCTCATTCTCACGCATTCCCAGACTGCCAGCGCTGCTAGTGCTACTGTCAAGATCAGCTTTCCTTTTTCAGCATCAAATAGAACCTGGCCCTTTTTAAAGCTACACAGAAAAAATAAATAAATAAATAAAAGTTGTGCTCCAGCCACCACACTTGACTTTAAATACAAATTGTAACCTGTTTTTCTATTTGTTTGTTTGTCTTTTGGTGAGGCAGTTGGGTTAAGTGATTTGCCCAGAGTCACACAGCTAGTGAGTGCTATGTGTCTGAGGCCAGATTTCAACTCAGGTCCTCCTGACTCTAGAGCTGGTGCTCTACCCACTGTGCCACCTAGGTGCCCCCTGGTTTTTTCTTTAAATTTAGTTGACATCTGTTTATAATTATGTTATATGATCTTTAGGAAGAGAGAGAAAGAAAGAAAGAGAGAGAGAGAGAGAGAGAGAGAGAGAGAGAGAGAGAGAGAGAGA